>NC_073263.2:28370073-28687295 GCF_029289425.2 Pan paniscus | reverse complement strand
AGCTGGCAACATATAAAAAATATTATATACCATGATCAAGTGATATTTATGCTAGGAATGCAAGATCGGTTTTACATACATAATTAATCCATGTACTAGACCATATTAATAAAGAAAAACCATATGATCTTCTTAATTGATTCAGATAAACCACATGATAAAAACATTTAAACTGGTAATTAAAGAAAATATATTCAATCTTATAAGGGCTTATTGGAAAAACCTACAGCTAATACAGTAAAAGACTGAATTCTTCCCCTCTAAGATTAAAAACAAGAAAAGGTTGTCTGCTCTCACAATTTCTGTTTAACATTGTATGGAAGGTGCTAGCCAGAGAAATTAGGCAAGAAAATAAAATAAGAAATGTACAGATTGGAAACAAAAAGGAAAACTTTCTCTTTGCAGATGACATGATCTTATATATAGAAAATCCCAAGAAATCCACTAAAAAACTATTATAATAAATGAGTTTAGCAAGTTTACAGAATACAATTCAACATACAGAAATCAACTGTATTTCTACACATTCACAATAAATCATCAAAAAATAAAATTAAGATAACAATTTGTATTTACAGTAGACCAAAAGGAATAAAATACTTAGGAATTATCATAAACGATCAGACTCCATAGTTTTTTGTTTTCTGTTTTTTTGAGATGGAGTGTTGCTCTGTCGCCAGGCTGGAGAGCAGTGGCATGATCTCAGCTCACTGCAACTTCCACCTCCTAGGTTCAAGTGATTCTCCTACCTCAGCCTCTCGAATAGCTGGGATTACAGGCATGCACCACCACGCCCAGCTAATTTTTGTATTTTTAGTAGAGATGGGGTTTCACCATGTTGGCCAGGATGGTCTCAATCTCTTGACCTCGTGATCTGCCCATCTTAGTCTCCCAAAGTGCTGGAATTACAGGCATGAGCTACAGCACCCAGCCAATACTCCATAGTTTTTTGTTTGTTTGTTTGTTTTTACTTTGACTGCTAACAGCTTTTAGCCTCAATCCCCACTCCTTTGGCCCCATATCGGGGAAAGCTGTTAAGAAAGCCCAATGCACCCTCTTTTGATGCTAGGAAGTGGGACAGGAGTGAGGGTAGTAATTTAGATCAAAACCACACAAACTCCGTCCCACTTGCATGAGAACACTTACACTTGCCCCACTCCATAATGATAATAAAAATCCTGAGCCAGCATTCTTTCCTTGTGCTCTCAAGCCATTTCAAATGTATGAGAGGCCAGTCCTCTCTTCCCAGAGACTTCAATTATGTAAGTCATAAAACTTTTCAAACCCTCTTGCTTTGTGTGTGGCATAATTGATACATGATTTTTCTGTCACTTTGCCAGCCAGAGACCTCCATGGCCAATGACGTCTCTGCCCAGGGCCTCACTTGGCCCTGGGCCTGTTGCAGAAGGTGCCCCATCCACTCGTCCTGTGGGGCCATGCCTGGCTTGTGCACCAGCCTGGATCCCATGCTCAGCCTACAACTGGGCCAAGTGTGCCCCTGGCCCAGCTCGTACCCACATTCAGAGGTTCCGAAGTTCTTGTCCCACATCCAAGATGAATAAGGTTACTCTGACAATCGAAGGGTGAGGTGGGTGAAGAAGAATTTTATTGAGTGAAAGAATAGCTCTCAGCAGAGAGGGGATGCGAGGGTGGTCCCTACCCAAAGTCAAGTGGTCACCCACCCAGCGTGGCTGGGTCTGGGACTTGTATGGGCTTAGAATGGGTGAGTACATGCCGATTGGTTTGTTAGTATGCAAAAAAAAGGCTAAAACAAAGGCACCATGTAAAGGTGGGCATGACAGTGTAAAAAAACAATTAGGGAAGAGTAGGAATATGTAAAATGGGTGAAGGGTTAGAATCAATCAGAGGAATGCACACCAAACAGAAAGAGAGGTTCTCAGTCCATTCCATGGGTTTGACCTGTAGCTTGGCTTTCAGGCTTTAAATTGGCTTTGGCTTGAAGGTGTGGTTTCACTGGGAACCCACCCCTATCTGCCTAGGCATTTGACTGCCTCCTGCTGCTATCATAATCACTCTTGACATCTAAACCAAATTTTTGACTGAGGTTCATCTTACCTCTTCAGGGTGGTTACAACAACAGGTGCAGGATCAGGATGCTGAGACAATGACCACCTCCACCGGGGTCTTTCCTCAGGCTTTGGCTTGTTAACAGGCTCTGCTGCCTTCTAGCAAGCATGTACTCTGCACTGTTCCTTCTTGGCTTCTTGTGCTTTGAGCTGTGCTGCTCTGTGCTGCACTGTTGAGTCCTAGAGAGCTTCTGTTACAGATAATGCTGAACTAAATTGGAAGATTCAATGATTAATTGATTTTGGAATAAGATTATAAGATTGGGGTAGGGCTTTCTTAAGCTGGCCCTAGGCATGTGTCTCAGTCTGGACCTATCTGTATTTCTAAGAATGAAGTTGTGACTTATGCTAGGCTCAAGGAAAGATTACCCTGTGACAACTGGTTATGTGTCTCAACTAGGTATTGGCTCCAGATCTATAGAGCACTAAGGGGAAGACTGGATCATGTGAAGATATAAGCCTACTGGGCAAAAGCTCATGAAAGAGTGGTCATTAATGGAAAAAAAGGAAAAAGAAACAAAGGCCATAATGTGGAGTACTGAGATCGGCGTTCCTTAGAAGCAGACAACTCCACAGGACCTTAAATATCTTAGTTGCTGTTGCCTAGACCTCTGTAGCCACAAAAATCCTGACCCTCAAGCTTATAGAGAAAAACACCCATGGCACCCTTGTGGCACACTGAAGAGGTTAATTCAGACTCTACTTGTATTAGTCTGATTGTGTCACTATAAATAAATACCTGAGTGTGGGTAATTTACAAACAAAAGAGAAAGGGGCAGGATGGCTGACTAGATGCAGCTGGGGGAGCTTCTCCCACCTACAGAGACAGAACCTATTGAGTAGACTGCCATATTCCAAGCAGATCTTCAGAAAGAAGGCATTCAGAATCGATAGAGGAAGGATACAGACCCTGGGGCTGATGAGGAGGAGGTTGGAACCCTGCACAAAGTTGCTGAGTACCAGAACTCACTGTGGGTCCCAAGTGGCAACCAGAGAAGGGGTGAGTGAGCTAAGAATAGAGTGGCCTACTCTCTCCACAGACCTCCAGGATCCTAGCTGCAGGATACTCCACGAAACCCACAGATATATTTGAATTCATGGGGAGAACTGCCTGGAGAGGTGACAGAGACAGAACTCCAGTCTGCATGGGTCCCAAAGGGTTTGGCATGGGAATGGCTGCAGTGGAGCACAGCCATAGGTGCCCATCCCCAAAGACTTGTTAGAATCCTCTAAGCGGCTTTAGCCTTCATTAGCTACCAGACCTAAAGAGAGCAGGGCTCTCCTGCACAGAACATGACCAGTTCTGTATGGGCATCCCCTGTCTGCTGGCCTCTCCTGCAGTCCCTGCCTACCCATGCCCACATGCAGTACAGCCTTAGATGCCCTGCTGAAATGCTTGCTGGCAGCCACTGCCATAGTTCTTTCACCAGGAGCCCCTGCCTTCCCATTGGAACATTTTTGCCACCAGTGTGCAACCAGCTACAGCATTCCTTCACTGGCATGTGCTTGCTTGCAGCCTCCCCCAGTCACTCCACTGGTGTGGGCTCGCCTGCAGCCCCCTGACTACAGTGTACTCTCCTGCAGCCCCCACGACCCCAGCACAGTGAACTCTCCCACAGGCACTCCACTACCCCACCAGAGCACTTCTGCTGGCAGCCCCCATCAGAGTGTTGTTTGCCAGAGAACTAGGAACATCTCGGCTCTTCCAGCACAGGAGATGCCTGACCTCAAGGGGCCAGAGAACAAAACCAAAAGCCTGGTCTCAGGTCCCCAGGGTTAGAGCATGCAGCCCAGGAGTACTGACTGAGCCTTTGCCCACTGAAAGCATCCAGAAACAAAGTCAGCCAAACCCAACTTATACCACAGTCAAACCTCAAGGGCATCAAAGAACATAAAAGCAAAAAGTTTCACCCAAAAACCAGCAACTTTAAAGATTAAAGTAATATCAGCCCATAGAGATGAGAAAGAACCAGGGCAAGATTTCTGGCAAACATAAAAGCCAGAGTGTCTTAAGACATCCATATGACCACACTAGCTCCCCAGCAATGTTTCTTAACCAGTTTGAAATGGCTGAAATTAACAAGATAGAATCAGAATATGGATGTCAAGGAAGCTCAATGAGATACAGGAGAAGGCTGAAACCTAATTCAAGGAACCAGTAAAACAATCTAACAGTTGAAAGATGACATATCCATTTTAAGAAAGAACCAAACTGAACTTCCAGAAATGAAAAATTCACTACAGGAATTTCATAATGCAATAGGAACCACTAATAACAGAATAGACCAAGCTGAGGAAACAATGCCAGAGCTTGAACACCGCTCCTTTGAATCCATGCAGACAAAAAAAAAAGAATTTAAAAATGAACAAAACCAGCAAGAAATATAAGATTATCTAAAGAGACCAAACCTATGACGCACTGGCATTCCTCAGAGAGATGAAGAGAAAGCAAGCAACTTGGAAAACATATTTGAGGATATGGTCCACAAAAAATTCCCTGACCTTGCTTGAGAGGTTGACATATAAATCCAAAACTTCAGAGGACCCCTGTGAAATACTAGACAATATGACCTTTCTCAAAGCACAGAGTCATCAGATTCCCCAAGGTCAATATGAAAGAAAAGACCTTAAAGTTAGCTAGAAATAAGGGGCAGGTCACATACAAAGGAAACTCCATCAGCTTAACAGTGGACCTTTCAGCAGAAACCCTACAAGCCAAAAGAGATCGGGGCCCTATATTTAGCATCCTTAAAGAAAAGAAGTTCCAACAAAGAATTTCATACCCAGCCAAACTATGCTTCATAAGCGAAGGAGAAATAAAATCCTTTTCAGACAAGCAAATTCTAGGGAAAATTGTTACCACCAGATCTGCCTTAGAAGAGGCCATAAAGGGAGAGCTAAATATGGAAATAAAAACCTGATACCTGCTATTGCAAAAACACACTTAAGTACATAGCCCACTGGCAATATAAAGTAACTATGCAATCAAGTCTACATAACAACCAGCTAACAATATGATGACAGGAACAAACCACATATCAATATTGACCTTAAATGTAAATGGATTAAACATCTCATCTAAAAGACAGAGTGGCAAATTGGATAGATAAGCAAGACCCAACTGTGTGCTGTCTTCAAGAGATCCATCTCACATGCAATGACACCCATAAAGTAAGGAGATGGAGAAAAATGTATGAAACAAACAGAAAACAATAAGAACAGGGGTTGCTATTTTTATCTTAGAAAAAAATAGACTATGATTTAATAAGCCCACTATTATGAGAAAGGATAAAGAAGGGTATTACATAATCATAAAGGGTTCAATACAATAAGATGATTTAACTATGCTGAATGTATATGAACCCAATATTGCAGCACCAAGATTCATTAAAGACCTATAAAGAAACTTAGATAACCACACAATAATAGTGGGAGACTTCAACACCTAACTGACATTAGAAATCAAGGCAGAACATTAACGAAGATATTTGGGACCTAAACTCAACACTTGAACAAATGGACCTAACAGGCATCTACAGAGCACTCCACACAACAATGTAAGAATGTACCTTATTCTCATCTGCACATGGCACATACTCTAAGATCAACCACACACTCAGGCATAAAGCAATTCTCAACAAATTCAAAAATACCAAAATCCTACCAACCAACCACACTCTGAGATCACACAATAAAATTAGAAATCAATACCAAGAAGATCACTCTAAACCATATAATTACATGAAAATTAAACAACTTGCTCTTGAATGACTTGGGTAAAAAATAAAAATTAAAGCACAAATAAAAAAGTCTTTGAAACTAATGAAAACAAACATACAACATACCAGAATCTCTGGCACACAGCTAAAGCAGCATTAAGGGGAAAGTTTATAGGACTAAACACCTACACCAAAAAGTTAGAAAATTCTTTTTTTTTTTTTTTTTGAGACGGAGTCTTGCTCTGTCACCCAGGCTGGAGTGCAGTGGCATGATCTCAGCCCACTGCAAGCTCCGCCTCCCAGGTTCATGCCATTCTCCTGTCTCAGCCTCCCAAGTAGCTGGGACTACAGGCACCCACCACCACGCCTGGCTAATTTTTTTGTGTTTTTAGAAAAGACAGGGTTTCACCATGTTAGCCAGGATGGTCTCAATCTCCTGACCTTGTGATCCGCCTGCCTCAGCCTACCAGAGTGCCGGGATTACAGGCGTGAGCCACTGCACCTGGCCAGAAAATGCTTAAACTAACCACCTAACATTATACCCAGAGGAACTGGAGAAATGAGAGCAAACCAACCCCAAAAATCATGGAAGGACTCCTTCCTAACTCATTTCATGAGGCCAGCATCAACAGCTAATGACTATCAATGCCATTTTTCACAGAATTAGAAAAACGTATTCTAAAATTCCAAATACCAAAACCTGACAGAGACACATGAAAAAAGAAAACTTCAGGCCAATATCCCTGATGAACATAGATGCAAAAATCTTCAACAAAATACTAGGAAACTGAATTTAGCAGCACATGAAAAAGCTAATCCACCACAATCAAGTAGGCTTTATTCTTGGGATGTAAGGTTGGTTCAACACATGCAAAACAGTAATTGTGATCAACCACATAAACAGGACTAACACTACAAACCACATAATAATCTCATAGACACAGCAAAAGCTTTCAATAAAATTCAACATCCTTTCATGTTAAAAACCTCTAACAAACAAGGCATTTAAGGAACATATCTCAAACTAATAAGAACCATCTATGACAAACCCACAGCCAACATCATACTGAATGGGCAAAAGCTGAAAGCATTCTCATTAAGAACTGGAACAAGATAAGGATGTCCACTCTCACCATTCCTATTCAACATAGTGCTGGAAGTCCTAGCCAGAGTAATCAGGCAAGAGAAATAAATAAAGGCATCCAAATAGGAAGAGAGGAAGTCAAATTATCCCACTTCACTGATGATATGATTCTATACCTAGAAAACCCTAAAGACTCCTTCAGAAGGCTCCTAGAAATGATAAACGTCCTCAGTAAAGTTTCAGAATACAAAATTAATATATAAAACCCAGTACCATATACACCAATAACATTTGAGCTAAGAACCAAATCAAGAACATGATAGCCACAAAAAGAATAAAATACCTAGGAATACAGCTAACCAGGGAGGTGAAAAATCTCTACAAAAACTGCGAAACATTGCTGAAAGAAATAATAGATGACACAAAGAAATGGAAAAAATTCCATGCTCTTGGATAGAAACAATCAATATTGTTAAAATGGCCATAGTGCCCAAAGCAATTACAGATTCAATGTTATTCCTATCAAACTATCAATGCCATTTCTCACAGAACTAGAAAAACGTATTCTAAAATTCATATGGAACCAAAAAAGAGCCCCAATAGCCAAAGCAATCCTAAGCAAAAAGAACAAAGCTGGAGGCATAACACTATTCAACTTCAAACTATACTACAAGAATATAGTAACCAAAACATCATGGTACTGGTACAAAAACAAACACACAGACCAGTGGAACAGGTTAAAGAAGCCAGAAATAAAAACCACACACCTACAATCTTGAAGACTTAAATGTAATACCTATAAAAACCCTAGAAGAAATCCTAGGAAATACCATTCTGGACATAGGCCTTGGCAAAGATTTCATGATAAAGTCTCCAAAAGCAATTGTAACAAAAAGAAGAAATAAATAAGTAAGATCTAATTAAAGATCTTCTGCACAGCAAAACAAACTATCAATAGCATAAACAGAAAACCTACAGAATGGGAGAAAATGTTAGCAAATTATGTATGCAACAAAGACCTAATATCCAGAATCTATAAGGAACTTAAACAAATCAACAAGCAAGAAACAAACCTCATTTCAAAATGGGCAAAGAACATGAATAGACACTTCTCAAAAGAAGACATACATGCGGCCAACAAGCATATGAAAAAATGCTCAACATCACTAATCATCAGAGAAATGCAAATCAAAACCTCAATGACATACCATCTCACACCAGTCAGAATGGCTCTTTTTTAAAAATCAGTAAATAACAGATTTTGGCAAGGCTGAAGATGAAAGGGAATGCTTATACTCTGCAGGTGGGAAAGTAAATTAGTTCGGCTTACTAAAGAACTTAGAACTGATTTTGACCTAGCAATCCCACTGCTGGGTATACAGCCAAAGGAAAAAAAGTCATTCTACCAAAAAGATACATGCATGCCTATGTTCATCATAGCACTATTCACAATAGTAAAGACATGAAATCAACCTAGGTGCCCAATGAATGGTGGACTGGATAAAGAAAATGTGGTACATATACACCATGGAATACTACACAGCCACAAAAAAAGAACAAGATCATGTCCTTTGCAGGAACATGGGTGGAGCTGGAGGCCATTACCCTAAGCAAATTAACACAGGGACAGAAAGCCAAATTCCACATGTTCTCATCTGTAAATGGGAACTAAACTTTGAGTACATATGGACACAAAGGTGGGAACAATAGACAGTGGGGTCTGCTTAAGCAGGGAGGGTGACAAAAGAATGAGGGTCTAAAAACTACCTATTGGGTACTATGCTCACTAGCTGAGTGACAAAATTATTTGTACATCAAACTTCAGTGACATACAATCTACTCATGTAACAAACCTCACATGTACCCCCTGAACCTAAAATAAAAGTTGAAAAGTAAAATAAATAACAGTTACTAAATAAAAAGAAAAGAGGTTTACTTTTGCTCATGGTTCTGCTAGCTGTATGAGAAACATGGTATCACCCTCTGCTTCCAGTGAGATGTCAGGAAGCTTCCACTCATGGTGGAAGGTAAAGGGAAGCCTGCATGTCGCATGGCAAGAAAGGGAGAAAGAGAGAAAGAAGGGAGAGGTCCCAGATTCTTTTAAACAACTGCATCTCCTTGCATGAACGAACTGAGCAAGAATTCACTCATCACCAAGGGGATGGCACTAAGCCATACATGAGGGATCCACCCACATGATCCAACACCATTAGCCCCACCTCCAACATTGGGGATCACATTAACATGAGATCTGGAGGGACACACATCCAAACCATATCACTAGTTAAACCCAGTGTTCTTAAACCCTATAAAGTAACCTCTGAGGTCAGGCACAGTACCTCATGCCTGTAATCCCAGCACTTTGGAAGGCCAACGGAGGGGGGGTGGATCACCTGAGGTCAGGAGTTCAAGACCAGACTGGCCAACATGGTGAAACCCCACCTCTACTAAAAATACAAAAATTACCTGGGTGTGGTGTCATGCGCCTACAATCCCAGCTCCTAGGGAGGCTGAAACAGGAGAATCGCTTGAACCCAGGAGGCAGAAGTTGCAGTGAGCTGAGATTGCATCACTGCACTCCAGCCTGGGTGACAGAGCAAGGTTCCATCAAAAAAAGGAAAGAAGAAAAGAAGGGAGAGAGGAGAGGGGAGGGGAGGGGAGGGGAGGGCAAAGAAAAGGAAAAAGAGAAAGAGACCATTGCATGGAGGAGCCCCTAACCCTAACAATACTGATTTGAACCTCTCTGGAGGATGGAACTTATAAATCTAAGCAAAGTAGAGAGAATGCTCAGTAACAATAACAGTTTTTTTTTTTTTAAGGAGGGTGGAGGGAAGAAGAAAGAGATGGAGAAAGCAACGAGATATGAGACGGGAAACAAAAAAGTGAAACAGAGGCCCACAGTTGGACTTGGACCCAATTTGAAATCCAAAATTTACTAAAAGAATTTATACAACGTAAGATTTAAAAGGGCACTAACTGGCTTTTGTACTTCTGCAACATAGGTTCTGAATTAACTTTAACACAATTTGAATGCACCAACTGGCAAATCTTCATTACCTTAACACTGAGGCTCATACTACATTTATTCCTGGGATCTCATTAAATTGAAACAAACTACCCCCTATAATTATAATCTATAATATAGATTTAATTTATAAGTCTTTCATGTACAGATTAACATGCTATAATCTTAGGGGAGTTACTGAACAAAAAATAGAGGGCACATAAGTATGTTTCACCTTAACTGCAGGAATTATTGTCTAAATTTTCCAGTATCATAGCATTCATTGTCCTAAAATATCCCATAGTGAGCATGGACACTCTGGCCTAATGATCCATACATTTAAATATCATTACGATTTTGACATACACAAAATTGGCTTGGCAAAATGAGATCCCACGGACCATACCCCTAGTAAAACCGGTTAGTATGGCTCAATGTACATTTAAACAGAAACTTACAAGTACTGAAATCCATCACATGCCTCCATTGTTCCTTCATATAAGAACTCAATTGGGCCTGTTCTTAAATTTGGAATGAATGACACTACACAGTGGATTATGTAACCTTAATGCCATAGTGCTACCCAGTAAGGCCCCCAGACATTATATTATTGAATTGACTGACTCCATCTAATCAGCAACTGCAACGTATTTTGCTATTATAGATTTGGCTAATATGTTCCATTCAGCTCCCACTTCAACAGCTTCTTAGTCAAAACTTTCCTTTACCTCTAAAGGAATACAACATATCTTTAGCTGGTGGCCACCCACAGGGTACCCCAACAGCCTTGCCGTCATACACAAGCCTTTGCAGGGAAGGCCTTAACTGCACTCAACTTTCTCCAAGAGTACAGGCATGACATTATATTGATGACATTCTCTTCTGAAGGCATTCATTCGACATTCGACACACTCGTTCAGGACATACAAATAAAAACTCACCAAGGAGTTCACAGAAGAGAAATGGGCCATTGCCTTGTGCATAGTACAACGTCTTGCCACCATGCTAAATTCCTGAAAATTACTTGGTAAACTGCAGGGAACTCCATCCCCTGACTCTTAAGAAATAGCTAATGATTGTATCAGCACCAAAAATAGTAAGGGAAGCCCAGGGTCTTTTAGGCTTTTTTGGGTTCAGGAAGCAAAATATCCTTCCTTTGTAAATTTCATTGAAGCCCATCTTCAATGGGCTTCCCTCCAACAACCGCCTCTAGAATCTGTCCAAACTGCAATCAACATGCATTTCCTTTAGTTCCCTCAGAGACTCCTCGCTATAAAAGCTTTAGTAACCTCCTCTCATGCTTCCTGGAGTCTCTAGACTACTTATAATGGCTATAAGTTACCCCTGGACTTCTGATACAAGAAACTGAACCCCCTTGGCCCTGCTGTATACAATATAAGAATACCAAATTCTGGCCATGTGCTGATCTCTCCTGAGAAGAGACTTCTGTTCTCTGAACCCGTGACCCTCCATATCCAGGTCTCCATTATGCCTTGAGTCATACAAGTGGCACCCTGCAAGCTTGGCATAGCTATTGAGGCCTCTTTGCTACAGGACAGGGCCAAACGTGGGCCCTCTCGCATATTCTATCTGCCAAGTTGTAGGAGGATGGAAGGAGGGCCCCCCTTTCCTCAGACCTTTGCCTGATGCCACAGTGCTGGAGGAGGTCACCCCTTTAAGATTTGGCTACGTAAGGAGCCACTTGCAATCAACTAATCAACAGCAATGGGAGTTCATACATTTTACAGATGAAAATATCACCATCAGGCATGACGGAGCTCACTGGAGAGCTGCTACTTTTCATCCCCTAATCAATATGTTGCTGATACAAGATGGGACCTATCTTAGTCAGCTCAGGCCGTCATAACAAAATGCCACAGACTGGGTGGCTTAAACAACAGACATTTATTTCTCACAGTGCTGCAGGCTAGAAGTCCAATATCAGGGTGCCAGCATGGTCGGGTTCCAGTAAAGGCCCTCTTTCTAGCTTGCAGATGGCAGCTTTATTGCTGTGTCCTCACACAGCAGAAGAGGAAACTCAAGCGTTTCTTCTTGTACTCCCACCATGGGGGCTTCATCCTCATGACCTCATCTAAAACTAATTACTTCCTGAAGCCTCAACTCCTATCACATTGGGGGTTAGAACTTCAACATATGAATTTTAGGGAGACACAAACAGTCAGTCCATAACTGAAACCAAGGGTCACCACAATCAGACAAACTTCAGGCAGTCATGTAACACTGGATACTCCGGCCAAAAGTTGATTCCATCTGCATATTTTTATATTCTTGGGTCATTGCCAGCAGTCTGACACTCTGGTCTAGTCAAAGACCACAACAATTTCTTGTTCAAGGTTGCCACCCTTGGGGTGAAACAAAAACAAAAACAAAACAAAACAAAACAAAAACAATCAAACCTCTGGTAATCTCTTGCCCTACAGATACCCAAAATATAAATTAAAGTCACACATATCTCTACACATGCCCAAGCCACAATATAAGGTCTCATCAAGACACTCCTTATCTATTAGGTTGGTGCAAAAGTAATTGCAGTTTTTGCCATTACTTTGAATGGTAAAAATTGCAATTACTTTTGCACCAACCTAACACTTTGGAGTTCCAGACACTGATAGTACAAGAAACGTTTTGCTTCCCAGAACACACAATGCTGGGCTCTTGAACAAGGGATTCAATGGAATGTTTGTATTCCTTATTGACCTCAGGCTATAAGCCTCATAGAGCACCATAAGGGCTTACTAAACAAGCTCAAATTCAATAAAATAATATGTAGTATGTTTTAGTCGTCAGTTAGACATCAGGGTGAATTGTAATAGTCAGACTCCTGTGTTTGATGTTTGAAGCTGTCATCTTTTTCAGCCTCACTGCTCTCATTTCCCCTTATGGCCCACATCTGGACTGATCACAAAGCCTAGATGCTCCCTCCTCTGGTGCTTGTGGGAAAGTCAAACCAGGCAAGTTCCTGTTTATGTACAGAAACCCTTGCCCCACCCTATACCCTAACCTCAATAAAAACTCCAAGCCAATCTCCTTTCAGTGCTCTCTCAAGACATTTTCAATCTGCTTGAGAGGACTGCCCTGCTTTATTTATGTCAGTAATAAAGCATTGCCAAAGGAGATTAACATCTGGGGCCAGGCGCGTTGGCTCATGCCTGTAATCCAGCACTTTGAGAGGCTGAGATGGGAGGATCACCAGAGGTCAGGAGTTCAAGACCAGCCTGGTCAACATGGTGAAACCCCATCTCTACTAAAAATACAAAAATTAGCTAGGCATAGTGGTGGGCACCTGTAATCCCAGCTACTTGGGAGGCTGAGGCAGGGGAATCACTTGAACCCAGGAGGCAGAGGTTGCAGTGAGCTGAGATTGTGACATTGCACTCTAGCCAGGGTGACAACAGTGAAACTCTGTCTCAAAAAAAGAAAAAGAGAGAAAGAGAGATTAACATTTGAGTCAGTGGACTGGGAAAGGCAGACTCAACCTCAATCTTGGTGGGCACAATCTCATCAGCTGCCAGTGCAGCCAGATTAAAAGCAGGCAGAAGAAAAGACCAGATTGGCTTAGCCTCCAAGCCTACATTTGTGCTGGATGCTTCCTGCCCTCAAACATCAGACTCCAAGTTCTTCAGCTTTGAGACGTGGACTGGCTTCCTTGCTCCTCAGCTTGCAGACAGCCTATTGTGGGAGCTCACCTTGTGACAGTGTGAGTCAATACTCCTTAATAAACTCCCCTTTATATATCCATCTATCCTATTAGTTCTGTCCCTCTGGATAACCCTAATACACCATGGAATCACCTCATTGCTAAAGTTCCAATTAATGTAAGAACCAAAGTAGAGTAGTTTGGGGTTTTTTTCCTCTGTATTAATTTTAACTTATACCAAACTACTTTATAAAAAGGCCACTCTGTAATATTCCACTTTGCTTTACTACAAATTCAAATTACCTAAATATTTTCCTAATACTAAATGAGAATCCAAACAAAATTGAGATACGAATCCACCTATGTCCACAGAGTAGCTACAACAGGTATAAATTTAACAAAAGAAGTATAAATCTTTTACTCTGAAAACTATATAATATTGTTGAAATAATTTAAGAATACATAAATAATTAGAAAGCATCCCATGTTCATGGATTGGAAGTCTTAATATTGTTAAGATGGCAATACTCCCCAAATTGATCTACCGATTCAATGCAATTCCTACGTAAAATGCCACATGGCTTATCTGCAGAAATTAACAAGTTAATCCTAAAATTCATATAGAAATTCAAAAGACAAAGAATAGCCAAAATAATCTTGAAAAATAAGAACAAAGTTGGAGGGCTCATACTCCCCCATTTCAAAGCTTAGTGTAAAGCTACAATAATCAAGACAGTGTGGTTAAAGATAAACATATAGCTAAGTAGACATATAGCATAAAGATAGACATATAGCTAAGTAGAACAGAATTAACATTCCAGAAATAAACCCAATATTTGTGGTGAACTAAATTTCATCAAGGTTGCCAAGACCATTCATTGGATAAAGAAGAGGTTTTTCAACAAATGGTGTTAAATATACTTATTCCAAAGAAAGCTAGACCCCTATTCATCTACATTTTAAAAATTCAAAATGAATTAAAAGCTTCAAGGTGTGTGAAAAAACTACAAAACTCTTGGGGAAAAATAGGTATAAATCTTGATGACACCAGATTAGCCAATGGTTTCTTAGCTATGACATGAAAAGCATAAGTAACAAAAGAAAAATTTAGGTAAGTTGAATTTCGTCAAAACTGAAAGTTTTTGTGCTTCAAAGGACACTATCAAAAAAGAGGAAAAAACCCTAAGAATGGGATAAAATATTTACAAATAATGTAAGTGTCTAATATCCAACATGTATAAATACCTATTCCAACACAACAATGAAAAGAAAAATAACCAAATTTTAAAATTAGCAAATAAATTGAATAGGTATCTCCCCCAAGAACATGTACAACTAACTGGCCAGCAACACATGACAAAATGCACAGCATTTTCAGCCATCAGAAAAAGTGCAAATCAATGCCACAATCAGATACCATGACACACTCATTAGGACAGCTATAATTAAAAAGACAGACAATAACAAGTGTTGGTGAGGATATGGAGAAACTGGAGCCCTCCACATATAGCTGGTGGGAATGTAAAATGGTGCAGCCACTTTGGAAAACAGCCTGGCAGTTTCTTGGAAGATTAAATACAGAGGTGCAATGTGACCAAGCAATCCTCCTTCTAGGTATATTCCAATGAAAAGATATGTTTACATAAAACTTGCACATAAATTTGACATTATTCATAAGAGACAAAAGTTGGAAAGAATGCAAATATACTTCAACTGATGAATGGATAAACAAAGTGGATTACCTATACACTGGAATATTTTTCAGCTATAAAAAGGAGTGAAGTACTGATACATGCTGAAATGTGGATGAAGTTTGAAAGGCCACATATTATATGATTCCATTATACGAAATGCCCAAAATAGAGACAAAATGGCTTAATGGTTTCCCAGAACTGGGGCTTGAGGGAGTGGCTGCTAATGGATACAAGATTTCTTTCTTTTTGGGACTGTGAAAATGTTATAAAATTGCAGTGATATTTGCATAATTCTGTGAATATACTAAAAACCACTAAATTGTATCCTTTAAATTGTGAATTGCATATAGTACATGAATTATATCTCAACAAAGCTGTTATGGTAAATGAAAGTTCTTCAGCTCAGGAATAGGCTTACATTAAGACAGAGCTATGGCTGTTTTCCCAATCTATATAAATATCTTCACTTTCAAAGGGCCTGTGTCAGATAGAAAACTTGGTCTGTTATTGTATGTCCTCTACAAAAACACTCCCCTCATGCAGGTGGAATAAATGTTTTGTATGGCAGATCAAAGACTCTTCTAAATGAATAAAATCCTAATAGGGAAATTAATTTAAATAAATCCAGAAGCTAATAAACATTTTTTAATAAAAACATAAGATCAAATATTCAAATCTCATGCAAAGAAGCTGAAGTGGACTCATTTCTTTCATTTTTATCAAGGCATTATATTCTGACAAGATTTTGCCCAAAAAAAAAGATGAAAATTTCTATTCGAACAACAAAAAAGATTGTGCTGCTGCTGAACTTTTAAAAGATGTGTTGTTCTTTCAAAATAATATCATTTTTCTTTTAAAAGATAAATCCTTTGAAAAAAACAGATATTCTCATTTTGATGAAACTTGAAGAATTAAGTTTGTTTTGCCATTTTCCCTTTTTGTATTGATTCTCCTTTTAATGACTCTGTAATGTTACAAAAACATCTCAATCAACTACAATCATAGCGTTTTAAGTTTTACTATTATATTGATAAAGATCCATCCAACATTGTCAAACATTCTTGACATTCCAGGCAACCAGTAAAGAAGTTAAGAAAGTAAATGTATATTAATCCAATTCAATATGCATTCACAGATGCCTACCATTGTCAAGACACTTCACAAGGTGTTCTGGAAAATTCAGAAACAAAGAAGGAGTAGTCCCTACCAGGGCTGACAATCTGCTGGAGCACTGTGGCTCACTGATAACCACAGCCTAAGATAAAGTGGGTAACAGGGCCGGAATAGAGGTGAGAGTAAGTGCTATGGGAAGAAAAAACTAAATGAAAGCAAAACGCATCAAGCAGAATGATTCAGTGTTTTTATTCAAGGGCCATGTTTTCCTTATAATTTCATATTTGAAGTTTTTCTCTGGTATATTTATATGTACAGGGCAATATATTGTTTGGGCTCATTTTTTTTTTAATTTTAACATAGTTCTTCCTAGTTGTTTTTACAGTTTCTCCTTTCACAGATACTTTGTTAGAGAGGTGGTTTGCTTTGTTCACATGGCTGAGAAGCAATTCTTCCTCTCTCACCTTGCTTGGAAACATAAACAAACAGCAGCTGTTTTTTATCAAGCTTTCTTCACACTGGGACAAACCTCTTTAAACACAACTCTGTAGTATTAGGGCTACAGCTCTCCCAAAGGAGAAAAGAAAGACACAATTAAACAAAGCAAGAGAAGTGGCACATTTCAGAACTGTATTACAGATCTGCATTTTGTATAATTACTAGCAAGTGTATAATCTCAAGAAAGACTCAAACTCTTTGAATTTCAGTTTTCTCACATGAAAAATGAGGATAAAACCATCTATTCATTACAATGATAGAAAAGAAATTGCATCTAAAATGCTTATCATATTGCCTAACATATAATAAACACCCAACAAATGATAGGCATTGCTATTGTTGCTATCATTAATGCCACTCTCACTGTAATTGCAAAAGCACCTTTCCATCAAAAGGAAAAATAGAACATAGGTCAAGGTGCACAGGAGCTAACTTCCAAGATGGTGGCTCTCCAGTGATCCTCACACCAGTGAATCAGGGCTGACCAGTAAAATACTGAGGAAGCGAAGTGTGTGACTTCTGAGTCTTGGTCATAAAGGATACTGCAGATTCTTCCTTGGGCTCTTGGATTGCTCATCCAGGGGGAAGCCAGCTATGCCATGAGGACATTTAAGCAGCCCCGTCCAGAGGTTCACATGGGGAGGAACTGAGGCCTGCCAACAGCCAGCATCAACTCGTCAGCCATGTGAGTAATCACTTCATCTCAGAAAAGGGTTCTCCATCCTCCATCAAGCCTTCAGATGTGTAGAACTAACCAAATCTGACTGCAAACTCATGAGAGGCTCCAAGACTGGATCACTCAGCCAAGCTGTTCTCAAATTTCTGACCCACAGAAACCATTAGATCATAAATAATTGTTGTAGTTTTCAGCATCTAAGTGTTAGAGTGATTTGTTATTCAGCAACATATAACTAATGCAGATTTTGGTACTTGGAAGAGGGTGCTATTAATACCATAATAAAAAACTTATCCTGTAAGAGTGGCTTTGAACCCAGGCAATGAGTGGAAGCTGTAAGGAACTTGAGGAAAGCATTACTGAAAGCCTAAGGAGCTTCAAAGAGACTTCCAGAAGAAGCTTTATGAAGAAGCTGTCAGTGAAGGCTTAAAGGAAGCTGAGGAAACTAATGGGAAGTGAATTCTTGTTAATGAATAGCAGAAAATTGAGCAACAATGTTACCTTCTATAATATGAAACGTATAGATTGTAACTTATGAACTTAAAAATCTAGCTAAGGAGATTTCCAGATTTCCAGGTAGAGTTTTGAAGATGCTACCTATCTTCTTCTCACTCTTCTGGTAAAGTGTAAGAGTAGAAGGATAAGCTAAAGACTTCAATATAAACCAATTGCTAAATGTAAAGGAGGTAGGACTTGTTAGAGGTTTGAAAAGTCCAAGCCTCTCCAGATGGTAAATAATACCAAAATTAAGAAATGACTTCTAGGCAATGATCCTGTTCAGACACTAACAGGAAAATATGGTCTAATGGTGAAGCTAAAGGTGTGACTAAAATCCTTGGGTTAAGACCAGAAAAATCTAAGGCAGTGTCTTAAATGACTGGTAATCAATAGGATTCTAGGAAACATAAAGTTGTTGTCCCTCAGTAACCTCAGTGGAAGCCCAAGGTAGAGAAAGGCTTTATTTTGAAGTGATTTTTTTGATGTGGCTTTTATCTAATGGAGTGAATCCAGTAATATTCATAGCAGACTCACAAACTTTTTAAGATAATTATATTAGCAGAAACAGTCAGCTTAGACTAAAACAGTCAGAGACAATACTAACTGAAAGGAGATCTTGAGACAACCAAACTTCTGCAGGCAGAAAACAGGCTAAGAACACTCTTAGGATTCAAAACTTTTATAAAAAAGGAAAGTAGACAAAGAGGGCAGAATCAGAAGTCCAGATGGTAGAGGCCAGAGCCATGAAAAATCACTTAGACAGTGGAACAACTTAGCCGTACCAACGTGTGTCCTGATGCATTTCAGAGCTGCTCTGGGATAGAGAACCCTGTGTGCCTCCCGTTATGTCTCTTTTACAAATGGGAGGGGGCAGCCTGAGTAGATTAACACAGGAATGAAATGCTGATATGTGGTGTAAACTGGATGAATCTTGAAAACATTAAGGCAAGTGAAAGAAGCCAGACATAAAAGGTCACACAGATTGTATAACTCCATCATATAAGATGTCTAGAATAGGCAAATGTATAGAGACAGAAAGTAGATTAGTAGTTGCCAGGGGCTGGGGCTTGAGAAATCTGGAGTGACAGTATATTGATAAGTTTCTTTTTAGGGTGATGAAATGTTCTCAAATTACTGTAGTGATGGTTGCACAACTCTGTGGATAGGATTAAAATATTTGAATTTGGCCGGGCGCGGTGGCTCACGCCTGTAATCCCAGCACTTTGGGAGGCCGAGGCGGGTGGATCACGAGGTCAGGAGATCGAGACCATCCTAGCTAACACGGTGAAACCCCGTCTCTACTAAAAATACAAAAAATTAGCCGGGCGTGGTAGCGGGCGCCTGTAGTCCCAGCTACTCGGGAGGCTGAGGCAGGAGAATGGCGTGAACCCGGGAGGCGGAGCTTGCAGTGAGCCGAGATCGCGCCACTGCACTCCAGCCTGGGCGACAGAGCGAGACTCCGTCTCAAAAAAAAAAAAAAAAAATATTTGAATTTATGCTTTAAATGGTGGAAATATATGGTGAAATATGTGAATTATATCTCAATAAAACTGTGGTTTAAGAGAGACAGAAAGTCAGAGACAGACACTGAGAGAGCCCTAGAGCTAGCTAGCTAGCTAGTTAACTAGCTCCGGGAAAGGAAAATAAAGAAGTAAGATCAAAGATACAGAAAATTGGGAAGAAGATCAGCCCCTCTCAACCCAGGAGATAGGTGACTAAAATAGAAGCACTCGTAGTGTCAGTATTGCAGTCACTTGAGAGGAGCACAGAAGCTTAGAAAATGAAAATTACCTCAGAGACAGTAAAGCTGAAGAAGTAGGAGAAGGAAGAGAACAGTGAAGACATATCCTCTGCCTTCACTCAGTTCAGCTGAGTTTGAGAAATAATCATTGACATACACCGCGTGCCATGACAGCTCTTATGAAATAATTTTTAAAAATGAGGCACAGTTCCTGCTATCAGACACACATGTGCAGAAAATGACACTAAAGGGTGCTAAGTGGCATGACGGAGGCATGGACCCAGAGCTGTGGGAGCACACAGGAGAGGGGATCCCTAGCACCACCCGGACTAAGCAAGGAATAGGTTACTGGAGGAGGTAAACTTGACCTGAGTCATAAAGGATAAAAAGGAGCTAGTCAAGTTAGGACTATAGAAGAAATAGGGCATTTTAGGGGAGCAGAAACTGCAGAGGTCAGCTGGAAGAGTCTTGCTTGACATTAAGGTGTCTGGCCCTTCTTCTGACAGCAATGTGGAGCCAACAAAGAATTTTAAAGGAGGGAGAGCTGGGTATGATTTGCTATGTGGAAGATGGGCTGGAGAGGTGCAAGGCTGAAGACAGGGAAATCAGTTGGGAGGCAGCCAGTAAAGAGAGAAATCCTGGTGTTCTGAGAGCAGGAACGGGGCTGAGCGGATGGATTAAGTTACAGAATTCGCAGGTCTTGCTGAATGATTAGTTGAGAGGCTTTGGGGTGAGCAAAGAGTAATCCTCTTTGTTATAGGAATGAGAAAAGGTCTACATACCTGAAAGATCTCCAAGGGAACCACTGTAGTTAAACCATGTCCCACTGAGAGCATGCACACCTGAAAATACAATCATTTGTAGGGACTTTAGGAAACTTTGGTCTGAAAAGCTCTATGGAAGGCTCTCCTACAGAGTGGTCAGCCTGTAGGGTTACTCCCCGTGATCAGCAAAGTGAGCCCCAGAAAGGTGAATAATGAAGAAGGGCAAGATGTACACATGGTGCCTGCACAGGCAAGGCTGTAAACAGATGGAGGAAAGCTTAGACCTCATGCTTTTGATTTTAAAAATCTATGTAGCAAAAGGTAAAGGGTAACCCCCCACCCCCAAACACACACACCCGCCTTTCACTAACCTCATTACACATGTGTACACAACCTGGGAATTATGAGCAATAATAGAAAGACTCATCAGATAGTTGTGGTTCCCTGGCATTATTTAATATCCAGGCCAGAAAGAGAAACTAGTCAAAGTTGTTTGTTTTGTTCTATTTTGTTAATGTTTTTGGAGTCGTGAAGAGATTGGTTGAAGGTAAATACAAAACACGAGGCTAACTGAGCAAGAAACTATAAAACCAAATAAACCTATTCATGCAGTGTGTTTTCAATTGAGGTTCAAATCTTGAGGTGACTTTCTTTCAACAACCTAAGAAATGGAGGTTAAGCATTTTTGGGTTATTAGAATAACCCAAAGACCTGAGTGTCTGCATTTGCACTTCTGTTTGAGTAGTGTTGTATCATTGAAAGTGACTGCATTTAACCCAGACATTCACAAATATCTAGTGACATCTTTTCCACCGGATTAGAATAAAACGACCACCAGAGAGAGTTAACCCAATGTCATAGAAGGGAACTGGAAAGTGAAGGATTGTGGAACGAACATGACAAAGTGCTACCAACGGAAGGAAATTAGCAAAAGGTAAGGTACAAGTCATATAAATGCTGCAAATGGCAGGCTTTGTTGCTGGACAGATCTGCTTATAAATAGACACTGTTTGAAAAGATATGTCAAATACTGAGTGACCTTGTACTAATATCTTTCAGAATTAGAAGAGTTGGTCAATGATTTTTAACTGATTCTAAATCTACTAATACTACTCAACTGTTATGTTATAAATATGGATTGCTAAAGCCCCTGGATCCTTCATAACAGTGATTTTCAGGAGAAACATCAGAGGCCCAAAAGCAAATTAAAAGAAACAATATTTTTTGTGAGCAAATTCAGTTGAATCATGTTTTCTGATCAGTGGCTTTAGCATTTCAAAATGGAAGTAAAATTAAAGCAGGTATTCTATTTGCTAAGGAAACAACTCAGAAAATTGTAGTATGATGACATAAGAAGTCTTTTCCATGGAGTGCCCTTAAAATGCATTTTCATAATGTTTTTACAATACAGTTGGAATGCACTCATTTTACAATACTGCAAAGCACCCTCAGAGATGCTGGTCATCAACACTGACTAGATTTAAGAGAATCTAGTCAATGTTTTGTTGACTAGATTTTGGCAAGACTGCCAGCACAAGGTGAGACAGAATACAGGTATTTTTATCCTCTCTAATCAAAGATGCTTGAAAATGAGAGTAACTCAATTGTAAGAGGTAGAATTAAAAATAACAACCAACATTTACTGAGTGCTTTCTATTAAGCACTCTGCATATTTAAACCTAGATCAAAAAAAGAGAAAAGAGACAAGTACTTACTGAGCTAGATATGTCACAATTTCTGGAAAGAGGACACAGATGGAGGCCCTAAACTGAAGAACAGAGGAAGAGATGCACAGCCTGCAGCAGATGAGACAGCAATGCTGCAGTAGAAGAAGAACCTGCTGATCTACCAGCCTGGAGGCCCAGAAACTCCAAGATACAGATCCAAGGGAAGATGGAGGAAGAAATGGGCTGAGAAATGAGGCAGGAACTATATACCCCCACCCACCATCTCCTCTTCTGGGCATAGGGTAAGCACCCAGTACGCATACATTTTCCTCTTACTCCCACCCCCTGCCACACCTCGGAGTTGGAGGAAACAGACTTCTGAAGAATTTGAACAAATTAACTCAAGCTCATCCAACTCAATAATAAGAGTAAAAGATCACAAAGAATTTGAGAAAATCTTCCAGCATAAAACAAATAAAAAGCAAAGAAAAACTGCCCTGAAGAATATAAAGAGAATTCAAGCTGTAATCCCAGCACTTTGGGAGGCCAAGGCGGGCGGATCATGAAGTCAGGGGTTCGAGACCAGCCTGACCAACATGGTGAAACCCGTCTCTAATAAAAATACCAAAAGTTAGCCGGGCATGGTGGCACGCACCTGTAATCCCAGCTACTCAGGAGGCTGAGGCAGTAGAATCACTTGAACCCGGGAGGCAGAGGTTGCAGTGAGCACAGATCATGCCAATTTTACTCCAGCCTGGGCAACAGAGGAAGACTCTGTCTCAAAAAAAAAAAAAAAAAAAAATTCAAGCAACATAGAGATCTTTTAAAAAATCTAATTAGTATCCTCAGAGAAATTTGGGAAGATATTGCAACAATAAAATAAAGAACAATGTGCTATAAAAACAAGCAAGATGCTGGGCACGGTGGCTCACACCTGTAATCCCAGCACTTTGGGAGGCTGAGGTGGGAGGATCACGAGGTCAGGAGTTGGAGACCAGCCTGACCAACATGGTGAAACCCCATCTCTACTAAAAAAAAAATTAGCCAGGCATAGTGGCGCACACCTGTAGTCCCAGCTACGCAGGAGGCTGAGGCAGGAGAATCGCTTGAACCCGGGAGGCAGAGGTTGCAGTGAACCGAGATAGCACCACTACACTCCAGCCTGGGTGACAGAATGAGACTCTGTCTCAAAAAAATAAATCAACAAATAAACAAAAACCAAAAAACAAGCAATCAGAAGCCAAGAAAGCATTCTTAGAAATTAAAAATACCAAAACAAAAATTCAACTGAAGGGTTAGAAAATTAAGTCAAGTAAGATTGTCTAAAATGCAGAAGGAAAACATAAGGTAAGAGAAATCACACCAGAAAAAGGTAATGATACAGGTAATCACTTTATGAAGTCCAAAAGCAAATAACAGAAATTCCAGAAAGAAAGAGAAAACAGAGAGGTAGAAACCAACAAGAACACAAGATGATTGCCCAGAGCTGAAGGGAGAGACAAGTTTCAAACAGTTTAACAAATCCTTAGCAACATAAACCTCTCTCTCTCTCTCTGACACACATTCTCACGAGCATATACACACATCCACACACAAATGCCACTAAAAAGTTTTAAAACACCAGGGATGAGAGAAGATTCTAAAGCTTTCAAGGAGGAAAAAAAAAAAAATTAGATCACCTACAAAAGAAGATTTACCCAACTGGTGTTACCGTTTCTCTTGAACAACACTGGAAGTCTCTATAGTTGAAAACTCTTTTCAACCTAGAAAATGATTTTTAATCTAGTAAATGCAGACTACAGATGATTTTAAAAATATTAACATTCTGCAAGTTTGCTTTCTTTGAACTCTCTCTTAGGAAATTACCAAGGATGTACTCCAGCAAAATAAATAAGTAAACCAGAGAGGAGAAACACATGGATTAACCCCCAAGAGAAAGGTGAGTAGAGGTTCCAGAGGAACATTTGAGAAGGTAAACAAAGAGCAGAATTGAAAATTTCAGAGGCAGGCACCAGGAGAAACAGGAAAAGCCATCCCAAGATAGAAAGCCCAGCACAGTTGGTGTCCAGTAAATATTTATTGCATGATTCCATCCCCTCTCTCCAGCATGAGATTCCACCTACCCAAATCACTCAGTACTCTCCACCTTCTCAGCCTATGCTTTGAAGTCATGATTTTTATATGGTTTTGGAATAATGAAGGGAAGAGTGTAGAAAATAGGATACATCCCCTTTTTGTTATAAAATCCAGAAGAAAGCTTTGTGCTAGGAGCTCATATACAATGATAAACAGGACAGATACTTTGAGATTTTATATCAACCAAAGGTCAAAAGTAACAGGACAAAAAAAATCCAAATTATTGATCCTCATCTTTACTATCCATTTTAAAAAACAAACACAATTACAGATGAATCAGGTCATTGCAAGGGCCATACGCTTCAGCTAAATCTCTTCGAATTAGTAATGGATTTTTGCCAGTAGAGTTGAGCTAGAGCTGCTTTTCCTTGCTTTTTCTTCCTTAATTCTTTTCCCTTTCAAACTATTCTTATGTGAATGTGGCTCACAGTGTCAGGAAGTGTCATAGTTAATTTTATGTGTCACCTTGAGTAGGACATGGGATACTCAGATATCTGGTTAAACATTATTTCTGGGTGTGTCTGTGAGGGTGTTTTTAGAAGATATTAGCATTTGAATTGGTTGACTGAGGAAAGCAGATGGCCTTCCCCAATGTGGGTGGGTACCATCCAATTTGTTGACAATCTGAAAAGAGCAAAAAGGTAGAGGAAGGTTACATTCACACTCTGCCTGACCTGAGGGATTGAACTAGGACATCAATCTTTTCCTGCCTTTGATGTTCCTGGTTCTCAGGCTGCAGACTCAGACTGGAATCTATACCATTGGCTCTCAGGCTCCCAGGTCTTCAAACTGAAACACTAGCTTTCCTGGGTCTCCACCTTGCAGACAGCAGATCATGGGACTTCTCAGCCTCCATAACCATATAGGCCAATATTTTACATTAAATCTCTTATTTCGTATTGGTTCTGCTTCTCTGAAAAACCCTGACTAATAAAGGAATTTAATTAAATCCACCTCCTTAAACCCATCTACTTCTCTCCATCCCCTACTCTCCCACTACCTAAGTTGGGCTGTCCTTTCTGGTATTCTGCAACAGCCTCCTAAGGGGTCTCTTTATGTCCAATCCTTCCTACCCTACCCTACTCTACTCCACTCCTGTCTTCCAAACTTCAGTCCAACTAAAGTTTCTAAAAAAGAAGGAGGATCGTATCAATCCCTTGCTTAAACCCTTCAATGGCACCATCTTGCTCTTAGGATAAGAGCACCTCAGCAGCTCACAGTGGTGTCACAATCTTCTCCAGTCCCTTTTCTCATCTTTCCCCTGACACTCTACAATCTACCTGTGCCAATCTTTACATATACCATTCCCTCTGTCTGAAGCACCCTTTCTTCCTTTCCTGCCATTTCCTCACCCTCACACCTCAAATCCTTTGCCCTTCATACTACACTATACCTGATAAACTTCCTGGACTTCAACTGGGGGTTGAATTCATCTCTGATGTTCTGATCTCAGACACTCTGCCATCACAGCAGTCAATTACATGGTATCATAATTGACTGTGGAACCTCTTCTATCTGGTTTATGGTTCTGTCTTCAGTGCCTGAGGATATCTGATGCACAGTAGGTGCTCAGTAAATACTGATTAGGATATAGTGTTTCTCCAAATAAATTGAGAAATATTTATTACACCTGTGCTTCACACTCCAGAGCCACTGAAGCTGACTCTCTGGGTGTAGACGGAGGAAACTTGGATTTTTAATGTTTCTTCAGGACATTACTAGGCATGCTGAGTTGCAATGAAAGTAAGCCAAAGATAGGACAATTTTGTTTGCTGAATGCACAATGAAAATATAGGCATTGCCAATGTCCATTTCAATAATATGTAGAAATGGGTAACACTGTGATATTTACTAAATGTCAGAACAAATTGAATGGTTCTTTTGCAGCCTCCAAGATAAGTTCCAAGGTCAATAGTATCATTAAGACCCAAAGGAATTATAATAAGACCATCTTCTCTTTTACACCATCTCAGTAATTCACTAGTTTGTCTTATGGGGATATTTTCCCATTTGATTTAAACTTCCTTGGTAGATAGTATAGTTGTAAAATTAAGTAAAACAGTGGTAAAAAATAGTGAAGTGGCACTGAGGTGATGCCAATCAATTGTTTTTATTCTTCTCACAGGAATCTTTGCCCACTCTGTTTTTCACCTATTTTTTCCCTCTTTGGTCTTGGAAGAATCAGTGTTCCACTTACATTCCAGGATCCACCCTTCTGCATGTGACCTCAATCCCTCATTTCCTGTTCTCTGGAGGGCCTTGTCTAACAGTTATCACCCCCATACCTTTCACCAACTTCTCTCCACAGGCCACTGTAGCACTTCTATTTCACATTCCTTCCAATCTCTCCCACCATGCTCTGAAACATAAAATGAAACTCAACCCTTCTTCCCCCTCCAGTCAGCACCCGTGGCTCTTTTATCCATCAGCACATTTTTAGAAACAGCCGTCTATTCTCATTGCTTCTACTTCCCCACTTTCCATTCACTTCTCAACCTACTAATTAATATGTGACTTCCACTCCCACGTTTTACTAAAATTGCTCATTCAAAACTAGGTCACCAACTGCTTCCTAATTTCCAATCCCAACACCCTCTCTGTATTTTTACTGGTCCTCTTGTCTATGAGACAGTCTTGACCACTTTCTACTTGGAAACTCCCTCTTCCTTAGCCTCATACACTACATTTTCCTGGTGTCTCCCCACTCCCACCCTACAGTGTTCTGTCTCTTGCTGGCTTCTCTCCTCAGGTACCCCTTCAATATGGATGGAAAGTTTCCTTCTTGATCATCTCCTTACTCTATCCTCCCCTCTCTCTCTGAATCTGCTCATCTATTCCCATGGCTTCAACTCACATCCATGGGGTAATGACACCACATTGTATCTTTGGCTCAGACTTCTCCTTAGCTCCAATTTCGGCATTTTGGAAATTTCTACCTAAATGTCCCTTAGGAACCTCAAACTCTGCATGTGTCAAACAACTAACTATCTGCCACTACCCCCAATCCTACAAAACATCCCCCAGTGTTCCCCTACTGAGTAACTGGCCCCTTTAAGGGATTCTAATAACCCAAATTGATAGCCTCTCTCCTTGACAGATCTATATTCTATCTTTCCCCATGCTCAGCCTGGTAAACTTGTATTTTTCCTTCAAAATCCAGCACAACTTGGCTTAGAAAACTTTCCAGAGCCCATCTCTGCCCAAGCCTAGTGGGTTCCTCTCCTCCTGTGCATTCTGCACATGTCTCCATCAAGTATTCATCTCTTCCTAATGAATTACTGATTTATCTCTTTATATACCCATTATGTTATGGACTATGCATTTAATCTGTGCATTCTGCATACATAGACCAGCATCTGGCCCATAATAGGTCCTCAGAAAATCACTGAATGAATAAAGGAATGAATCTGATCATCTCAAAGGTGATTCTCTAAAACAGCGATCATTCAGCAAACTACAGCCCATGGACTAGCCACCTGTTTTTGTAAAAAGAGTTGTAGTGAAACACAGCCATGTCATTCATTTACATATTGTCTGTGGCTACCTTTGCACTATAACATCGGAGGTGAGTAGTTGCAACAGAGACAACAAAACCCACCCCTGCTCCAAAACATCTCAGGACCTAATCACTTCTTGATAATTACAGGAAAAATAACAATAACTACTACCACTGCATTGCTATTATTAACATTTATTCAAGAGATCTTGATGTTTTAAATCCCTTTGTTATCACAGACTATATGCTGCAGCGGGGTGAGAGATAATAAATGTGTAAAAGCAAAATAAGAAAATTATAGATCACAATAAAGAAAGTGAAGAAAACACAGGGTGTGTTAGACAGCATCTGGCTGAGAAGAGGTCACTGGAGAGAGGGGGATCAAGGCATCCTGTCCCTCTGAGGCAGAGACATTTATGTTGAGACCCAAAGGAGGAGAGCCAGCCTTGGAGAGTGTTGAAGTACATTCTAGAAGGCGTGGCAAATAAAAGGCCCTTAGGACAGAAAGAGGGTGGCATGCCTGAAGAACTGAATCGAGGCCACTGTGGGTTATGCGTAGTGAGAAGACAAAGAGACATAAACAGGCTCAAGGGAGGAAGCGGGAGGAAACCTGACCCAGGGGGCTTTACATGTCAGGTCGGGGGGGTTGAATTTGTTGATTACATTCTGAATGCCAGGCCCTATTCTAAGAGCTTTCATTCAGTACTTTTAACAATCAAGTGCTTTATGTTCTGCTATTATTCTCATTTTTAGAGAAAAAGAAAGTGAGGCTAAGAGAGGTATAGATTAAGTAATAAATAGAGAATCTGGGGTGAGACTCAGAGCACCAGGACTGACTAGGAGACTGCACAGCCTCTCCATCTGCTCCTCCTGACTTCTACAGTGTCAACTTAAAAATTACTGCAATCCCACAAAAGAAACTAACAACAGAGTTAACAGACAACAGACTATGTCTGTTTATTTTTTCCCAGGTAAACAGACAAATTTACAGGAGAAAATATTTGAAAACTATGCCTCTGACAAAGGTCTAATATCTAGCATCTATAAGGAACTGAAACAAATTGATAAGAAAACAACAAACAACCCCATTAAAAAGCATGCAAAGGATATGAACAGACACTTCTCAAAAGAAGGCATACATGAGGTCAACAAGCTATGAAAAAAAAGCTCAATATCACTCACAATTAGAGAAATGCAAATCAAAACCACAATAAGACACCATCTTACACCAGTCAGAATGCTGATTACTAACAAGTCAAAAAATAAGAGATGCTGGCAAGGTTGTGGTGAAAAAGGAACACTTACACACACTGTTGGTAGGAATGTAAATTAGCTCAACCACTGTGGAAAGCAGTGTGGCAATTCCTCAAAGAGCTAAAATCAGAACTACCATTCAATCCAGCAATCTCATTACTGGGTATGTACTCAAAGGAACATAAATTGTTCTATCATAAAGACACATGCATGCATATGTTCACTGTAGCACTATTCACAACAGCAGAGACATGGAATCAATCTAAATGCCCATCAGTGGAAGACAGAATAAGGAAAATGTGGTACATACATACTGTGGAATACCATGCAGTCATAAAAAAGAATGAGATCATGTCCTTTGCAGGAACATGGATGGAGCTAGAGGTCACTCTCCTTAGCAAACTAACACAGCAACAGAAACCAAATACTGCATGTTCTCACTTACAAGTGACAGCAAAGTGATTAGAACTCATGGACATAAAGAGAGAAGCAGACACTGGAGCCTACCTGAGGGTGAGGGATGGGTGGGGAGGAGCAGAAAAAATATCTATTGGGTAGGGTATTAGGCTTAGTACCTGGGTGACAAAATAATCTGTATAAGAAACCCCTGTCACATGCTAACCTATATAACAAATCTGCACATGTACCCCTGAACCTAAAATAAAAGTTTAAAAAATTTATTGTGATCACAAAAGCAATATATAGCATTATAAAAATCTGGAAAATATGACAATGTGTAAAAACATTATTATCTTGTGCTTACACTACAACAGTAGTTTCCTCACTGGCCTCCCTACATTACTTATCCACAGTGCCGCTCAGAACTGTCTCTTCAAAATATAAAATTATGTCAATTCTCTATTTTAAAACCTAAAGATACCCAATTCTGTCAAAAAAAAAAAAAAAAAAACACCTCCAAACGTAGACTGGCACTGAAATCCCTCCACAATCTGGCCCCAACCTACCCATCTGGCTTTATTTTCAGTGACAATCAACCCACACACTCTGTATCTATCCATAAAACTGGCCCCTGTTTCCTAAAGAAGCTGCGAATCTCCATGCCTCTGCCATGTTCCTTCCGCATGGACCTCGCTGTTTCACTTAGTCCATCTAATAAATTATTCCAGGCCCAGTTCCCATGCTACCACTCTATGAAGCCCTCGTTAATACAGGATAAGCTGCCCGCTAACATTCTTCCCCCTTTAATAACACTTTTCCACAACACATCCCAGTGCTCTGTGCAGAGCCAGCACTAGGAGCAGGTTAACAGAATGAATCAATGCGCCCCCAGGCCTCATGCTGTCTATCACTGAGCTCTGCCAGAATGTGAAGAGGTGGAGAAGCCCCTCCTGCTGTCTGAAGGGCACCCATAGGATCTGATGTTAACATCCACTGCACCCGCTTAAATTTGTTAAAAATTAAAACTAGTCATCTAATACAAATCAGAAGATTGAGAACTACCATATGCTTTGCTACCAAAGAGACTAAAGTCATGGAGAAAAAAACTGTCATATTTTCAGAATTCTTATACCAGAAACACTGAGCAGATGTGTACATTTTGATAAATTTCTAACATTATCATGGCTGCCCAGACTGTGCTTGTTTAGATTGTTCCAATCAAGTTTACCTGCTCTTTAAGATTTTTTAATAATTTCACGGTCTTCATGTTATAACTTGGTATGATTCATCCTATTTAAAAAAACGACCAAAGAGGAAACTTTACACAGTATGTCAAACTCTAAAATAAAATTTATTTTAATAAGCAGAATTCATAACAAAACTGGATGTATGTTGAGAAGAACTGTCCCAACTTTTCTTACATGATTGAATTTCTCTGGTTATTTATAGAATGCAGTACTCTCATCTATTCCTTTAAAAACTTCTATTCTGACACTTCAACTGCTCCTATCAAAAAATATTACAGTTCTTTCAGGTTGCATTGTCTGACGCAAAAACATTATGCTTTCAGCTCCAACTGGGTATATTTATTTTAGTTGCATTTACCATATGCACAAATTACATCCTGACATTCTGTACACTGTACAGGTTAACAATTTTTATACAATGTGTTAGGTCATTAAGGAGGTTTTTCTGAAGAAAGAACATGAAACACATAAAAATCTACTAAAAAGGCAGTGTAGAAAAGTACTGCCTTTTTACTTCTTAGAAATGAGGATTCTAACAACAAATTTTTAAAATACACGATCTTAGGTTTCACTAATAAAAATTTCATGCTCACCTAAAGGGAGGTAATAGTTCTGCTGTATTTTGAGCACTCAAACAAGATCTTGTGTTTCATACCCAGGCCTGACGACAGCCCAAACTCAAAGTTTTAAGCATGGTTACGAAGTCAAAGAACACTGGATTCAAAAACACGAAAATGATGTAAGATGTAATGAAGTGCTTAGATTCTTTTATTCTCCAGAAGATACAGTCACATCAAGATCTGTTAAGACTCAAGGGTCTTAGGAAATATCATTCATTTATGACACAGAAACACTAGGAGGATCCTCACTGTAGACTAGCATGTATTTCTTGCATGTCCAGTTCTTTTAGGCCGCTTTAAGACCACCGTAAACCTAGTGATACTTACAGAATCAACATAGGAGGGAAACACCCGAAATTATTCCCGATATCTAAGTCACAGCATACTGGCCTGTTATTAATCTAAGAGGTTTCCTATCTGAGAACTGAAAAAAAATGGAGTGTAATTTACATATCAAACCAGGTCTTAGGTTTCAGAACAAAGAAAATCACTTGAGGTTGGAAATATGTAAATGCTAAATTTCAGGGCACAGCATCACGGGCTGTTTCTGTCTCCAGCTCTTATTTGCCAGTGTGATGGTACTTAGATCTTTGAGTGACCATGTAAAATAAAGGTATGAGAATAGCCAAAGTTATTCTCACAGAAGTTATTCGCACCAAAGACCTACACAGAATCCTAACCTGGTGAGTATGTGACACCTGTTAAACATACAAATACAACCACATACTAACATGTTTTTAAAGCATTCTTGAGGCTGGGCATGGTGGCTCATGCCTGTAATCCCAGCACTTTGGGAGGCTGAGGCAGGTGGGTCTCTTGAATTCAGGAGTTCAAGACCAGCCTGCCCAACATGGTGAAACCCCGTCTCTACCAAAAAATACAAAAATTAGCCAGGCATGATGATGCACACCTGAGGTCCCAGCTACATGGGAGGCTGAGGCACGAGAATTGCTTGAATCCTGGAGGCAGAGGTTAGCGTGAGCCAAGATCGTATCATTGCACTCCAGTCTAAGCAACAGAGGGAGACCCTATCTCAAAAAATAAAGCATTCTTCAAACAGGAACAAAGTAAAACAATCATAAATAATAGCCTGGAACTAAAAGTATAAACACAAAAGTTAAAGTTTCTTTCAGCTACAACAAAAACTATCTGATGCTAATAACCTTTGATGAATATGTAAGAGAAAGTTCACACATGAAGAATTAACTTATACGGAAATAGCCATAAACAGTTAAAAAACAAACAAAATATATGAAGCTAACATTTTCAGAAAGTATACAATAGCCAGCAAAGGGCTATGATCCTCAGGGGAAGAAAACAAACAAGGTGTGTCAAGTCATTGCCCTATTTCTCTGCCTAGAGGAAGCTTCCTGGCCACAGCACAGGATGGAGAAACTCAAATAGAAGCTGTCCATCATGGTAAGTTGAAGATACAGAGACCAAAGTTTGGGGAGGTCAAGGCAGCTAGAATGTATGGGACAGAGAGGAGGGAGACATGCACACGAAATATCCAAAAACCTGCATAAGAGTCCCATTAACCCTTTGGATGAATATCAATCTGCATGCATAATTTAACAAAACCCCAAAGACTGAGTAAGAACAACTTTTGAGGAAAGAACAGCTATGAGGCAGCTGTAAGATAAACAATTCCCAGAACTCACACAGGCTGATAACGGTTCCACTTCACTACAGCCAAAATGGAGACATCTTGTTGAATACACAGGTACTCAACAGAGACTTCAGAAATCAGCTCTAGAAGAAAGGTTACTTTATAGATATTCTAAAAGAACTTTAAGCCTTGAAAGAATCAAACTAGTTTAAGAGTAACTAAACTACCTGCCAGAATGAGTTCAATAATCTTTAAGGAAATAGAACAATATACAGTATCAAACAAGGTAAAATTCACAATGTCCAACATCCAATCAAAATTACCAGAAATAAGAAGAAACATGGCTGGGCCCAGTGGCTCACATCAGTAATCCCAGCACTTTGGGAGGCTGATCACTTGAGGTCAGGAGTTTGAGACCAGCCTAGCCAACATAGTGAAATGCTGTCTCTACTAAAAATACAAAAATTAGCCAGGCGTGGTGGTGGGCACATGTAGTCCCAGCTACTCAGGAGGCTGAGGCAGGAGAATCACTTGAACCCAGGAAGCGGAGCTTGCAGTGAGCCGAGATCACACCACTGCACTCCAGCCTGGGCAACACAGCAAGACTTTGTCTCAAAAAAAAAAAAAAAAAAAAGTCAACTAATCCAAATGAAAGGAGTGAAAGCGGATAAAAAGAATGAAGAAATAGGTCAAATAGAAAACGAATAACAAGATGGCGTATTAAAACCATACTGATAATTTCATTAAATGTAAATAGTCTAAAATTAAAAGGCAGAAATTGGAGGATCAGATTTTTAAAGCCCATTTTAAATAGAAAAATACAAACAGATTAAAAGTAAAAGACTGAAAAGTGATTTACCAAGTAAATAGTAAAAAAAAAAAAAAAAAAAGAAGGGCTAGGAGAAACCACATTGGGATCCACCAAGGCAGCAGGTGGACACAGACAGTGGAGAGGGGTGAAGCTGGGTACCAGCTTCTCTGGGCTCAACATGGAGCCAAGAGAGCCTCTCTGACTTGTAAAAAACCAGCAACTTGGGAAAGAGTGAGTGAGTGAGAGCCCCCTGGGGATTCACACTCTCCACAGGGAACTGGAGAAAACTGGGAACAGAAGAATCCCCTTGACACCCTGCCCCACCCCTATGCTTCTAAATTGAGGCAGAGAGCCACCTGGACATTTTGTGGGGGCAACTCCCAAGTCCAAGGGGACCACCACAAGCCTTGGTCCCCAGAGAAGACTAGCACCAGCACCGTAGCCCCAGTAGAGGCCACAGTCATGGTGCTTGGGAGCAGTAAGACTGCTGCACCCCCTTGCCAGACAAAGCTCAGCACCAGCTTCCAGCCCAGCAGTCCTGCTTTGGCCTGAACTTGGCTGGCAGCTGCAGCCTCCTCTTGTTCCAGGAAGCACTCAAATGGCAGGACAGGTGACCCAACCCACCCCTGCCACTGGGAGCCAGGCAGGCAATGCCTGCTAGAGCTTCTGGCCCAGGAGTGCTGCTTCTGTGGAAACTCAGCTGGCAGGCACAGCCCTCCTGTTGTTCCAGGAAGCCATCAGATGGCAAAGTAAGCAACCCCACCCTTGCCAGTGGTAGCTATATGGGCAACACATGCTAGAGCTTACAGACAAACGGTCCCGCTTCTGTCTGAACTTAGCCAGCAGGCATGGCCTCCTGTTTTCCTAGGAAATGCTAGGACAGCAGAGTTGATGACCCCACCCGACCCCAACTCTCATAGCCAGGCAAGCCATGACTGCTAGCACTTTCAGCCCAATAGTCCTACTTCTACCTGAATTTGCCAAGTGGCACAGCCTCCTATTGCCTTGGAAACACCTGGATGGCATGGCAGGCAACTTCACCCACCCTCGCCTCTCATAGCCAGACGGGCCACACCTGCTAGAGCTTCCAGCCAAGCAGTCCCACTTCTGCCTGAACTCTGTGGGCAGATGCAACCTTACATTCTACCAGGAAGCACTCAGAGAGTAGATTAGGGCTGATTTGGTAAGGATATGGCCTGTCTGCCAACTGCGACTCCTGCATCAGGGAGCCTTGTGGACCAGAAATGTGGTCATGGAGACAGTAATTGGAAGGGGCTCCTGCAAGATGTAGGAGCAAACTAGCATTGAAGCCAGTTGACTAAATCCACCTTATGCCATAATCAAACACCCAAAGGCATCGAAGAAGATAAAAGCAAAAAAATAAAAAATCCAAAGAATAGCAACTTCAAAGACTGAAGGAAAATCAGCCCACACAGATGAGAAAGAACCAGTGCAAGAACTCTGGCAATTCGAAAAGCCAGAGTGTCTTCTTACCTTTAAACAGCAGCACTCGTTTCCCTGTAATGATTCTTAACCAGCCTGAGAAGGCTGAAATGACAGGAATAGAATTCAGAATATGGACAGGAACGAAGATTGTCAAGATTTGGGAAAAAGCTGAAACCAATCCCAGGACTCTAAAGAATACAATAAATCAATATAGGAAATAAAAGATGAAATGGCCATTTTAAGAAAGAACCAAAGTGAACTGATAAAGCTGAAAAATTCACTTCAAGAATTTCATAATATAACCAGAAGTATTAACAGCAGAATCAACGCAAACTATCGTAAGGACAGAAAACCAAACACTGCATGTTCTCACTCATGGTTGGGAATTGAACAATGAGAACACATGGACACAGGAAGGGGAACATCACATACCAGGGCCTGTTGTGGGGTGGGGGGAGGGGGGAGGGATAGCATTTGGAGATATACTTAATGTTAAATGACGAGTTACTGGGTGCAGCACACCAACATGGCACATGCACATGTACCCTAAAACTTAAAGTATAATAAAAAAAAATTTTTTTTTTTTTAAAAAAGAATCAACCCGGCTGACAAAAGAATCTCAGAGTTCAAAGACCAGTTCTCCAAAATAACTCAGTCAGACAAAAATAAAAAGAAAACAATAAAGAAGAATGAACAAAACCTCCAAGAAATGTGAAACTGTGTAAAGAGACCAAATCTATAACTCACTGGTGTCCCTGAAAGAAAGGGAGAGTAAACAAGCAATTTGGAAAACATATTTGAGGATATCACCCATGAACATTTCCCCAACCTCAGTAGAGAGGCCAATATTCAAATTCAGGAAATTCAGAGAACCCTTGTAAGACACTATACAAGATGACCATCCCTAAGACACAGTCATCAAATTCTCCAAAGTCAAAATGAAAAAAAAAAAAAAATGTTAAAGGCAGCTAGAGAGAAAAAGAAGCTCACCCCATTAGGCTAACAGCAGAACTTTCAGCAGAAACCCTACAAGCCAGAAGAGACTGGGGTCCTATATTCAAAATTCTTAAAAGAAAATAAATTCCAACCAAGAATTTAATATCCAGTCAAACTAAGTTTCATAAGAAAAGAAGAAATAAAATCCTTTCCAGGCAAGCAAATGCAAAGGGAATTTGTCACCACTAGATAAGAGGTCCTTAAGGGAGTGCTACATATGGAAACACCATTGCTGGCCACCACAAAAACACACTAAAGTACATAGACCGTTGACAATATAAAACAACCACACAATCAATTCTGCCTAATAATAATCAACTAACACCACAAATACAGGATCAAACCTGCACATAACAATATTAATTTTGAAGGTAAATGGGCTAAAAGCCTCAATTAAAATACACAGAATGGCAAGCTAGATAAAGGACCAAAACCTGACTGTATGCTGTCTACAAGAGACCCATTTCAGATGTAATGAAATCCACAGGCTCAAAGTAAAGAGAGGAAGAAAAATCTACCAAGCAAAGAAAACACAGGAAAAAGCAGAGATTGCTATTCTAATTTCAGGCAAAACAGACTTTAAGCCAACAATGATCAAAAACAGAAAAAGAAGGTCATTACATAATGGTAGAGGATTCAGTTCAAAGAGAAGACCTAACTATCCTAAATACATATGCACCCAACACAGGAACATCCAGATTCACAGAGCAAGTTTTTAGAGACCTATGAAGAGACTTAGGTAACCACAGGATAATAGTGGGAGACTCAAATACCCCACCAATAGTATTAGACAGATCATCGAGGCAGAAAACTAACAAAGATTTTCAGAACCTGAACTCAATTATTTGACCGAATGGGCCTAACATATATCTACCAAACTCTCTAACTAAAAACACAACATACAATCTTCTCTTCTGCACATGGCATATACTCTAAAATCGACCACACAATCAGCCATATAACAATCTTCAGCAAATTTTTAAAAACCAAAATCATAACAAACACACTCTTAGGCCGCAGCACAATAAAAACAGAAGTCAATACTAAGCTCAAAACCATACAATTACATGGAAATTAAACCACCTACCCCTGAATGACTTCTAGGTAAACAATGAAATTAAGGCAGATATCAAGAAATTCTTTGAAACTAATGAGAACAAAATACAACATACCAGAATCTCTAGGAGATAACTAAAGCAGTGTTAGGGAAATGTACAATGCTAAAGACCCACATAAAAGTTGGAAAGATATCAAATTACAACCTAACATCACACCTAGAGGAACTACAGAAACAAGACCAAACCAACCCCAAAGCTAGCAGAAGACAAGAAATAACCAAAATCCGAGGTGAACTGAAGGAAACTGAGATGTGTAAAACATTAATACAAAATATTAATGAATCCAAGAGTTTAGTTTTTGAAAGAATAAACAACATGGATAGATCACTAGCTAGATTAATTAAAAAAAGAGAGACGATGCAAATAAACACAACAAGAAATGATAAAGGGGACATTACCACTGGCCCCACAGAAATACAAAACCCCTTACAAACTAGAAAACCTAGATGAAATGGATAAATTCCTAGAAACACACAACGTCCTGAGATTGAACCAGGAAGAAATTCAATCCCTGAACATATGAATAACAGGTTCTGAAATCAAATCAGTAATAAAAAGCTTACCAACCGAAAAAGACCCAGGACCAAATGCATTCATAGCCAAATTCTAAACAATGTATAAATAAGAATTGGTACCATTTCTACTGAAACTATTCCAAAAAATTGAGGAGGAAAAACAAAGTCAACAAAAACAAGCAACAGGGGAAAGAGTCCTTATTCAATAAATGGCGCTGGGGTAACTGGCTAATCATATGCAGAAGATGGAAACTGAATCCCTTCTTTACACCACATAAAAAAATCAACTCAAGATGTATTAAAGACTTAAATGTAATACTTAAAACCATAAAAACCCTTGAAGATAACTTAGGAAATGCCTATCTGGACATAGGAGGAAATGCCATTCTGGACATAGGACCTGGCGAAGATTTCATTTCAAAAACACCAAAAGCAACTGCAACAAAAACAAAAATTGATAAATGGGACTTAATTAAACTAAAGAACTTCTGCACAGCAAAAGAAACTATCAACAGAGTAAACAGACAATATCAAATAAGAGAAAATATTTGCAAACTATGCATCCTACCAAGGTCTAATATCTAGAATCTATAAGGAGGTTAAACAAGTTCAAAAGAAAAAAAAACAAGCAATCCCATTTAAAAGTGGGCAAAAGACATTAACAGATACTTTTCAAAAGAAGACATACACACAGCCAACAAATCCATGAAAAAATGCCCAACATTACTAATCATTAAATAAATGAAAATGAAAACCACAATGAACTACCATCTCACACCAGTCAGAATGGCAATTACCAAAAAGTCAAAAAGTAGGAGATGCTGGTGAGGTTGCAGAGAAAAGGGAATACATATGGAATACTACACAGCCATAAAAAAGAACGAGATCATTTCCTTTGCAGAAACAGATAACCAAACACAGCATGCTCTCATCTATAAGGGAAAGCTAGATATTGAGTACATATTGAAACAAAGAAGAGAACAGACGCTAGGGCCTACTTGAGGGTAGAAGGTGGGAGGAGGGTGATGATTGAAAAACTACCCATAGGCTACTGTGTTTATCACCTGGGTGATGAAATAATCTGTACACCAAACCACACACAATTTACCTATATAACAAAGCTGCTCATGTACCCCTGAACCTAAAATAAAAGTTAGAAAATTAAAATTAAAGGCAAAAAGCTAGAGTACTATATTAATATCATAGGAAATTGGTTTTCTGAATAAGGAATATTACCACGAATAAAGATGCATATTTCATAATGAAAGGCAGTAAATTCAGTAAGAAGACATCAAAATCCCAGATGAGTTTATGCACCTAATAATAGAGCTTTAAAATGTGAAGCAAAAATTGGTTATTACTGAAATAGTGTTTTAAATCCAAATTTCCATCTAGAAATTTTACCATTCTTCTGTAAGTAACTGATAGAACAATTTTTTTAAAAAATAATAAAAATATAAAGGACTGCAATAACGCTATCAACTGGACCTAAGTGACATTTATCCATCAGTATACCAAACATAAGCACAGACCATACTTGTGAGTATAAAATAGAAGCCACAATAAGCTTACAAAGATTCATATTAAACAAAGCATGTTCCCTGAACATATGGAATGAAACCAAAAATCAACAGAAGGGTATCTAAGAAATCCCCAAATTTGGAGGAATTAAGAAACATAATACTAAATAGACTCTGGGCCAAATATGTCATGAGAGAAATTAGAAAATCTTCTCAATTGAAAGATAACAAAAATACATATCCTAGATCCATAAGGTGTACCTAGAAATTAAAATATTTTAAATATTGGCAGTAGCATAGGAAAACAGAAAATACCTTGGAATTTTTTTGATTGTGGTAAAATTCAGGTGTCATAGAAGTTACCAGCTTAATAATTTCTAATTATATAGTTCAACAGTGTTAAGTATATTTAAACTGTTGTGAAATTAATCTCTAGGACTTTTTCATCTTGCAAAACTGACGTTCTGTACCCATAACACAACTCCCCCTGTCTCTCCAGCCATGGCAACTGCTATTCTAATTTCTATCTCTAAATTTGAATTTGCCTAGTCGAGGTACCTTATTTAAGTAAGGTACATGAAAACTGGAATTTATCAAAATTAAAAGTCTACTCTTTGAAAGACACTGTTAAGTAATGAAAAATCAAGACAAACACCAGATGGAAATATTTTCAAAAGATATATCTAAACAAAAACTTGTATTTAGAATATATAAATATCCCTTACAGCTAAATAATACTTGGGAAAAAAACAACAGATTTTTTAAATGATCAAAGGATTTGAACACACACTTCACCAAAGAAGATATATGAATACAAATAAACACAAAAAAAGCTGTTCAACATCATTCATTATCAGAGAAATGCAAATTAAAACTAAAATGAGATATTGCCACATGCCCACTGGACTGGCTAATATTAAAAAGACTAACAATTTCAGACACTGGTGAGCCTGTGAAGCCACTGTAACTCTCATAGATTGCTCATGGGACTGTAAGATAGGAAAACTGCTTTGAAAAATATTTTGGCAGTTTCATATAAAATTAAACATATATTTACTGTATAGCCCAGCAGTTCCATTCCTGGCTATTTGTCCAAGAGAAGTGAAACCATATGCCCTCAGAAAGACTTGTACATGAACATTCATAGCACCTTCATTTGTTAGAGCCAAAAACTGAAAATAACCCAAATGTCTATCAACAGGTGAATAGATGATCAAATTGTGGTATATACATCCATACAATACTCGGCAATAAAAGGAATGAACTACAAATGCATGTAATAACATGAGTGAATCTCAAAAACATTATGATGAGTGACAGACACCAGATACAAAAACAGTACATACTGTATGATCCCATTTATACAAAAGTCTAGAAAATATGATATAATTTATAGCATCAAAAAGCAGATGAATATTCACCTGGGATAAGGTAGTAGGATTGGGAATTGTCTGGTAAGGGGCAAAAGGGAAATTCAGGGGATTATGGAAAGGTCTTATTAATTCAGCTAGGTTTGACCTTAACTTGCAAACCTCCCCAAACTGGAACCTTCCTATTTGCCCAAGGGGACACTGTGAACTGGGCCTTCCAGTTGCACCTAAATGGCAATGCTCTGTCATCTTGCTGATAAACGACATGAATTAGTGCCCACATGGATCTCCACTTGGGTACTACTACTCTGAATTATTAGACTTGTGATCTTGTCAATGGTACTTAGTCACCCTGAGCCTCATCTGTAAAGCAACGTCCTTATCTGTGAAGAAAACAAAAGAACAATCTCACAGGCTTGTTGGCAGATTATATAAAATACATATAATAACTCTGAATAGTCACATTAGTTATCTTCATTGTATTTATAATGATACATTAGTATCATTATCATTGTATTAGTTCATTCTCACGCTGCTATGAGGAATAAATTATCCAAGACTGGGTAATTTATAAAGAAAAATGTTTAACTGACTCACAGTTCTGCATGGCTGGGGAGGCCAGGAAACTTACAATCAAGAAGGAAGGTACCTCTTCACAGAGCAGCAGGAGAGAGAATGAGTGCCCAGTGAAGGGGGAAGCCCCTTATCAAACCATCAGATCTCATGAGAACTAACTCACTATCACAAGAACAGGATAAGAAAACCACCCCCATGATTCAATTATCTCCACCTGGTCCCTCCCCACAACACATGGGGATTATGGGAACTACAATTCAAGGTGAGACTTGGGTGGGGATACAGCACCATATCAATCATCATTATACTTAGGTTGTCGAAATAATTCTGTATACAAGTTTAGCCTTTAAAAAAGTCATTACTTTCCCTGAAGCATGTCAGAGTAACTCTTCTCCCCACAGTCTTACAATAGGCATCTTTCATTGTTTGGGACAACAGCTTACTTAACTTCTATTTATCCTCTGAAATTTCTTGCAGTAAGCCATTCAGAGGCTTTGTCCATTTGCTTGGACCATTTTCATTGCCCTTGCTTCTTTAGGATATCCTCTAGCTGCTAGCTGTTTTGATTTTCTTTTTCTTTTCCTTTTCTTTTTTTTTTTTTTTTTTTTTTTTTTTTTTTTGCTCAGGCTAGCATGCAGTGGTGTGATCTCGGCTCACTGCAACCTCTGCCTCCCAGGTTCAAGTGATTCCTGTGTCTCAGACTTGCAAGTAGCTGGGATTACAGGTGCCTGTCACCATGCCCGGCTAATTTTTGTATTTTCAGAGAGACGGGTTTTTGCCATGTTGGCCAGGCTGGTCTCAAACTCCTGACCTCAGGTGATCTGCCTGCCTCACCCTCCCAAAGTGCTGGGATTACAGGCGTGAGCCACTGTGCCAGGCCTGTTTTGATTTTCTAAGAAAAAAGCTGAGCAAAAGGACTGCAAAATGACTGCAGACAATATTTTGTAAAATGACAGCAATAAAATTAAAGTATCAATTACTTGTGAAGTTAACAGACTTTTTTGTGACCCCGAACACATTTGGGGACAGCTGACAGTGCTGTGTCTATTTGGGCCAAGGTCAGTAGAGAGGTGATTTTCAAGGAAGTTCTGCATGTGAGTGTTGTCAAATTATTGTTAAGTGGTTTTCAGAAACCCTGACCATAACAGAATCATTCTCATTCCCTGAATAATGAAAGAGCTCCAAGTCTTGTCTGGCCATTTTTGCTATTTGCCCCTTATATTTCATAAGCCTGAGTTGGCTACCCTTGGGTGTCAACTTCCCTCTCTCTGGCTAATGAGGATTGGTCTCCATGACTCCACTTAAAGTGTTCCTGTAAAGAGAATCAACGTCTTCCATGTTGCCAAATTCACTGATCCTTTCTCTCCCTCCAACTGCCCAGTGGCATTCAACATTATTGACCATTTTTTGCTTCTTTGAGGCACTTCCTTCTTGTGGCTTCTGGGACACCATATTCTTCTGGTTTTCCACCCTCTATACTAGCTGTTGCTGCTAAAGATGCAGGTTATCTCATTCTGCTGCCTCCCTGCTGCTCTGTGGTAGGGCGCACAAGGGCTGTGGATACTCCTGCCTCCTGTGCATCTACTCGGCCCCATTGCTCTAACGTGGGATTCCCAGTCCTGGCCTGCAGGGCGAGCCTCCTGCTCTGTGGGCTCCACTGACCTGTCCTGAGACCCACAGGTGAAGGCATCCTCTTTAGGTGTTTTCTGCATTTGACAGACTTCTTAGGTCCACTCTCTTAAAATCACCTCAAGGAGAAAACCTTAAGGGGTTTTGGAATGAGAGAGGAGAACAGTCCTCGAGATTCCTTTAATGGTCAGTCTCTAGCTTCATTGCTAAACCTCTCAGCCAAAGGGCTGAGTTTGTCCAGATGATGTTTGGCATATGACTGACAGCTCCACAGCTGTGATCCTGCCAGCCTGTCAGAGATGGGTAAACTTCAGCCTCCCTAAGCTCTACAGCCCCCCGCTATCCTAAGGGCCTCATGGGAGCCTCCCTGGCACTAGTACTCCAGCATGGTCCCCAATGCCTTATGATGGGACAGCTCTTCATAAAAATAACACGCAAACAAAAGGATGTCCTTGTGAATAGATTTCAGATGAATCCATTAATAAAATTTAAATTCACCTTGTCTTCCATACTTAGACTCTCACTGGCCAAAGAGTTGCAAAATCTGCCATTTGCTTTTTCAGCCTAAATGGCACCATTCTGAATAGTAACCTGACAATATGCAAAGAGAGGGTCAACACTCTTTTTCTTAACGGGTCAGACAGTACATGTTTTTGAAAGAATTGCTGATCAGTACACGCCTAATAAGGCTGAAAAGCAAAACCCAGAATGATCAGACTCTTCCCCAGTGATATAACTTTACTCCAGAAAAAAGCTCAAGAACACTATGGGGGCTGAGCATGGTGGCTCATGCCTGTAATCTCAGCACTTTGGGAGGCTGAGGCACATGGAATGCTTGAGCCCAGGATTTACAGCATCACAGCAAGACAGTCTGAGCAACACAGCAAGACCCCACCACTATAAAAAATACAAAAATTAGCTGTGTGCAGGGGTGTGTGCCTGTAATCCCAGAACTTTGGAAGGCTGAGGCAAGAGGACTGCTTGAGCCCAGGGGTTTGAGATCAGCCTGGGCAATACAGTAAGACCTTGTCTCTACAAAAACCTAAAAAAATTAGCCAAGGGTGGTGGTACATGCCTATAGTCCTAGTTACTTGGGAGACTGATGTGGGAGGATCGTTTGAGCCAGGGAAGTTGAGGCTGCAGTGAGCCATTATCTTGCCACTGCAGTGACGGGCAGGAGAGTGAGACCCTATCTCAAAAAATTACATGGCAATACAAATACATCCAATACTCATAAAGGAAAAATTCACAATGCCTGTCATCTAAAAAAACATCCTCTGGGATGCAAACAAGCAGGGTTATACAACCCATAATGAGAAGATGCAATCAATTGAAACTGACCAAGAAATGAAACAGTTGATAGAATTACTAGACAGGGACAGTTAAACAGGTATTATATTTCATATGTTTAAGAAGCTAGAGGAATAACTTAACATGTCAAGTAAGACAAGGAACATAAAAAGGACCTAAATAAGAACTGTAGAGAAAAAAATGTCAATGTTTGAGATGAAAAATACACTGAAAGGATGAAGAGTAGATTAGATACTGCATAAGAAAAGATTAGTGACACAATTTTCATAGCAGCATTAATGATAGTAGGCAAAAAGTGAAACAACCAAAATGTCCACCAACTAACGTATGGATAAACAAATTGTTTTAAATCCATACAATAGAATATTATTCAGCCATCAAAAGAAATAAAATACTGATTCACGGATGAACGTTAAAAACATTATACTAAGTGAAAGAAACATAAAAAGGCTTAAAGCATATGATTCCATTTATACGAAACTTCCAGAGTTTAAGTCCATAAAACAAAAAAAGACTAGTGGTTGCCAGGGATCACTGAAATGTACACTTTGAAAGGGCAAATTTTGGCCAAGCGTGGTGGCTCACGCCTGTAATCCCAGCACTTTGGGAGGCCAAGGTGGGCAGCGGATCACGACGTCAGGAGATCGAGACCACCCTGGCTAACACAGTGAAATCCCGTCTCTACTAAAAATACAAAAAATTAGCCGGGCGAGGTGGCGGGTGCCTGTAGTTCCAGCTACTCAGGAGGCTGAGGCAGGAGAATGGCACGAACCCGGGAGGCAGAGCTTGCAGTGAGCCGAGATTGTGCCACTGCACTCCAGCCTAAGCGACACAGCAAGACTCTGTCTCAGGAAAAAAAAAAAAAAAAAGAAAGAGTAAATTTTATGGTATGTGAACTATAGCTCAACTAATAAAAAACACTCAATAAGGATATTTTGATAGGCCAATTTAGACATGGGGGTATTTGGCTGGCATTTTATCAAAATGCCGGCATCAAAACAGCTGCATCAGAATGTCCTGTCTTTAAAATATGGTCTCTGCTATCAGGAAGGCTGGAGCTACAGAAGACTGAGAGCTCTGATGTGTTGGTGCTTTACATGCATCGTCACTCACTTTCACCATAACCCTGCAGCATGGGTAAAACTTCCATTTCACCGAAGAAGAAACTGAGAGAGAAGCTGTATAATTTCTGCAAGGTTACACAACATTCACCAAATCAGGATTTAACTCAGTTCAGTCTGTTATGAATAATGCTCAAAATCCTAAGGAAATTGAACACTCAAACAAAGGATTCTTAACAAAGCAATTTTACTTCTGCGCAGAGGGGTGCCTCCTTGGCCAGTCACCATGAGAGCACACCTGAACAAGGGGGCACAAGAGCCTTTATTCCTGACGCAAGTCCTGTCTCTGTACCCTTTCCCCATTGGCTGGGGTCAGGTCATACAATCTAAACTAATCCCACTTGGCTAAACATTTGATTATTTTAGATAAGGTGGGCACGTAAAAGAAAGTGGAGAGGAAAGGGGAAGGGGTGTCTGTAGAAAGTTAGTCCTCTTTCCAAATAAGGAAAGGAATGTGAGCTGGTACTGATAATGCCTGGTACTGTGGCATGCCTAGGCATCTAACAAAGGCAAAAAGGGGAAAAGGACAAAAGGAGGTGGGGGGCTACTATGAATTAAAGAATAAAAGATTGATCCAGTTATTTGAGGAGAAACCTCACCATATCCCACAAGTCTATTTTCTTCCAGTATCAGCTGGCAAGATTTAGAAAATGCAGGGGAAGGGTTTCTAGTGAAGGCAACTAAGAATCAACACTTGCACATGCAGGCAAAAAGAGAACAGGCAGATGGGTTTGTTCAAAGAAGCAAACGAAGGAACAAGTTTCAGAAAGAAAGGAGTAATCAATAATGTCAAATGCCAGTGCTAAGATAAGGAACAGAACATAACTGTTAAGACTAACTAAGGCCCGACACAGCAGCTCATTCATGCCTGTGATCCCAACACTTTGAGAGGCCAAGGCAGGACAACAGCTTGAACTCAGGAGTTCGAGACCAGCCTGGGCAACATACAGAGACCTCATCTCTACAAAAAAATAAACAAAATTAGCCAGGTATGGTGGTGCACGCCAATAGTCCCAGCTGCTTGGAAGGCTGAGGTGAGAGGATTGCTCAAGCCTCTGAGGTCGAGGCTGAAGTGAGCTGACATCACGCACTGCACTCCAGCCTGGGTGACAGAGCAAGACCCTGGCTCAAAAAAAAAAAAAAAAAAATACTTACTAACCAAGAAATCAGTAGTGGCCTTTGTAGTAGAATAGTGGGGTGTCTAGATGGCAGCAGGTAGAGTCATTTGTAAGCACGGGGACTGGGATGGGGAACATAAACAATTCTTTCTCAAGCCTGGGTGTCCAGATGGGGAGAAAAATGTGTCAGAAATATTAAAAAATGTGACAGGGGATGTCTGCTGTTGTGGCTTGTTTTGTTTTGGGGATGGGAAAGATTACAGAAAATATAGTTCCTGCCATGATTCAATTTACAGCCCAGGAGGGGAGAGAAACTCTCTTTAAATGAGCCACCCAGAAAGCTTCTCCTAGGCCAGATGTCATTTGAAGGCCCAAAGGCCTGAAGGAGGCACTAACCATTTCAGTTGATTTTCTTTGATATTCAGTAATCTGAAAAAAGAAGCATCACCATCAAAAAGAAATGAAGATCTTGGAAAAAGAAAAACTGTCCCTCCCAGATCTCTCCACCATGGTTATATAGCATTTCCAGGTTGCCATTCTTTAGGACTTGAAATCCACCTCCACCTGTGGTGGCAAGACCCTACACTTGCCCTCAATGATTGCCCCTTCATGTACATACCCTGCTGCTATGAACTGAATGTTTGTGTCCTCTCAAGATTTATATATGGAAGCCCTAATTCCCAATGGGATGACATCTGTAAGTGGGGCCTTTGAGAGGTGATTAGGTCCTGAGAGTGGGGCCCTCATGAACGGGATTAGTGCTCTTAGAGGAAATAAGAGAGCAATAATCTATCTCTCTCCCATGTAAGGCTATGGCAAAAATGCATCCATCTGCAAACAAAGAAGAGGGCCCTCAAAAGAAGCCAAATCAGCCAGCACCTTGATCTTGGATTTCTCAGCCTCACCCAATCTATGGTATTTGTTATAGCAGCCAAAGCAGACTAAAACAACTGCATAACAACCATGAACATCATGAGATACCACTCTCATGACTATCTTATATTATGTATTAAGAGGAAGATTATCTTGGGAGAGCCTGGCCTAATAAAGTAAGTTTATTAAAAGCAGAGTTTTCTCCAGCTGGTCATAGAGGAGCATGTCAGAGATTTGAAGTCTGAGAAGGATTCAACACACCATTACTGCTTTGAATATAAAGGGGGACACACGGCAAGGAATGTGGGTGGCCCTATGAGCTGAAGGTGGTCCCTGACTGATAGCCAGCAAGGAAACAAGGACTCTAGTACTACAAGCACATGAGATAGACTCTACCAACAACCTAAATGACTTTAAAAGCAAATATTTCTCCAGAGCCTCCAGTCAAGAACTCAGCCTGCCTGACATCTTCATATCAGCCTTGTGATAATTTGAGCAGAGAATTCAAGTTAAGCCACATCTGGATGTCTAACACAGAGAATTGTGAGTTAGTAAATAAATGTTATTTTAAGAAAAAGAAAGGGAAACAGAAAGTAGTGAAGACATAGCAAGAGAAACTATTCACAATGAAAACCAGAAGAAATACTCAAAGAAATGAACAGAGTATCACTTTGAACAGGAGCTGTAGGGCAACTCCAAGAGGCCTAATATATGTGTAATTGCAGTCCCTGAAGAGGAAGAATTAGGACTGAAAATATTTCAAGAAACAATGGGCAAAACACCCTAAATTTGATGAAAACCATATAAAACAGATCCAAAAATCTCAACAAACTTCAAGCACAAAAACATGAAGAAAACAACATCAAGGCATATTGTAATCAAACTGTTCAAAACCCATGAAAAAGAGAACATCTTTAAGGCGGCCAGAGAAAACAGACACATTATGTACAAAGACCCAAAGATAAGAACAGCAGATTTTCCACTAGAAACCATTCAAGCTAGAAATCACTAAAACGGCATCTTTAAATATTTAAAGAAAAAAAATGCCAACTTGGATTCTGAACAAAGCAAAAATATTTATCAAAAGTATAGGTGAACAAAAACCAAAAGAATTCACAACCAGCAAACCTCCACTACAATAAATGTTAAAAGAAGTCCTTCAGGCAGAAGAAAAAGGATACCAGATTAAAATGAGGATCTGCATAAAGAAATAAAGAATATTAAAAATGGCAATTAAATGAGTAACTCAAAAGACTTTTTCTTATTTAAATTTATTTAAAAGAAAACTGAGTGTTGACAATCAATAATAACAATGTAGTACAGATTCATAATATATCTAGAAGTAAAATATCTAATAACAATAGCACAAATGCCAGGAGAGACATAGAAATATGCTTTTGTAAGATTCTTACACCATATACAAAGTGATATAATATCACTTGAAGCTAGAATGTTAATTCTAGCTAATTGTTTATCTGATATAAAGTCTGTTATATCAGACTTTAAACAATCAGACTTCATTGTTTAAAGTCTACAGAAACAGACTTTAAAGCAAAAGCAGTTAAAAAAGACAAAGAGGAAGATTATATAATGATAAAAGGACTAGTCCAACAGGAAAATATCACAACCCTAAATATATATATATGTGTGTGTATATATATATATATATATATATATATATATATATATAATCTATCTAACACTGGAGCTCCCAAATTTATAAAACAATTACTACTAAACCTAAAAAAAATGACATATGACATAGACTGCAATAAAATAATAGTGGGAGACTTCAGTACCCCACTGACAGCACTAGACAGGTCATGAAGACAGAAAGTCAACAAACTAACCATGGACTTAAACTATACCCTAGAACAAATGGACTTAACAGATATTTACAGAACATTCTACCCAACAACTATAGAACGTACATTCATCAGCACATGGAACATTCTTCAAAATAGAGCATATGATAGGCCACAAAAGAAGTCTCGATAAATTTCAGAAAATTGAAATTATATCAAGTACTCTCTCAAACTACAGTGGAATAAAACTGGAAATCAATTCGAAAAGGAACCCTCAAAAGCATGCAAATATATGGAAATTAAACAACCTGCTCTTGAAAGATTGTTGCATCAATAATGAAATCAAGATAGAAATTTAAAAGTTATTTCAACTGAATAATAGTGACACAACCTATGAAAAGCTTTAGGATACAGCAAAAGCAGTGCCTGCATCAAAAAATTGGAAAAAGGACAAACAGACAATCTAAGGTCACACCTCAAGAAACTAGAGAAACAAGAAAAAACCAAACCCAAACCCAGAGAAGAAAAGAACTAACAAAGATCAGAGCAGAACTAAATACAATTGTAAGAAAAAATTATACAAAAGATAAATGAAACAAAAGCTAGGTCTTTGAAAAGATAGACAAAATTGATAGACCATTAGCAAGATTAGCCAAGAAAAGAAGAGGGAAGATCCAAATAAACTAGATTAGAAACAAAACAGGGGATATTATAACTGCTACCACAGAAATACAAAAGATCATTCCAGGCTACTATGAACACCTTTACATGCACATAGTAGAAAATCTAGAGGAGATAAATAAGTTCCTGGAAATATACAACATTCCTAGATTAAACCACAATGAAATTAAATTCCGAACAGACCAGTAATAAGCAGCAAGATTGAAATGATAATAAAAAAAAATGCCAACAAGAAAAAGTCCAGGACCAGACGAGTTCACAGTTGAATTCTATGAGACCTTCAAAGAAGAACTGGTACAAATCCTATTGACACTAATTCAAAAGACAGACAAAGAGGGAATCCTCCCTAAATCATGCTATGAAGCCAGTATCACCCTAATACTAAAACCAGGAAAGAACATCACAAAAAAGAAACATTACAGACCAATCTCCCTGATGAACGTAGATACAAAAATCCTCAACAAAATACTAGCTAATGGAATCAAACAGCATATAAAAAAGGTAATCCTCCATGATCAACTGGGTTTCATAGTAGGGATGCAGAGGTGGTTTAACATAAGCAAGTTAATAAATGTGATATACGACATAAACAGAATTAAAAACAAAAATAACATGATCATCTCAATAGACACAGAAAAAGCATTTGACAAAATCCACCATCCCTTTATGATTAAAACCCTCAGCAAAATCAGCACAGAAAGGACATACTTTAAGGTAATAAAAGCCATCTATGACAACCCCACAGCCAACATTATACTGAAAGGGGAAAAGCTAAAAGCATTCCCTCTGAGAACTGGAACAAGTCAAGGATGCCCACTTTCACCACTTCTCTTCAACATAGTACTGGAAGTCCAAACCAGAGCAATCAGACAAGTGAAAGAAATAAAAGGCATCCAAATCAGTAAAGACGAAGTCAAACTGTCACTGTTCACCAATGATATAATGGTGTACCTAGAAAACCCTAAAGCCTCATCCTAAAAGCTCTTAGAACTGATAAATGAATTCAGCAATGTTTCAGGATACAAAATCAATATACACAGATCAGTAGCACTGCTATACACCAACAGCAACCAAGCTGAAAATCAAATCAAGAACTCAACCCCTTTTACAACAGCTGCAAAACGAACAAACAAATAAACACATTAGAACATTCAGGAGTATATTACACCTAACCAAAGAGGTGAAAGACCTCTACCAGGAAAACTACAAAACACTGCCAAAAAAAATCACAGATGACACAAACAAATGGAAACATATGCCATGCTCATGGATGGGTAGAATCAATATTGTAAAAATGACCACACTGCCAAAAGCAATCTACAAATTCAAGGCAATTTCCATCAATATACCACCATCATTCTTCACAGAACTAGAACAATTCTAAAATTCATATAGAACCAAAAAAGAATCCACATACCCAAAGTAAGGCTAAGCAAAAAGAACAAATCTGGAGGCATCACATTACCTGACTTCAAACTATACCATAAGGCTAAAGTTACCAAAACAGTATGGTGCTGGTATGAAAATAGGCTCATAGACCAATGGAACAGAATAAAGAACCCAGAAATAAAGCCAAATACCTACAACCAACTGATCTTCAATAACGCAAACAAAAACATAAACTGGAGAAAGCACACCGTATTCAACAAATGGTGTTGGGATAATTGGCAAGAAGAATGAAATTGGACCTTCATCTCTCACATTATACAAAAATTAACTCAAGATGGATCAAAGACTTAAATCTAAGACCTGAAACCACAAAAATCCTAGAAGATAACATCGGAAAAACCCTTCTAGACATTATCATAGGCAAGGATTTTATGACCACGAACCCAAAAGCAAATGCAATAAAAACAGAGATAAATAGCTGGGACTTAATTCAACTAAAAAGCTTCTGCACAGTAAAAGCAATAATCAGCAGAGTAAACAGACAACCCACAGTGTGGGAGAAAATCTTTGCAAACTATGCATCTGACAAAGGACTAATATCCAGAATCTATGAGCAACTCAAACAAATCAGCAAGAAAAAAACAAATAATCCCATCTAAAAGTAGACTAAAGAAATGAATAGACAATTCTCAAATATACAAATAGCTAACAAACATATGAAAAAATGATCATCATTACTAATTATCAGGGAGATGCAAATCAAAACCACAATGTGATACCACCTTACTCCTGCAAGAACGACCATAATCAAAAAATCAAAAAATAATAGATGTTGGTATGGATGTGGTGAAAAGGGAACACTTGTATACTGCTGGTGGGAATGTAAACTAGTACAAATCACTATAGAAAACAGTGTGGAGACTCCTTAAAGAACTAAAAGTAGAACTACCATTTGATCCAGCAATACCCTACTGGGTATCTACCCAGAGGAAAAGAAATCATTATACAACATACTTGCACACACGTTTATAATAGCAGAATTTGCAATTGCAAAAATATGGAATCAGCCCAAATGCCCATCAATTAACGAGTGAATAAAGACAATGTGGTACAAATGTACTATGAAATACTAATGAGCCTTAAAAAGGAATGAAATAATGGCATTCGCAGCAACCTGGATGAAGTTGGAGACCATTATTCTAAGCGAAGTAACTCAGGAATGGAAAAGTAAACATCGTATGCTCTCACTCATAAGTGGGAGCTAAGCTATGAGGATGCAAAGGCATAAGAATGATACAATGGACTTTGGGGACTTGGGGAATGGGTGGGAGGTGTGTGAGGGATGAAAGATGACACATCAGGTGCAGTGTACACTGCTTGAATAATGGGTGCACCAAAACCTCAGAAATCACCACTAAAGAACTTATACATATAACCAAACATCACCTTTCCCCCAAAAACTACTGAAATAATATTTTAAAAATAAAGAGAAGTTAAACGAGAGAAATGACATTAGTGTTCAGAGACAGACAATCTATTCATGGATGTAGGAAGGCTGGAAATTATGGGAAATCCACAGAAAATCAACATTGCCTGTGCTAAAACAAAACCTGATGACTCCATTTTCTTAAGAGCAAAATTGCAAAAAGCGACATTAGCATCCATCCTAGAAGAATGAAACACACATCACCTTTACTGATATGAGTAAATGATTTGTTTTTCCTGGAAAGAGTATCCAAGTGTATTGTGTTCATTTTCACACTGATCAAAGACAGCACCCTTCCGTCAACAGGCATCTGCAGTTTTCAGGACCTGGCAGAAATTCTATCTTCTACCTTTAAAGGTCAGGCACAAAAGTAGAGGCAGCTGCTAGGCCCCTCTGCCCAGAGCCAAGTGACTGGGACCATCAGTGGGAAGGATAGAAGCTTGAGCTTCCCCGGTCCCCTAGATGGTCTGGGTGCTGCCCTCCCCCGCTGCAGCTGCGCCCTGTGACGTCCCTGATTCTGTGACGCGCCGGCCTAGCCCTTGCGGGACCCTATGGCCAGAGGGTGCCCGGTGCGCGATGCTTTGCACAGTTTCTGGCGGCGCGCGATGCTTTGCACAGTTTCTGGCGTCCTGATTCCAATGGTCACCAAGCTCTGCACACTTGGCCCCAGCCGCAGACTTCGGAAACTTCTGGAAGCCGAATTTCTAAGGGAAGGTCCCTACCACTGCACTGTTGTCATGGGCAGCTACCTGAGCTGGCTCCTGGGCTGGCCCCGGGCCAGGGTGCTGCCCCGAGCCCAGAAGCACCAGGATATGCGGTCCAGGCCCGTCCTCCGCTCCAAGGTCGAGGACCGCTACAAAGTCCTCTATGTCAATGGGAAGCACTGGGTCCACACCCGGCCCCTCCCCAAGGTTCCTCCTGGCTGGGACTATCCAGCATCCAGAGAGAGATGGTCCCCAAGGCCTGGAGGTGCTTTCCCAACAGCCCACCACTCCTGAGCATCACCGGGCCAGACTTTTCCGAGGCTCACCTGGCCTACATGAAGTGGTGGCTTTGGAAGGCCCAGCACCCCAGGCCCGCCTGCAGCCTGGTGGTCGAGCTTGGTGAGGGAGGGGCAATTCCTGAGGCTTGAGTAGGTGGTTTTCCCCTTACAGTGTAAACAAAGCCACCGGAAAGTTCGAGCTGGGCGGAGCCCACCGCAGCACCCCAAAGTGGCTGTAACCAGACTGCCTCTCTAGATTCCTCCCATCTGGGCAGGGCATCTCTGAAAGAAAGGCAGCAGCCCCAGTAAGGGGCTTATAGATAAAACTCTCATCTCCCTGGGACAGGGCACCCTGGGGGATGGGGCGGCTGTGGGCGCAGCTTCAGCAGACTTAAACATTCCTGCCTGTCGGCTCTGAAGAGAGCAGTGGATCAGCGCTGGAGCTCTGCTAACGGTCAGACTGCCTCCTCAAGTGGGTCCCTGAACTCCATGCCTCCTGACTGGGAGACATCTCCCAGCAGGGGCAGACAGACACCTCATACAGGAGAGCTCCAGCTGGCATCTGGAGGGTGACCCTCTGGGACAAAGCTTCCAGAGTAAGGAGCAGGCAGCAATCTTTGCTGTTCTGCAGCCTCCACTGGTGATACCCAGGCTAATAGGGTCTGGAGTGGACCTCCAGCAAACTCCAGCAGACCTGCAGAGGAGGAGCCTGACTGATAGAAGGAAGACTAACAAACAGAATGCAATAATATCAACATCAACAAAAAGGACACCCATGCAAAAGCAGTAACATCAACATCAACAAAAAAGATGCCCCATCTGAAGATCACCAACATCAAATAACAAAGGTAGATAAATCCATGAAGATGAGGGAAAACCAGCACAAAAAGGCTGAAAATTCCAAACACCAGAGCGCCTCTTGTCCTCCAAAGGATCATAACTCCTTGCCAGCAAGGGAGCAAAACTGGATGGAGAATGAATTTGATGAATTGACAGAAGTAGGCTTCAAAACGTGGGTAACAACCAACTCTTCTGAGCTAAAGGAGCATGTTCTAACCCAATGCAAGGAAGCTGAGCACCTTGAAAAAAGGTTAGATGAATTGCTAACTAGAATAACCAGTCTAGAGAAGAACATAAATGACCTGATGGAGCTGAAAACACAGCATGAAAACTTCGTGAAGAATACACAAGTATCAATAGCTGAATCAATCAAGTGGAAGAAAGGATATCAGAGATTGAAGACCAACTTAATGAAATAAAGCATGAAGACAACATTAGAGAAAAAAGAATGAAAAGGAATGAACAAAGCCTCCAAGAAATATGGGACCATGTGAAAAGACCAAACCTACATTTGATTGGTGTACCTGAAAATGACGGGGAGAATGGAACCGAGTTGGAAAACACACTTCAGGATATTATCCAGGAGAACTTCCCCAACCTAGCAAGACAGGCCAATATTCAATTTCAGGAAATACTCAGAACATCACAAAGATAATCCTCAAGAACAGCAACCCCAAGACACATAATCATATGATTCACCAAGGTGGAAATGAAGGAAAAAATGTTAAGGGCAGCCAGAGAGAAAGGTTGGGTTACCCACAAATGGAAGTCCATCAGCTTAACAGTGGATCTCTCAGCAGAAACTCTACAAGCCAGAAGAGAGTGGGGGCCAATATTCAACATTCTTAAAGAAAAGAATTTTCAACCCAGAATTTCATATCCAGCCAAACTAAACTTCATAAGCGAAGGAGAAATAAAATCCTTGACAGACAAGCAAATGCTGAGAGATTGTGTCACCACCAATCCTGCCTTACAAGAGCTCCTGAAGGAAGCACTAAATTTGGAAAGGAATAATCAGTACCAGTCACTTCAAAAACATACCAAATTGTAATTACCATCAACACTATGAAGAAACTGCATCAACTAACAGGCAAAATAACCAGCCAGCATCATAATGACAGGATCAAATTCACACATAACAATATTAACCTTAAATGTAAATGGGCTAAATGCCCCAGTTAAAAGACACAGACTGGCAAATTCGATAAAGAATCAAGACTCATCAGTGTGCTGTATTCAGGAGACCCATCTCACGTGTAAAGACACACATAGGCCCAAAATAAAGGGACGGAGGAATATTTACCAAGCAAGTGGAAACCAAAAATAAAAGACAAGGGTTGCAATCCTAATCTCTGATAAAACAGACTTTAAACCAACAAAGATCAAAAAAGATAAAAAAGGGCATTACATAATGGTAAAGGGATCAATGCAACAAGAAGAGCTAACTATCCTAAATATATATGCACCCAATACAGGAGCACCCAGATTCATCAAGCAAGTTCTTAGAGACCTACAAAGAGACTTAGACTCCCACACAATAATAGTGGGACACTTTAACACCCCACTGTCAATATTAGACAGATCAACGAGACAAAATTAACAAGGATATTCAGGATTTGAACTCAGCTCTGGACCAAGCCAACTTAATAGACATCTACAGAACTCTCCACCCCAATCTGATAGAATATACATTCTTCTCAGCACCATGTCACACTTACTCTAAAATTGACCACATAATTGTAAGGAGGTTAGTTTTAATGTAAACAAATCTGTCCTTGTTTACCTTTGAGATTTGGGCTAAAACATGGTAAATGTACAATACATAATTATCAAAAAGTGCAACTGTTTCTTCTTTGCCACAGCTTTCTGAATTTGAGTCTTACGTGACTCTCACTCCCTTCCATCAGAGGACTTTTGTAATGGAGGAACAAACTGAGAGTGGCCTTGGGAAGGTACTCACAGTGCCTCCATGTGGAATCTTAGCTGTTGGGTTTTTCTTTTCATTTTTTTTTTTTTTCTGAGACAGTCTCACTCTGTGGCCCAGGCTGGAGTGCGGTGGTGAGATCTCGGCTCACTGTAGCCTCAGTCTCTTGGGTTCAAGTGACTCTCATGCCTCAGCCTCCAGAGTAGCTGGGATTACAGGCACACACCACCAAGTCCAGCTAATTTTTGTATTTTTAGTAGAGATGGGGTTTCCACATGTTGCCAGGCTGGTCTCAAACTCCTGGCCTCCAGCGATCCGTCCACCTCAGTCTCCCAAAGTGCTGGGATTACAGTCGTGAGCCACCACGCCAAGCCTGGTTTTTCTTTTTCTTTGTTATTCCAGAAGTTATTTTTTATTCCAGGTATTTCTCTTCATTTCCTGGGACAGTCTGAAAGTTAAGCCTCCTAGATCTCAAGTTAAGGGAAACTATCAATAGTGTTTGGTGGATAATGGCTTTGGCTCTGTGTTCAGTGAACCATCTAAGTCTCTTGTGAAATAAAAAGAAAACAGGGATTGAGGAGTAAGGGAATATCTCTGAGGACAACATGAAGAAAAATGGAAAGGTTTCAGCAGAAAGAAAAGAAGAGAATTAATGAGGCATATTGCCAAAGTTGAAGATGGAGGCACCAGGGATTCTAGCAAAGCTGTCTGACAAGGGAAAGGGCCTGCTGCCTGCAATCGGCCAAGTGACCAGGCCAAGCCAAGAGCTACTGGCCTGGCTCAAGGGCTCAGGGGCCAAGGGAGCTGAGTCCTTGCCCTCTAAAGCTCCCTGGTCTCCAAATTAAGAACCTCTCATTGTCCCAGAGCCTCTGGCAGGTGATCCCCCCAACAGCGCTAAGAAGGCATGTGACATCTTCCATGCCCTGTAGGAGTGATACCCATCAGTGTTACTAGTTTTGCTGGGTGTCCAATGATCAACCATGGGAACGTACATTGTTCTCTAAATTAAGACACCCACAAACCCAAGGAAAAGTGTTTGAGTCCTGAAGGAGTAGGATGGAGGCAGCCCCTCATATGTGTACTTCTAGGACTGAACTGAGTTTGAAGAAGTGACACCCTTATTACAAAAATGTGTAAATATGAATGAGCCAGCCTCAGAAGAATTTGATCTGCCTGTCTGTATCACAGTGGTATTTTTATGCAGTAGTATAGTCTTAAAACCTTGACTGCTGCAAAACAAACTCAACTAAGATTATTTTTATAACTTTGAAGTTTTTCCATATTTTGTGCATAAAGTAAAACTGTGAACATTTGTCACATCATACTATTTCAAAGGTGCATAATTCAAGTTCACATCAAATTTATAACATTCTGATGAAGGTGCAGTGGTGGGGGACAGCAATGGTAGCTTGGTGAAGGACAGCATCACAGCTTTGAATATCATCTCTCTGCCTACAGATAACGCTTTTATATCTCTAGCCAGGTCCTGTCCTCTAAACTCCAGTCCCATAAATCCCATGCTGTATCCTGCCGGATGACCAAAGACATTTCAACCTTCTCATGTCCTTGCTTGACTCTTATCTGCCTTTCTAAATGCACTTCTCTATGTGGCAACTCCATTCTTCCAGTTGCTCAGGCCAGAAACCCGGAGTTCTCCTCCATGGTTTTCTCTCTTGCAGCCCATGCCCAGTGAGTCAGGAACTTCTTTGGCTCTACCTTCTCTCTGTCTCAACACCAAATGGACCAAGGCCCTAAACAGTTATGACATTAACCCCTTAGGACCTACATACTCCAAAATATTTACTCTTTGGCCCTTGACAGAAAACAACTTCTGAGCCTTGTTTTACAGGGCATATTAGAGAAGCAAGAAATTATGAAAAGCTGGATGCTAGTAACAAGGGCCATCAGTTTAAAGGTGACATGAAGGATGACAGTTGCACACAGATGAGTTTCACAAATGTCTGCATCTACAGACATATGGAAGAACAGAAAAAGGCTCTCCTTAAAGGATGAAAGGCATTCATATTTTAGACAATTATCACCATCTTACATGATGACTATCTAAACGTACAGCAGGAAAAGGCAGAAACTGTTGGATCGGTTACCTGAAGGATCAGAACTGTAGAGACTGGTGGCTGTTGTTATGGGTCCTGGTGGGTGGATGGCGCTCGCTGAAGACCTCTGACTTGCAATCAGAATCCTGCTCTTTGCAGATGGTAAACGGGACATTGCACCCAATCCTAGCTGGGGCTTAAGGAGCATGGCTGACCGATAGAAAGTTGGAGGGACTTCATAATGAGCATAGGGAGGAGAACAAAACTCTTCTTTTCCAGGGTGGTCTGTAACCTACGATAAATGAACAAAAACTCAATCAGAGACCTTCACATCATAGTGTGAGTTCTATACAGGACCACGAGACCGAGGCTGAACCAATGACCACTCTGGTACCACTTAGCTGCTTGATCACAAGTCCCCTACCTTCCCCGGGCCACAGTGTCTTCGTCTCCTGATTGACAACACACTGGATGATCTCTCAGGTCTCTTCCAGTTCTACTACTCTAGAATCTATAGTTCACTGGAGTTAAAAAGAACTCACTGGATAAGATTTTTTTAATTCCATTGTTACAAAATCACTAGAATCTGAGTGAGTAGCCAAACTATAAATGTCAATAAAGCAAAGAAAGCATTTAGCAAATGTTCATAAAATTATGAAAGTTTTATTATACCTGTGGGAAAAAAGCTGTAATTTGTATGATAACCTAGTCTTAGACTCACTAGGTAAACTGTGTCCATTTATATTAGATCTTTACTGGGCTACTTAGGAAGCAAAAAATTGCATTGTTAATAAAGGAGGAAACATTTTCCAGAAAAATAGGGAAGTTAATGGAAAATGTATTTTCAGATCTGTACTATGTGTTTACCTAGTTAAAAACCTGAGCCTGAGTTATCTCCTCTGGTCGTCTGCCCTAGTGAGGCGATGCTCCCAGGAAGGTTTGAGCAAGTTTCACCAGAATGGAAGTTCTAGGGCACAATCTCATCAACCGCTGACTTCATAGCACCAAAAACAATGTCTAGCACATAGCTAAAGTCAATAAATATTTATTGAAGAATCATGTTTCCATTTTTTCCTAAGTTTAATAATAACATAACGTTACTGTCACTTTCTCCTGTAGCTAGCAGTTTGGCCTAGAATACAACCTGTGGGCAGTACCTTTTATATATGCAATTCTGTGCTCACTAAGTCTGTTCATATTATCAGTGTTTTATTAATATTAAACAGGAAAAAAAGAGAGAGAACTAAATAAACTATTCCTTTAAGTTACAATAAAAAATAGTGCTAAGGGCCATGCATGAAAAGATACATCTGTTAATTAACTCTGTTCTAAATCACAGCACATTTTATGTGTCAAACTTATATCTCAGGAATCATAAGCATTTAACAGTATTCTTTAATAGGGGCTATAAAAGCTTTGATCCAAGCTGTTGAAGAGATAAACCCTTAAACTGATACTCATTTAATGTTGAAATAGATACAAAGTCCTCCTTCAAATTGACTTTGTAGAAACAAAAGATTAGGCCTTTAAAGTTTTATCATAATCACACTGTAAAATATGCATGACTGTTATAGTAGATAGATTGTCCTTGGCTACAGCAAATTATATTCCTATGAAAGAACATTCTACATCTGCACTCTGATAAATTTTTTACCATTCTCTACTTACTCTCACTATCAATCTCTGGTTTTTCTCATATATACCCTTTTTTAATTTTAGTTTCTAAATTTTGGGTCCCATTGCACATTGTTTTGAGCAGGTGCTCTTATGAAGAAATTAATATCATTTCCAAACTACATCTGTCAGGTTTTAGGATTGCAATATGCTGATCTTAGTAGTTACTCAGTGCCTTGAAACTGAGTTGTTTTTAGGGATTAAAATTCACCACATTCTCACTCAACAATGATCTTAAGGATTTCAGTAACTTCAATGCCTATCATTTTGTTGGGTAATTTGTTTCTGGTGAGATCGCAAATTCTTTAAAATGGGGAAAACTGCACCTTTGATGTCTAGTCTGTGCATTTTTAATTAAACAAGGGAATCTACAGAAAGCTTCATACTCTTTTCCTTCATCTTTACTGACAGAATACAGCAGGTGATGCTGCACAGTCATAAAACAACGTTTGGAAACCCCAAACGTTGCTGTTCCCCTCCCTCCATCCCAACGGAGAGTTTTTAGAGAACTCACTTTGAAAGCAAACAAAAGAACCCTATGATTTCAAACAAACTCGTTAAGTCAAGGCATACGAACAAATACGTTCTTACCAGGCTGTCCCTCTTCCTATTTGCCCTGCACTGTCCTCAATGGGATAGTGTGCCGTGGAGACAGAGGGTACAGGTGAAGCCTTTGTTAACAAGCCACTGGGATAGTGGTGGGGGAAGGGTGTCTGGGATGGTTAATTTTATGTGTCAACTTGGTTGGGTTGCAATACCCAGATATTTGGTCAAGCATTCTAGATGCTGCCATGAAAGTATTTCTTATATTAGATTAACATTTAAATCAGCAGACCTTGAATAAAGCAGCAGACCCTTCAGCATGTAGGTGAGTCTCATCTAATCAGTTGCAGGGTTTAATAAAAACAGACTGACTCCTCCTAAAGAAAAGGGGATTCTGCTAGTAGATCACCTTCAGACCCAAGCTGCAGCACCAACTCTACCCTAAGTCTCCAGGCTGCTGTCCTGCCCTGCAGATTGACTTGCCAGCCTCTACAATCATGAGCCAATTTCTTAAAATCAATCAGTCAATCAATCTCTCTCTCTCTATATATATAGATTATGTGATGTACCCTCTCTATACATACATCTATATCTGTCTCTACATATGAGATATATATATTGAAATATATATAGATAATATATATTGAGAGAGAGACATAAGTATAGATGAATATAGACCTGTGAACACACACCACACACACACACACACACACACACACACACACACACCCCTATTAGTTCTATTTGTCTGGCGAACCCCAATCGATGCAGTGCCCCCCAGAGATGAGTGGCAGCAGACAGTGGGGAAGGAGAGCAGCCCTGGATCACACCTCTGTACACTGCACGCACATCGCCTCACTCCATCCTCTCAGCCAAGCCCCTTTCTTCCCACCTCCCTTTACCAAAAATAAAAAGGGCTCCCAAGTTGTTGGAGGGAGGGAGTGTCCCTGAGACCTCAGGAGAGCCAGTGGCAGAGGGCACCTGTTTAGGTAAACATATTTAATACCTGGACATGACTAGATCCCAGATGATCTTGGAAGCCACTTCTGGAAGTTTTAAATGCCTGTGCTGTTCCTGCCAACTGGGAAAAGAGTTCCTCTCTCAGAAGAGTGCTTACTCTTGATTTTTCCACTTCTACCCATGCTATGTAACCAGCAGGGATCTGTCGATAAGGATGGAAGAGTCTGAAGCTGGTTTGAGTTTTTATTTTTAAGAGGTTCTCATTTTATTTTAAAAAAAATCTGGCTTCTATAACTGAAAAATACTTCCATTGCAACACATTATCAAAAATGTGTTCTTTTCCTAGAGACCAGACTGCAGCCACCCCATGATGAGCTTGGGGCACACTGGCAGAAGAAGTCAGCTTTTTTATCTCCCTGCACTGAGCTCAAACACAAGAGGGGGACTCGCTGGGTTACATCATGTCATAGCTGTAGCAGGTGGCCAAAGACCAGCCTGTTCCCCACTTTTGAGTAAAGAAGGTTACCACAGAAATGAGCCCAGCGCAACCTGAGAAGAGGCCTGGGTCTCGCTCTGATGATGGCAGAAAATGGTCCCCAGATACAGGGAGGGAAACTGACATTTCAAACGAACTTGTAAAGTCGAGGCCCAAAAACAAATAAATTCTTTGAAGAAGACTTTGGGATGCTCGAGGTGCGAGGCCATGATGCTCTCTCCACACCAGTGGGGTCTCTCTGAACCCCTCAGAACCGCCAAAGCCACACAATGTCCATACAATCCCATTTCCTTGAGTCTTGACGTGGTGCCTAGATAATGAAGTAGAGAAAATAGTTTGGGGAAAAATATGCATGTAATATATAAACTATTCTTGGAGGAAGCAGAACAACACAGAAAAGAAATATACACGAAAATACAGAAGGGCACAAAGAAAGAATTACAGACAATGTGGGGTTTGGGCCTACATATCCAAATCAATTTCCCTCATGAGTTTGTTTTTATAGAGAAAAATCTAGGCTCTGGCTATGGTTTGGATATGGTTTGCTTGTCTGTGCCAACTCTTATGTTGAAATGTGATCTCCAATGTTGGAGGTGGGGTCTAGTGGGAGGTGTGTGGGCCATGGGGGCAGATGCCTCATGAATGGCTTGGTGCCCTCCTTTTGGTAATGAGCAAGTTCTTGCTCTATTAGTTCCCATGAGAGCTGGTCCTTAAAGAGAGGCCTGGCACCTCCTCCACTCCCCTCTTGCTCATCTCTCACCACGTGATCAATGCTCATGTGGTTCCCCTTCTTCCCCCTTGAGTGGAAGCAGCCTGAGGTCTCACCATAGGCAGATGCTGGTGCCATGCTTCCTCTCCAGCCTGCAGAACCATGAGCCAAATAAACCTCTTTTCCTTATAATTTACCCAGCCTCAGGTATTCTTTCATAGCAACACAAATGGACTGACAGGTCTCTTCATGGAACCTCTGCAGTGATTCCCTGCCTTATAGAAGAGCAAAGCTTCAGAGACTGACCCTGAGCCTCAGAGGCCCAGGTGGATGAATGTTTAGAAATTTGAGAATGACTCACTATAACTAAACTCAGAGACTGACGTAAAAATCCAGAAGGGCAATCTGTTCACTTTTAATCGGAGACCACTGCCTAAAGCCAGACTCAAGTGTCCTCTAGCCAGAACACGTTCTCATTGCAGGGCACAGAGTAAGAAGCCACTTATAAACAAGATGCCATGCAGCCCCGCACAGCAAGACAAACCCCTGCCAAGCTGACTGGACCCCTGAATTCTCCAGCCAGAATCCTCTCTCTAGAGATGTGAGGTAGGAAGCCAGTTATAATCAGAGGCCTGTTGGCAGGCCCAGAGTCAGAACACAGGGAGCAAGCTGTGTGATTTGGTTGCTAAGGACCTGCGGCAAGGCAGCACAGCTGGTCGGCTTGTTGGGGCACCTCGTCAGTGATTGCCTAAGTCAATGTCTGCTGCCGAGAATGGATTCAACTTTGTCTTTGTGCTAGATATGACAACTTCTGCTGTGATTGATGCATTCTTTAAATATGCCAATATATCTAACCAAGCTAGAGTCCAAATTTGGACTCAATCATCCTATCTCTAGAAACCCTTGGTACACTTTTGTTTGGTTCCAACACATATGGAGTTCATGATTCAGTTATCATTCAACATTTTTTGAGCACATACTTATAAGAAGCACCATTCTAAATTCTGGGAACACAACGGGGAACAAAATATTGAAAACAATCCCTTCCCTCATGGAGTTCACATTATAGTCAATTCAGGAAAACTAAAAAAGTATTTATGGCAGGTGGAGGTAGGTGCTAGGAAGAAATAAATCAGAGAAAAGGGATTCAGAGAGAAGATGGGTGGCCTTCCCAAGGAGATAACATTGGAACACAGACCTAAAGGAATTGAGGGAGAGAGCCATCTGGATAACTGGGAGAACATTCCAAGCAGAGGGAGGTGCAAAGGTCCTGAAGCAGCAGAGTGAGAAAGGGAGAGTGGAAGGAGAGGAGGGCAGGTAGCTGACGGACCCCCAGTGAGCACATCCCATCCTAAAGGCAGAGCCATCCTACAGGCTCCAGCTTGTGTTCCAAGCAACCTGGGCAGCCCTGGAAGGTGTTAGAGACAGGATGATCTCATCCTGCCCTTTGTTTTTGAGACTGAGTCGCGCTTTGTTGCCAGGCTGAAGTGCAGTGGCGTGGTCTCAGCTCACTGCAACCTCCACATCCTGGGTTCAAGCAATTCTCCTGCCTCAGCCTCCCCAGTTCCTGGGACTACAGGCACACGCCACCACACCCAGCTAGTTTTTGTATTTTTAGTAGAGACGGGGTTTCACCATGTTGGCCAGGATGGTCTCGATCTCCTGACCTTGTGATCTGCCCATCTCGGCTTCCCAAATGCTGGGAATACAGGTGTGAGCCGCTGTCCTTGGCTCCTGCCTTACTTTTAACTGATCACTCAGCTGTCATGAAGAGACTCCTTCAGGAGACAAATCTTAGTTCTGAAGTCTCGAAGGATGACTCACCATAGCTAAAAAGGACAGCATAGTGCAGTCTGAAACTGCACAGGCCTGAATGAGACTCTCCGAGCTCTCCTTCCTTTGTGGTGGGTGACTTAAAGCTCTCTGTCTGTCTCTGTATCTATACGGTGATAAAAACTGCAATACCGGCTGGGTGCGGTGGCTCACGCCTGTAATCCCAGCACTTTGGGAGGCCGAGGTGGGCGGATCATGAGGTCAGGAGATCAAGACCACGGTGAAACCCCATCTCTACTAAAAATACAAAAAAGTAGCCGGGCGCGGTGGCGGGCGCCTGTAGTCCCAGGTACTAGGGAAGCTGAGGCAGGAGGATGGCGTGAACCCAGAAAGTGGAGTTTCCAGTAAGCCGAGATCACGCCACTGTACTCAAGCCTGGGTGACAGAGCGAGACTTCATCTCAAAAACAAAGAAAAAGCCAAAAAAAACATAAACAAACAAAAAACTGCAATACCAACCCTCAGGGAATTACTGCAAGGATTAGTGAAGATTAACAAAGATCAAACGCTGTATTATATGGGCCCAGTGCAGAGCTGGCCCTCAATTATATGTTAGTTGTAATTATTATTTTTATTTTAAAGAAAGAGTCCATGCCTAACACACCGTTTTCTGCTCATTTGCTGTTCTTCACGCATGCGAATAAGAGATACTCCCAGGTAGAAAATACTCCCCATTGAGGAATGAGTCTGATCTATTTGAAGAACACAGTAATTCTGCATTCTTTCTTCCTTTAACCTGGCTTATATTATATTATATTCACTTATTTAAACATGGAAGCCTATTTAAGGCATACTCATCTAATTTCATATGAATTATAGCAAGTGAAATTTAAATGTGTCTCCTTAGATATTGGGTACATCTTATTAAGATAATCAGACTCTTCTAGTTAAAAATGGTCATTTCTCTAGATAATCTCCTCTAGTCAAAAACTCCGTTTCTTCACAAGTGTATCCATGAAAATCTGTAATTCACTTAAAGAGGACATTTTACTTTCATAACTCATTGAAAATATGTCACAGATATTGGGACAGTCAACTTACAGACCATATCATAATGACATTCTCTTACCTCCTGCAAAAACTTTTCACTCATTTGACTGAAAGGATGTCCTGGGGGCTTGATTCCAGACACCATCAATCCGGAACTGAAGACCCTTGGCTTCTGCAGGTCTGGCTTGAATTTCTCATAGAGGTTGGCAGATGGCTTCAGGTCACCACCTGCTGCCTTCTCTTCATGGGGAAGAGGCATGGTACATGTGGGCGGGGCATATGGAAGCCCCACTGGAACCAGCGAGGCGTCCACCTGGCCCAGGGCCTGGGGGTTCCTCCTGATGTAGGTGATGATCTTGGGCCTCACATGCTTGGGCTTGGGCATAATGATGGGCTTGGTTTCTGTCCTCTCCTCTGTTTTTTCAACCTGATAGTTCTCTATTCCCTCCTGCGAGGAAGGTGTGTCCTTGGAATGTGTGAAGACAGGCTTGGGGATCCCACTGGGGCAGGTGTTCTTGTCAGGCACTTTGGGGGACGTGTTCAACAAGCGTGCACTATCAGTAGGGGGTGGAACTACCAAGGGGGACCCCGCATCCATACCGAACACGCTAACATCCTGAAAACTGCTACTGGGTGTTGTAGGCTGGTAGGTCATGTTCACAGTTGTCTCTGGGTGGAGGGGTGCTGGAATATTGAGAACTGAATCTGCTCTTGCTGAGGTGCTTTCAATCTTATCTGCATTCTCTAGAAGGTTCCTGTTTTCAGCAACAGATGTGGTGACCTCTTTGCTTTCCCGTGCTTCTGAGCGGCCACTTTGAGGGTCCAGGGGCTCAGGCACCTCCGTGTTGTTCTCTCCAACAGAAGGATTGAACGCCAAAACCATAACACTGTCCTTATTCCCACTGCCCAACCGCCTTTCCTCCTCAATGACATCCAAAGGCTTGCTGTCAGTCAGATTATTAGGAATAAAAGCCACATGACTGTCACCTGATGAAAAGCTGCTGGATGTCCTTTCACCCAACTTCTCACCTGCACATGGTGAAATTTTGCCAGTGGGCTGATTATCAGCCCCTCCTAAGGAAGCAGATCCCTGTTTGGGGGTGGTGTGGAGAGAATCCTGCTCCCCTGGGTTGACTCCTCTCTTCTCTTCACAGTTGCCTCTTCCCACCCCAAGGTGGTGGAGGTCACTGTTCAGCAGATGGCCAAGTGCATCGGTGGCTTCCGGGTGTGTTTCCCCACATGGATCCCTTCCCTCCAAGGCTGACAGATTCTCTTCCTTGTGGCATCCCAGATACCCTTCCTGGGCTGCCTTTCCCTCCTGTTCAACTCTCCTGGGAGGAACATATTTCAGATCCAGCTTGGCCTCTCCCTTTCCCTGACCTAATTGTGCTTCCGGCTTACTTGGGATTTCCTTCGATGCCAAAGTCAAATTCAGAGCAGGCTCTGGATGGGCGGAATGTGATGTGTGCTCAATGCACACCTGCAGTACATGTGCCCCCACTGTTTGGGTCTCTGAGGGAGTGCTCTGCTTGCTTTCTGAGGTAGATGGTTTAGGTTGACGCACACTCTTTCCCTCTGAGGTACTGTCAGTTGCAGGGAAAGCTGCCAGGACAGCGTGGTCTGGCAATGTCTTCTGTGGCCCCTCCCCACCCCCAGGTATCTGACCCCGTGCTTCCCGGGAGTCGAGGGACAGAGGCTGTGGATGCTGCGGAGTCAGGCTCCCGACTGCAGCTACAGAGCTGCTTGCTCTTTCCAAAGAATGCCTCCTCAGTTCCTCATTGTCAAGGGTCTTTGCCAATTTATCCTTGGGAACATGCCGGGGAATTTCAGCATCCCTTTTAGCCAAAACGTCTAGACTGGCCTCACTCATCACATTCCTCCAACTCGACAGACTTGGTCCCTGAATACTCCGCGGGGTCTGCAGGCTATCTGTGCCTCTCTCCACTGTGTGCTCTTCATTGAGTTCCCTCTGAATGGTTGAAGAAAGTCTAAAATCTTTCAGGCTGGCAGAGCCAGCCTGAGAGCCTTTCCCAAAGCCCTGAAGTTGGTGAAATTCCTTATGGAAATGGGTACGGTTTTCTGGCTCACTTGAATTTGTATTTCCAATTTCATCTCCCAGGTCACATGTCTTGGACTCGTCATGAGAGGAGCTGACCTCCAACATGATTTGATTGGCATTCGTATCTCCCAGACTTAAGATGCTCTCATTATTATTTCTTGCTGCATTTCTGTTGTCCCGCAGCTGAGTGTAACATGATTTCTTAGGAGCCACTGGGACGCTCATTGTCAACCCTTTGGTGGGGCTGCTTGCCATGCAGTCCTACTTAATGGAAATGGGCTGCCTTCAAGCTGCAATCAGATTAAGAGGAAATTCTCAAGCTGCTTGTTCTCCCCTGACAATGTCACCTTGCGACGCTGCTTTAATCATTCTCAGAACAGCTTGAAAACCAAGCATTGTCTTGATATACAGCAGGAAGACTTATCTGTTAGGTTCCTGCTGAATGAGAGCCAATCAGTCCATGAGACCTAGAGAGAAATAAAAATACATTCACATTAGATTGACAAATAGAACTTCTCAGGAGAAAAAAGTGGTAAACACAGATTTATTTGTCATTTCTATACTATTATTTCATTCAATCAATAGTTTTCTCAAAAACCTTTCTGATCAGGGCTCCTCCTGGCCAAATACGGACAAAAATTAAACATCAAAATGTTTAATGTTAGAAATGGATTATAAATGCATGTGAGATCTTAAATCTAAATTTTAAACATCCACAAGTCTATACTGATACTGATTTAAAAGGATGGGGGAGAAGTAAAGGCTCTTCTTTACAGAAGAATATCAACGAATGTAGAAAAAAATTATAGAATTTGAAAAATCACTATTTTGCAATCGCTACATTCATAATTATCTTACACAAGGGATGCCAAAGGTACAAACATTGGGTAAAAGATTGTTGGAGAACAAGATATTCATAGATGCTTAAAGTATCTTCCCCCAGGCTACTTTATTTCTTACAAAACGAAAATTTTATCTTTACAATGGAGAGATCTGGTAGACACCACATTAACCACGTGATCAAATTTAACATCACTAGTAATGAAACTGACATTACGGACTCCTGATATTAGTTAGTTCTCAGGGCCACACATCACCTATGCAGTAGTTAATGTTCAACCAGAATTTAACCATGAGACAATAATCTGGCAAATTTAAATTGAGGTATGTATTACAAAATAACTGGCCTAACTGGTCCCAAAAAATGTCAGCAGAGCCTGGATTTTCAAAACATGTTAGCAAAGGATATTATTAGGACAATTAGAGATTTAAATATGGACTGTATATAAGGTACAGGTATTTTATAATTAATTTTCTTGGGTGTGTAATCGTGCTATAATTATGCCAGAGATTAATTTGGTTCTTGAAATATACATGCTTTAGAATTCAGAGGTAGTATGTCATGATTTTTCTAACTTATTCTCAAATGATTCGACCAAGAAAAACGTGTATGTATGTGTGTGTGCATATGAGAAGGAGAAAGAGTAAAAGAGAGAAACTGGCAAAAGTCAACCATTTGAAAATCTAGGTAATAATTCTATTACATCTGCAACTTTTCTATAGGTTTGAAATTTTCCAAAATAAAAACTTGGGGGAAATGCTTTACTCTGGCCTTCGAGGCCTGCATGATCAGGCCCTGAACACCTTTCTGGCCTCAACCCCACCTCACCCTCTGCTCTGCAAGCTGCAGCCACATTGGCCTCATTCCTCACAGTACCATGTTCATTACTCTCTGCCTCAGGGCCTTTGCGCATACTCTTCCATCTGCATGGAACCCTCCCCCAACCTCATCTTACAAGTCCTTTGCATCCTTCAATATGCAACATAACTACCACTTCCTCCAGGAAGCGTTCCTCACTAGGTCATCCTATAATGATGGATTTCTAGTATCCTGTATTTTCACTTTGAAGAATTAAAAAAAGACTTTCAGATTTGCTAGACACTGAAAATAAATATTGTCTAATACCTGGCATACATATTAGGCACGTATTATGTATTTGCAGCACAAATGAATGAATAAATGTCCAAATGAATGATGAGGAAGATCAGCGTTATTTCTGCCCCCAAAGAGTTTAAAATCTACACAGGATATGCTTTTCTGTTAAAGTAGACTCACAGATCACCATTAAACCATTCTATTCAAAGTTGACATTGTTTCATCCACTACTATGAGTGCATTTTATTAGGCACTGGGGATAGGGGATTTTAACAGCAACAAGGTTCTGCCCCATCACCAATTCCCCCAGTGGAGACTTGAAGCCTTCCACACTTTCCTCCTCATTCATCAAGAATGTGCAAGCACACGTGCACACCACATGTGAGGCTACTGTTATGTTTCTCCTGAAACAGGTTACATGGCAACGTGGCCACCCACTTGTTTTCCCTTTATCCCTGTTAATATGTTGTTTCATATATTAAAAAGAATATGAGGGCTGGACACAGTAGCTCACACCTGTAATCCCAACGCTTTGGGAGCCTGAGGTGGGAGGATCACTTGAGGCCAGCCTTGGCAACACAGCAAAACCCTATCTCTATTTAATAAAATGTATATGTTACAAAGCAAAATAATATAACACGTGACAGCCCATCACCCAACCCAAGGACACCTTGCAACCATCCTCATGCTCCTCCTCACTGAAGCCCTCTGTGTTTCCAACTTAGAGATCTCTTTTCTTTTGCGTCTATACATAAGCATGTAAACTTTTTTACATACATAAGATCATTTCCTATAAGCTGGTTTTTGTTCCATTTTTTTAAAATTTGCCTCTTCTAGCCCATACCCCAAGACACATTAACATCTAGATCTTTCCATTTCTTTCCCCATGTTTGCATGATCATGGGAAAATACAGAGTCATACATGTGCATGTGCGCTTGCATTTCCCTACCACACTGCTCTTCTGTTCTTTCCACGACTCCCTCACTGTCCTCATCCTCCCCGCTCTCATGCTTTTTCTCCTTCTCCATCTTCTACCAGCCTTATCTCCACTAAGCCAGTAGCACCCCCTGGTGCAGCCTGACCCCAATATAGCCCTCAACCAAGTTGCTCATACCCTGATCACAGTCTTCATTTCCTGACACAGAGGGGATTCTCAACAAACCCTTGTGTCTTTGTTTATTCAATTTTAAAAGCGTTTCCCTTGAAGATACACATGTTCTCTAAGCACAAATACAAAAAGCATGTAGGCAAATCAATAAGATCACAGTTTAAAAGAATGCTGTGCTCTCTGGGATGAGAAACAGGTATCTTGCAAAGTCAAGAAGGGCAAGAAAGTTCATAAATATAGGCCGTCCACAGAAGGGAACTGCCTCTAATTTTCTGTGGGCAGAAGTATAAATATGCAGCCAAGAGCCCTCTTCGGTTTGAATTGTTGAAGCTGGGAGAAAGAAAGAAACTTTGCTCAGCAGAGACAAACAAAAACAAAGTACCAAAGTCCACAACATGTAACATGATTGCAAGAAAGTGACAAAGAAATATAAAACCAATGTCATGCTAGAAAGAGTTGTATTTTAATTTTTAAGGAACTACATCATAAATGTTCTTTATCTTTGTCAGTAAACAACTGGTACTCACTGGTAAGGGGACAGAAAGAAAGGTGGAACCTCCTAGGGGCCCAGTATTTTCTCGGCCATTATACAAATTTGTTTAAAAAATTGAGACAGTATCTCATTCTGTTGCCGAGGCTGGAGTGCAGTAGCACGTTCATAGCTCACCACAACCATGAACTCCTGGGCTCCAGAGATCCTCCTGGGTCAGCCTCCCAAGCAGCTGGCACTCCAGGTGCACACCACCACATCTGGCTAATTTTTTAATTTTTTGTAGAGATAGGGTCTCGATACATTGACCAGACTAGTCTCAAACTCCTGGCCTCAAGTGATCCTCCTATCTTGGCCTCCCAAAGTGCCAGGATTACAGGCATGAGTCACAGCACCTGGCCTAAAATTTAATTTTAAATTAAAATTACACAATTACAAGTGTTTAATATTCAATTTTAATTTAAGTTAGGACACTTAATAATATTTATAGCAGGCCTCCAGAGACAGGTCTTCACATCCCCTTGCTTTTTTTTTTTCCCACGTCCTGGTAAGGAAATGAAAGCACAGAGAAGGTAACATTCCCAAGGTCACACAGCTCATGAGTGGCAGAGCTGGGACACATTTAGAAAGCAGAAGCTGTAAAGAAGAAAAGCTGCCCATGAATGGAATCATACACCACACAGGAAGAACAAAAGGAAAACACACTATTGTAAGAACAAGAATAGAAAAACAAAACCAGAAACCAACACGTAGAAGTTCACATAAGACAGGAAAAGCAAATTTAAAAACTTTCTTCAATTTTATCAGGCAAAATTATATACAGGAAGTCATGTTTCCTGTCAGCTTCCCTCCTCCTTATGTGGCCTCACGCGTCTCCCTCACTCCAGCTCCCTCATCCTGCCATAAGACAGCGGCAAAGTAAACACAAACACGAATTTCTGTCCGGATCTAAATTTCAATCCAAGGCCTTCTACTAAGACGAACGTTTTCACAGAATATATAACATGATCATAGAAGTTCAAACTTGTACATAATACAAGACTGTGTGTGATTAAATAAAATATGCAAATAGGTCAACCAATGGTACAAACCCCTAGTTGAGGTGCATTTTCCCAGAGTCAGACATGTAACTTTCATATGCCTCAGATCTATTATTACAAAAAGTTAACAATGATGGCCTTAGAAGTAATTGATATTTTATCTTGAAAAAAATCAATTAGTTCAGTACTAGTTTGAAAGGAATGTAAAGATCTAGGCTTATAACCTACCTGATGCTTAAGAGTCTTCTAAGTGGCTTCCCCTGGTTCTAGGGCCAGAAAAATCACCACACATCTGGGCAGGGTCTCTGTTGGCAAGCTCTGCCTCTCTACAGCAGAATGAGGCAATTCTTCCACCAGATGACCTTTCAGGTATTTACAAAGAGCTATATGCTCCCTTCCTCCCAAGAACTCAGATTCTCCCAACTGTGGGATTAGCTTTTGAAAACTCCCACCATCCAAACAGCTGTCCTCTAAGTACACCGTGTAGCACCAGGGAAACTGAAGTCCCTCCTAAACAAGGTGACCAGAGCTATGCACAATACTTCAATTCTAACTGCACCATCTAGAGTCATAAGAAAGCAAGCCTTCCATTCTCTTCTACTTCTAACCACGCATTCTAAGAGTGACCTCCTCATGGACATATAAATCACCCTCTAGTTCCACATCATTAATTAAAACACCAAAGTACCATATAAGTTGTCCTAAACTTCACTGACTCAATCCGAGACATCTGTAACTGGCTTTAGCACCCATGGGTGGGACCATAAAAATATACTTCTCAAACATCACCTTGCTGGTCTCAATGCATCATTCTATCCTTTTAAAACTTGTGGAGCCCATCCTTAATTTTTCATCGAAAATATCTGCAATCCATTCTTGTTCCCATACTATCGTGGAAAAGCTAAGAGTTCCTTCTGCATTATCATTCATTGATAATTCACTGATAAATCACTCATTGGTGTCATTCATTGACACCAATGTTAGCAGAACACAGCAGGGGACAAAACAGCAGCCCCCGGTGCCAAAAGGATGTGATCCCGCAATGCTTATCTGATCAGCACTCCTCAGGCACCCCTCTGCCCACCAGTCCCTGCAGCCACTGTGTGTGCCCCCATCTTGTCCACGAGAGCATCATAAGAAACTCTGTCAATCATGACGCTGAAATGTTAGTAATTGTAATGTTGCCTCTCATGAAAAAATAAAGAAAATGAAAGTGAAGAAAGACAAGAAAATGAGGCTGAAGTACCATGACCGGTCCTACACAGTAACCTACAGTTGTGTAAGGGCCATTGTTTATTTTTCATAGTACTCATAACTCACCAATTATCAATGCTTTAAAAAACCTAAGGCTCAGCATCAGGGTTGCTAGCATGAAGCCAGAGTATCACATGCTCTCCTTGTTCAAAACAAAATTGTATCTGCCTATCTTTCATAATCAGGCACATCTTCAGCTCTCCTGAGCTCACAATCTCTGATAATGGTTTGTGAATACACATACATTTCTTTTTCTTTTTTTTCTTTTTTCTTTTTTTTTGTTTTTGCGGGGGGCGGGGGCGGGGGCGGGGGGAGGGGCTGGAGACCGAATCTCACTCTGTCACCCAGGCTGGAGTGCAGTGGTGTGAGCTCAGCTCACTGTAACCTCCGCCTCCTGGGCTCAAGCAGTTACCCTGCCTCAACCTCCTGAGTAGCTGGGATTACAGGCGCACGCCACCACGCCCAGCTAATTTTTGTATTTTAGTAGAGATGGGGTTTCACCATGATGGCCAGGCTGACCTCAGGTGATCCATCCACCTTGGCCTCCCAAAGTGCTGGGATTACAGGCATGAGCCACTGGGCCCAGCCAAATGCACATACATTTCTAAATCATGAAATCATGAAGTGAAATGATAGCATCTACACACTCATGTAGAATTTCTTCATCCATTTTAGGCTTTGATTTCCAGTGACCCATGTTTTTTTGGGTGCAATACAGCATGAAAGGCATTCCTGAATGAAGGGAAACTCACTGGATCCACCACGGTGCCATCCAAGAATATCACCCTGAGTGGCCCAGCCCAATGACAGGCTAAAGTGACACCTCTCGGCTTGACATTCAAGGTCCAATGAGCACTGGGCCTACATGTTTCCAGATTTAATCCCCTTTACTCTTCTACTTAAAGTACATTTGCCCTGTAAAATCATCCTCCTACCCAAGAGCTGCAGACTCTAAGCATCAAAGTCCAGCTCAAAGGCCACCTACTTCATGAAACCTTTCCTAAATTCTCTCCTCTCCTCCCTTCCCCCACCAAAAAGGTAGAGGTGGAACTAGGTATTTTCTCTCTGTGTCCTGAATCCACAGATCTTTCCTTTTGGAACTGTCATATCATGCTTTTTAATCATAGCCACGTACATCTAAAATAGTTAAGTGTCTTTTTATTACAGTTATATGTGACTCATTATTATCGTTACATGTGTCTTATTCCCTTTATGAAATTATGAGCTCGCTAAGCTGAAGGTTAATACCACAGGCACTTCTGTTTGCTATGTAATTTCTGGGACAGCACTTTGCACATAGTAGGCACTCCAGATGAGGTAATCTCATCCTAACCTCAGCTCAAAAAGGTGAAATGTTCACTACAATGTGAGTCCTTTTTTTTTTTTTCAATCTTTCAAGACGAAAATTGTAAAGCCACCCTTCCCAACTGAGCAACTGGTTAGACGTCCTCCCAAGAGGGCCATATCAGAATATCCAAGTAAGAGTAGACAGAGAAGTATATTCTGATCATCAGTTTGATTTGTATTTGTCATAATACTTTACTTTGAAAATAAACTGAAGAAAATTTGGGGGATGTTTAAGTTATTAAAAGGAGGCATGGGTTTCGAAAGATTGAGAAGTACGGTTGTACAGCTCTCCTTAGCTGCCAGGTCTGCTGGGTAATGCTTTATCAGTAGTGAATTTTCATATCTACATTCAACCACCATGCCTCTGAATGTAAATGCAAGTTCATCTGACTTCATAAAACTTATTTGCCAAAGGAGCTCCAACTACAGCTCCTGCCATGCAATAAGTTACCCTGTAGAACTTTAGGATACAGAAAAATGAACAGAATATGAACCCAAAATTCAAGGGTAAATATAACAATGCAAAAAAATTCAAAATCCTAGCTTTCAAAGTTTAGTTGGCATCTCTACTGGGTACGTATTTGGTGCCTATAGTGTTTTGCCACATTTAATAGGATAATTGTATATGTAGTTACATATTTATGTACAAGTCAATGTATTCATCTGAAAGTCTCCTGGTAATACCTCCATGTTTTCTGCAGTTGTAATTACTTAGGAACATTCAGGTTCTTGGTCTTATTTCATAATGTTGGGTATGTTTATTCTCAACAGGCATAATTATAATCCAACACTTGATGCTCTGCACACTAAATGAAACTTACGAGTACAGTGTCCTTACAATATGGTTAAAAACTGAATTATTCTTTGGGAGATGTTAAAATACATATTCAGGGACTCTGCAGCTATGTATGGTGTCACATAACACAAAATATAATAGCTCTCTGGAGCCTGCTTTGTTCTCTTTATCTTATGTACATAACATGGGTAGCATATCGCATTTTATTCTAATATATAAACAGGACTGTGTTCAGAATATCTTTTTTATTGAGGTAGCAGAGGCTATTTTATTTTTATTTTACAAAAAATGAGTAGAAAGTAGTAAAGAAGAGTAGAGTAGAAAGAGTAAAGAAGAATATATACATGAGTAGGAAGAATATATACATAAATGAAATGCTGCTATTTCCCCTCTACAGAGGACCAGGAAAGGGGGTAACGGTTTTTCTTAGTTTAGACCAAGGTGATATTTAAACAAAATACTATGTTCATTGATATTTAAAATCTCCCCCAATAAAAATGCTGCATGTTTCTCCAAAAGAAGTTTCATTCACATTTGCCAACAAAAAGCATTTCAAGCATACCCTTAAAAAAAAAAAAAAAAACTCCTTTCCAGGGGAGAATTCCACCCAGAAAATAAAGAGCATTCATTCCTTGCCTATTGTGCTTAATGTTTATTTTGTTTTGTTTTTATCTTGGATGATATTTTTCCAAAGTGGAACTACTTACATTGCCAATTATAAAAGAAATGAATTGGCCGGGCATGGTGGCTCATACCTGTAATCCCAGCACCTTGGGAGGCTGAGGTGGGTGGATCATGAGGTCAGGAATTTGAGACCAGCCTGACAAGCATGGTGAAACCCCATCTCTACTAAAAATACAAAAATTAGCTGGGTGTGGTGGCGCGCACCTGTAATCCCAGCTACTCAGGAGGCTGAGGTAGGAGAATCGCTTGAACCCAGGAGGCGGAGGTTGCACTGGGCCGAGATGGCACCATTGCACTCCAGCCTGGGAGACAGAGCGAGACTTCGTCTAAAAAAAAGAAGAAGAAGAAGAAGAAGAAAGAAGAAAGAAGAAAGAAGAAAGAAGAAGAAGAAGAAGAAGAAGAAGAAGAAGAAGAAGAAGAAGAAGAAGAAGGACTCTTCATTAGATATAAAAAAAAGAAAAAGTAAAAATATAGTATTTTTGATTTTTTGTTTTTATACACATGGAATGAGTTCTATAACCCCAATTTTTCACTTTGCATGTCATGTTCTTCCTCCCAGATAAATACATGTAATAAATACTTCATCATGTTTAATAATCAATTACACTATAATCTATTCACCAGTTCCCCTTATTGTTAGAGTTTAGGTTGTGTTCAGTTTTTGTCTTGTTAAATAACTTTTCACAGAAAATCAGTGAATGCACAACTTTATGGCACCCTTTACTTCCTTCAGATAAATTCCTAAAGGCAAAATGCCTGTGTTAATGGGTATGCACATTTGCATCTTCATACAGAACTCTTAAGCTCCAACATGGGTTTTTGTTTCATTTGCAAGTACTTTTCCAGTGCCTAGCAGCGCCTGGCACAGAATGAGTACTCTGTAATTATTTGTTGAATAAATACCTACTACCCTCAAGAGAAAAACATGCCACTCTTCATTCTATCCCTCCATTTCCCCACGTCCCGCTCCATCCCTTTTCTTGAAAAAGTCTTCCTAATTAGAATGATCAGAGCACCTAATTAGAATGACCATCATTCAAATTGGAACATTTTTTTCTTGCTCAGGATGTTATTCTGCTTTTTACTAAAGTATAATTTACACACAGTTATCACCATTTTTACTGTACAGTTTTGCGAGTTTTGGCACACAGTCTTGCAACTCCCACCACCTCAATTATAGTTCTATCATCTCCAAACAGTCCTCCAACCCACAGCAACCAATGATCTGATTTCTGTTTCTCCAACGTTGCTTTTCCAGAATGTCGCTTAAATGTAACCATACAGCAAGTGGGTGGCCTCTGGGTCTAGCTTCTTTCCCCTAGCACAGTGCACCTGGGAGTCATCCCGGGCACTGTGTCCATCAGTGGTTTGTTCCTTTCTGTGGAGAAAGAGGAGTCCATGCAGAATGCATCTCCCATGGAAGCCACACATCTCCTACTATGCTCCCGGACTTTGCTCTTGCTTCTCTAAAGAGCCATTCTCCCTGTACATGGCAGCGAGGGGAACATCTTGACAGGTTAATCAGATCAGGTTATGTTTTGGCTACAAAATCTCCACTGGCAGCCTTAACCTGGCCTGCATGGCACTGTGAAACTTCCCTCACTCTCAGCTCTAGCCACCTTTGCCTTGCTGTCGACACAGCTCTGCATGTGCCATGCCTGACTCCCCCGACTCTAACATTTTAGCCCTTCTGAGGAGGGGCTTTCCTGGATGGTCCTCCTCTACCCTCAGTCAAAGCCCCTTGTCATTTTTTCCCAGCCTTTAACAGCTATTATGTGTTTGTTTATTGGTTCATTTTCTTCCTCTCCCAATAGAATAAAGGTAAGGATGGTAAGTCCTGCTCACCACAGATCCCAGTGACCAGGCTAGTACTCCATACACTGCAGGCACTCAATAAATATCTGTTGAATGAATTAGTATGGTGTCATCATTAAGCTTTCCTAATTTATTTAGCTTTCTGGGTCATGTCTTGCTAAGAGTATATTAATCATTGAATGTTAGAAGTGAGAAGAAACAGATATTATTAGTTCAGCCCTCTTGTTTTATAAATGAGGAAACCACAGTCTTGAGCAACTGTGTGAATTACTCAAAGTCCCACAGGTAGGCCCTGTCACAGCAGGGTGGGGCCTGGCTCCTCAGCCCCAGTCTGCTGCTTATTCCCCTTCACAGACTGCAGCCTGTGTGGAACAAGGCCTCCTGGGTTAGGGAGGCGAGAAAAGCAACGCAACGGCTCTGAGATGGACCTGATTTACTGAGCATCGAATGGCTTAAAACACACAGTGTAAGGAGCAATAGGAAATGAAAGATAAAGAGAAGGGTCCTAATCCTTGGAGAAATTGCTATCTCCTGAGGGAAAATGATATGACGTACATATAGCTAATCACTAATAAAAGCTAGACAGGGTATAATAAAATATGCCATTAAATAGAAATATGAAGTACCATGTAATGGTAAGAAAAAGACAGAAATTCCAATTGAAGGGGTGGGGAAATGAGATCTTTGCGTCTTCCTGCAATGTAGGTATGTGTGTGTCTGTGCACGTATATGTGTGTGTGTGTGCGTGTGTGTGTGGATAGTTTAACAAAGTATCAGGCTGGCCTGCAGCCACCCACACACATGGAAGGGCTGTATCATTCAAGGTCTGAGTACAGGATTTGTAAGTGATGCCAGAGTTACATGTCCCCTTTAACCCTAGCTACCCATTTCCTTTTTAGTTCCTTGTTATTGCCCGGTGGTGAAGTTCTAAAGAAAAGAAGCCACTGGGAAACTCAAATCTGTCAAACACTGTTTGCTCTAAAAAAGGAAAGAGGGTAAAATAATACCTAAAATAAAGCATGGGATTGATCTATGGACTTTAATTATCTGCAACCCTATCTGCTTACCAGAAAAACTGAGCGTTATCTGTTCTGGTGAAGGAAGGCAATTTTTTTAAATTTAGTTTAAAACACTGGCAGCTTCAAATGGCAACAAGAACACTGGCTTTGACCACCAAGAGTCGGTGACAAATTCTCTGCCATTACTTCATGAGACAGGTTTGAAAAGCCAACATATTGAAGATTAATATGCCATCTACAAAATAACAGATAAGATCCAAACTGCTCCAATACCAATGTTATGTGCTTGTGCTCATTAACAGAAGACTGAAAAAAGGAGACACGGACTCCAAACGAAGAGAAAAGGAAACACCCTGAATCACAGAAAAGACAATGTATTTTTCCTATAGGCATTTCAACTGGCATCTCAAGAGCTGAATGACACAAGGTTTTTGTTGTCTTGTCACAGGAGTAGGCAACAGTGCTTTTAAAAATGGAATTCAAGTGTATGTTTGCAGGGCACACACTTTTCCCTTCTGCAGTGGCTACTTGGCCTAGTAACTCACACCTGGTTGCTTCATAGCCTCTGCTACCTGCCTGGCACCTGAACGCAACTGAGGTTGGACCCACTCTTTTTTTTTTTATTGAGATGTAGTCTCGCTCTGTCACCCAGGCTGGAATGCAGTGGTGCGATATCGGCTCACTGCAACCTCTGCCTCCCGGGTTCACGCCATTCTCCTGCCTCAGCCTCCCGAGTAGCTGGGACTACAGGCGCCCACCACCATGCCCGGCTAATTTTTTGTATTTTTAGTGGAGATGGGGGTTTCACCGTGTTAGCCAGGATGGTCTCAATCTCCTGACCTCGTGATCCGCCCGCCTCGGCCTCCCAAAGTGCTGGGATTACAGGTGTGAGCCACCCCGCCCGGGCTGGACCCACTCTTTTAGCATATCTAAGTAGTCACCTATTAATATAGCACTGTAATATTTCACTAATTTATTCCCTTCCTAATTTCTAACCACAAACACCTTATATGAATATTCCCAACAAACCCTCTCCACTTCTTCCTTCCTACCACAAATCCGATGGCCTTATTCTCCTCTGCAATGTGGACACGCTGGACTGAGTAGCTGCCGGAGAATCCCAAAATCCACCTGAGTAGGTGGGGAGAAAAGCTAATTCCAGGGAGGGCAGCTGATTCCCGGGAGTGGGCGTGAGTCTGGTTGGTGCAAACTGAAAGGGCAGCACGGGCAGTTACTCAAGCTCCTCTGCTAGGCCACTCTCCACCAAGCTTCGCCACATGGGTTTACTTCAGAGCAGGAGGCACGCTTGAGCTGCACGCCCTTGACTCTCTTCCATACGCCTTAGACTCACGGAATGGATGGAGGTGGCACAGGACCCTCCCTTATCTACAGGACTGCAGGCTATAAACCTCAGGAGTTGTTTGCTATCTGAAAGGAAGAAATACATCATTCTAACATCATCAGGAGTGAAGTGAGGTTCACTTACAGCTCAAAAGCCTGCACCAGGTCACTTTACACAGGGCTCCTTCAAATTCCTTTTTATCCTGAAGGTGAATTTCTTTTATCTTTCATCAGAAGCTCATATCCTTTCTTCTGTCAAATGAACTAGATCCCTAGAAGGATGAAGCTGAATATGTGACACCATGATGCAACCAGAAAGCAATTAAATAAACTGCACAGGTGAGTGCAAAACCCTCCAACTAAATGGAAAGGTATACACTTTCATGTTCCAGGGCCCGTCCTAAGACTCTATATTTTCATTAGTTAGACTTTGTAATGAAGAAAGCATTTTGGATCAGCAGGCTTGGAATATATTTAAGGAAGAGATAAGGAAATGAAAATAAATTAAAAAGGAAAAACCATATTATTCAGTTAGGAACCAACTCAGCCCAGAAACATGAAGGAAAAATAAATGATATATGCTGGGGAGAATGACTGGTTTTTCTGTTCAACTGAGATAAATGAATAAGATTGCTTTGGATAACTTGTAGTAATCCTCCAATATTTCACCAAAGATCGAAGAAAAATAGTAAAAGATATTTATATTCCAAAAAAAATTTAAGAGTATTTTTTAAAAGAGTAGCATGTTGATGTGTGTTTGAATAGCACCCAATCTATAACGCAAGGGGGGAAAACTGTCTTGCTAGCATTTTCAGGATGGCGATTAGGCTTCACACATCTTCATTATCAGAATAGACAATTTCTCAAAGCAACAAAAATCAAACATTCTCAAAAGCACAAACCTGAGTAAGTATGAATTTTCATAGGCATGTTTTAAATATTTAAAAATCGCTTTAGAAATTTACTGTTAAATACCCAAACACATCCATTTTAATCAAAGATGCTCAAAGAAATTCCATAGGTCTCATGCTTCTTATTTTTTAAATAAAATAGTTAAAAAGCTTATTAGTCAATTCGGTTTAGTGATTAAGTCACATCCTCTTACATGTACAACATGTATGCATAAGTGTTAGGCATGGGAAGGGGAGCAATGATGCTAACGTGTCCTCTCTGGCAGGTGGTCCTGACAGCTTCCAGGGAGGCTCCTGACTCCAGGGGCACCTCTCCCAGGGGCAGCTCTCCAGGACCGCAGCAGCAGCCCACACAGTCCTCCACCATCTGACTGCTGGGACTAGCATAGCTATACACTGACTCCCCTTCTCCTGACCAGAGAAATCTGTTTCAAGTCTACTGTTAGGTGGTCTTTCTAACTAAAGTGTGAGGACAGCTCTGACGGGGTAGGAGAAACCAGGACTTCTGATCAACACAGTTCTCAGCTCTCAATGGGAGCACTCACTGATGTCGACAGGGATTGTGATAGAGCAAGTAAACAGGAAGAAAACCTCCCCACAGCAGGGGGACAGAACTTCCCAAGCAGACGGACAGGCTGAGAGTGTGGTCCGCATGTGGTGGCCTTCTCAACCCCAGAGGAAAGAAGGAAAGGGGTCCTAGCCTAGAAAAGGCCAAAGCCCTGTAGGCCAAGGACGTGTTAGGAAAGTGGCAAGGAAAGGGGGACCCTTGAGATGGTAAGTCCTCTGATTAATGTGAAAAGAATAAAGTAATGCTGGACAAATTATCCCAAGACTCCATTCCCCACCAAAAGCCAGATTTTGGTGCCAAGGAGGCTGGAGGAAAAGAGAGAAGAAAAAGAAGAGCAAAACTCAAGAGGTATTAAAGTAGAAAAAGATAATGTATTTAGGAAAGAGGAAGCATTCTGCGTGTGACTGTAAGTGTGCATGTGTGTGTCAGTAAGCATTTTATAGCTTTTTTTTTTTTTGAGACGGAGTCTTGCTCTGTCGCCCAGGCTGGAGTGCAGTGGTGCGATCTCACCTCACTGCAACTTCCACCTCCTGGGTTCCAGCGATTCTCCTGCCTCAGCCTCCTGAGTGACTGGGACTACAGGCACGTGCCACCATGCCCAGCTAATTTTTGTATTTTTTAGTAGAGACGGGGTTTCACCATATTGGCCAGGCTGGTCTCGAACTCCTGACTTTGTGATCTGTCTGCCTCAGCCTCCCAAAGTGCTGGGATTACAGGAGTGAGCCACCGTGCCTGGCCTTTATAGCTTTTTATCCTCCACACTCTCAACACCTATTAGAGCAAAGGCATACAACACATAATATGTGGCCCTAGATTTCAATCAGCTTTTTAATGCCTGATTCTTAAATATGAATGAGTAGCAAAAAATGACCAAATATGTAAGAAAGACTTGAAATGAAAAAAGGCACTAAAAAATAAAGAAAACATAAGAAAACCTTTTAAAAAGATTTTCATTCACAACAATATATTCATTCATTTTGGTTTATAGTTCTGTAAGTTTTGACATATACGCAGAGAAACCATGAACACAGTTAAGATACAGAACAGTTGATAACCCCAAAAACTTCTCTCATGTTACCGCTTTGTAATCAGCTATTCTCCCCGAGCCACTAGCAAATATGACCTATTCTCCATCCTTATAGTTTTGTCTTTTCCACAATGTCATATCAATATAACCAAACAACAAGCAGCCTTTCAAGTCTGGCTTCTTTCATTTTTAATATGGATAAACCTAGATTATATTATACTATATTATTAATATTATTGATATATCATTAATAAAAGTAGTTGGATATATTTATTATAGTTAATAGTAATAGTGTACAATACATATTGCATTCAAGGTTCATCCATATTGTCACATGTACCAATAGTTTGTTCCTCTTTATTGCTGAGTAGTATTCCATTATATGGCTGTACCATAGATTGTGTATTCCCCACTTGAAAGACAGGAGAAAATATTTTTAAATTCTAATTAATTTTTTCAGAGAGATAAGAGTGTCCATAAAACAAGTATAGGGTGCTATAGAAAGAGACAGGGAATAAATAGGTGCTTATAGAAATAAAAAATATGACAATTAAAATGTAAAAATCAAAGAAGGCATTAAAGTCAAGGAAATCTCTCAGAAATTAGAAATCCCCACCAAAAAAAGAAACTAAGAGAGAAAAGATAAAATAATTAGATGATCAACCTAGGAGCTCTAAATTCTAACAGATACACAGAAAAAAGAAGAAGAAGAAGAAGAATGGAGAAAACAAAAGGAGAAAATTACCAGGGAAACAAAAGAAGAAAATTCTCAACACTGAAAAACACAAGTCTCCCAATTAAAAGGGCCCACCAAAAGTCTAGAAAAAAAATTACAATATGCAAAGCACAGCATCAAGTAATTCCAGTGTCCTAGGAACAAATGGAAAGCCCTAAATCCTCAAAAGACTTAAAATAAATCACATATAAAAGGAATCACACTGGCAACGGATTTCTGAACAGTAAAAGCGAGTATTTGGTAACACCACAAGAAAAAACGATTTCCACCTAGAACTCTGTATCTTGCTAAACTATCAAATCAAGGGTGAATACAGAATAAATACATTTTCAAACATGCAAAAATTCAAATATATGTATATTCCCCAAACCTCTAAAGAATATGCTTCTGCAAAATGACTATGTAAATGAAGAAGACAGGGGAGCCAGGACAGATGAACCAAAAGGAAATGGGTGGTGGCCAGGCCCAGAGATGAACCAGTTCAGATTGGAACAGAAAGACAGAAGGCGGTGGAAAGTAGATCCAGCGAGAAAAATGTGACTGATGGTCCTGAGGTGCTTGGATGATTGCATTTATTAAGTGTTCCAAGGGGTTTTGGAACTCTTCTCTGAGTGACAGAGAGGATGTTTCTTCCTTGTTTGTCTCTCTAAGATAAAGAAACCTTCCAGAGGAAAGCCCTGCAGGCTTTTCCCCTCAGGGCAGGAGATGGGGCTCTGGTGACTGACTTGGCACAATCAGGAGTTACTGAATCAAGTGGCAAAGGGGCAAACATCACAACAAAATCAGAGTTCAGCCAGCAATGAGAAAGAGGAAATGGCTATTGGGCAGCAATTAGCAATACCAGCCTCATGTGGCATTTACTAACTCCAGTGGGGGGGATGTTTCATGACAAAAGAAACTGATCATCATGGTACACTAATAAGAATATCAACAAATTACAAATAATAATCATATATGGTTGACGCCTGAACAACGTGGGAGTTAGGGGCACCAACCCTGTGCTGTTGAAAATCCACAAATAACTTTTGATTCCCCCAAAACTTAACTATTAATAGCCTGCTGCTGAGCAGAAGCCTTATGGATAACATAAACAGTTGATAACCATATATTTTGTATGTGCGTTATATATTGTGTTATTACAATAAAGTAAAGCGAGAGGGAAAGAAAATGTTATTAAGAAAACCCCAAGGAAGAAAAAATATGTTTACTATTCATTAAATGGAAGTGGATCATCACAAAGGTCTTCATCCTTGTCATCTTCACGTTGAGTAGGCTGAGGAGGAGGAGAAAGAGGAGGGGTTGGTCTTGCTGTCTCAGGAGTGGCGGAGGCAGAAGAAAATGCAAATAAATGTAAGTAGACTCACACAGTTAAAGTAAATAGTTACTGCTAATTTACCCAAATTTTGGAAGTCTGAAGAAAGGGATATGTTTAGTAAGAATACGCAGTAAGACATCTGAATTCTCCCCTGCTGTGAAGATAAATATCCAAAATTGATGAAATCAAAAGATAGAAACAGAGCATCTTCTTAGAATGGTGGACCTGGGTATCAGAAGAATCAGTGAAGTTATTTGATATCTGTTGCCTCTGGGGAGTAGGAGTTGAAATGGGAGGGGTGGGCAGACAGAGGACTGCAATTTCTTATAATAAGCCTTTTATCACTATAATAAAAATTTAAAAATTTAAAACAACTGTTTTCTTATGATACAATTAAAGAAAACTATAGCAAAGTGTGAAGGTTTAGATAATTTTAATGAAGGATTAAAGCTACAAACCCATTAAAAAAATCTACCTTGTGATTTTCCAAGTTTAAATTGAAATTTTAAATTTAAGGAATCTAAGAGGATCACTGTATTGGATGCCTAGGAACACAACAGATTGGATGTTCTTGCTGAAATAACAGGACATCTGAACTTGAAGCTGAATCAGTGGGAGGAAAGACACATATTTCTTGTGTGTTCAGAGACCAGCAGACCCCAGATTCACCAGGGGTTGAGCAGGCAGATGAGACCACATCCCCTCCTGTCCCTGAGTTCAATGGATGAAGGATTTCCAAGAAAAGCTGAGCTACTTTAAATTGCAGCATCAGAAGAGAGTCACAGATTTAAAGATTGTCCAGTTGCCTGTGGAATGGCAACTCAGGATGTTTCTGAATTATCCAGCATGTTCTATCAGGTAGTGTGCTCCCTAGAAGACACAGCCCTCCTGTCATAAAGAGATACAAAAACAAACAAACAAACAAACCAACAAAAACCTGCCTATTGTCAGGCCTCTCAGGATGCCTTCACAATGGCCACCATCCATACAAAGCAGAGGTAAAGGAGGTGCTGGAATGTGGCACCCTCTGCTTTGGATCATGGTTCTGTCATCCTGTGGCTATGTGGTAACTCACTAATCTCATCCTGTGTCCTTATCAGCATTTGAATGGACCTAAAAATAGAGGCTTGTAGCTTTGTTTGGAGGACTAGGAAAAAATGTATATAACACACTTATTCCATAGGGGGGTTATTAAATAAACGGAGTATATATTATGTCACTGCATTAAAAAACTATACGTTCAGATTCATTGCTATGTACACCTTGTTGATTGGGCCACAGAAAGGAGTATTGCCCAGAGATGTAAGAAGGAGTTTTGTTGCTGTTTATTTTTATGTGTTCCTAACAGCATCTGGTGCAGAGTGCTCTGTGCCTGCAACTAAACTTTTGCAGCACCTGGGAAGATCCTCCACTGGTACCTCACCCTTCATCTACCCACTCTCAACCCCAGCTTACAGCTGCTCCACGTCCACCTACCTTCTGGTTTTGCCCTACTCCCCTCTCCAGGAACTTGCACAGCCCCTCCATACAAGAGAAATATTTAGTCTCTGTTCTAGAAACCAAATCCCTACGTAGTAAGGGACTGGTGAAAGTGTCTGAGTCAGAACTGCATCTTTACAAGAGCTAGCTACAATCAGATAAGAAAAGAATTGTTACAATGGGCCATCTGCCAGAACATGGAAATAGTTTCATCTTCAAAACTCAAACGGCAATACTATTCCTTTTCAACATTACATCCATGGAGCATATTCCTAGAGAGCAGATTCTGTGTTCAGCAGAGCCTTACAAGACACAGAAGTACTTTGGCGCAGACTATGTCCTAGGTTAACAATACCAGGTTAGTTTTTGTGAGGAAGAAGCAGGTTTGCAAGATATTCGTATCATTACTAAAGAATAACAACAGACAAAAATGTGCCTGGTTCACATGTGCTAAAGTCAGTACAGAGTTCCCTGCTTCCTTGTGTCCAAGACGACGGCTGCACTTTCTCTGCCTATGCCTCGCTTACAGCACTTAATGCCTTTCCATGCTTACTGCCATTGGTTATTTCTGTATATGCTTCCTCCTGACTCCTCTCCACCCTACTTTGTTCCCAGGACTTGGCTTCTCTAGAGGGCAGGGTCCTTGTCATTTAGCATCTGCAGATCCCTTTCTGTACCAGAACTTTCATGTAACAGACACTCAACAGAACTTTGCCAAGTTCATAGATAAATCACCATTTACAATTTGCAGATGGGCAAACACTGGGATCAAAGCCCTATTTGTGAGTTCTTGCCCCTCTCCAGCTGCTGGGCCAGCACTACTTCCCCTAAGAACTCCCAAGCCCCTCTCTGGCCCACAGAAACCTGTGTGGGGCCCTCGACCATAATGCTGGTGGCTGAGTACTCATCACTGTCCACAGGAGCTCTGCTGCCAAAACTAGGTCCACTCACTCACCCTACGTACATTAAGCATTGACCTGATGGCAGAAGTGGCTGGGGTTGTAGGAACAAAGACATGCTAAGACAAGAATCCTACTGCAGAAAGGGGTCTGTGAGCCCATGCTGATCTCCATGGCCTCACTGGCTGCACCATGGCAGGCACGAGGTGTTGGTGAAGTCCCTCTAGAGAGCAGCCCTGAAGTCCTCCTTTACTCTGCAGAACCTGCTCATCAAGCACTCGACAACTGCACTCCTCTGAATTCCTATGCATTTTATTTATTCCCTTCCCATGATCCTCATCACTTTCTACCTTGTACAACTATTTGCTATAGGCTTGTCTCTTCTTCTGTACTAGGCTTCCAGCTCCTTCAGACGAGGATCCCAGCCCAGTTCACCTCCATATCCTTCATAACACCCAGCAAAGGGCCTCACCCATGGCAGGTTCTCAGTTTGTATTTGCTGAAAGAAACATGCTTGTTTAGTAGGCATCAGAAATTAAAACCCATCACATTCTAACAAACTATTTTTCTGGCAAGCTAAACTAACATGCTAAAACATTATATTAGGCAACTTCTGATGATACACATAGTCTGGAAACTACCAAGTGTTGCTTTTCATTACACAAAAGATCCATGTTTTCTTCTCATTTTTGCCTGCTTTGTTGTCAAGGTAATAAATCCCATACTTCAAGAATCTATGTTACAAACATTCACTTAAAGACCAGAATTGTAAAAAGGTTTGTCTACTATATAAATAAGCATTTCATGACTACAACTACGCATTGGGAGTATTTTGAATATATAATACTATATAGAGAATGCTGTAGGACAAGACTTTCAAACTCAAATCAATTTAATGAGTCACGGCCAGCATTTTTTTAAATGAGAATATATACAAACCATCAATTTATTACATTTACATGGATAAGAATTGTTTTCTGAAATCTTTTTCAGTTAATGCATGTACATGCATTCATGCATGCACAATACATGTGCGTGCCCATATATCCTTTCTGAGTTGTAGACAGAAAATGTCAAAGCCACATTGTAGAATTATTTGTCATTGTTTCGGGCTGGCAGGAACCAAACCAACTTCCTACTTTTGGGTAATTCTGTGTGGTCAGTCCTGGTGGAGGCAAGAAACCTACACTCCATAAAAGTAGCAAAATGAGGGAGCTCCTCACCCTTTCTTTCCCCTGGGAAAGTGAGCCAGTGTTGGCTAAATAGGTGCTCTTACTTGAGCCTTTGAATCTGAAACACATGACATGAAGACTATGATGATGGTGAGACTAGATGAGAGACAGCACCTGTGAGCAGCAGCTGCAACCAAGAGTGGCAGAAGAGCCATCCACGGAGGCTGTGCCAGGGCCGCAGGAGCACTCCGCCTAGTTTGTTCCCACTGCCCATGCCCAGCGCTCCCTTGCTCTTGTCCATCACCCGGGTATCATCCATGGCCTTCCTTTTCTGCACAAAGTGACCTGAGAAGACTTCTCTTGCTCACAACCAAAAATATCATGCTAAGGAGTCTGGCCCCTATTCTGCAGGAAATGGGAAAACACTGCATATTTTTAAACAAGAAGAATGACATCTGGTGATACAGTACTAGATATGTTGAATTAGAGACCGGAAACAGTTGGGGCAGAATAAATAGCTGGCCCAGACCAGGACTTGAATTAGGACACAAAGTGTTCCAGAGGAATCCCACTAACATGCTTGAACTACATTTAAAAGTGGAAGAAGCGTATAGGAGAGGGAATTCAAGACTATAAGCTGAAAAGATCCAGTGAGGCTAGCACAGAGCATGGCTAAGGGCATGGACTTCCTGGACTTGAATCCAGACTTGCCAGGGGGATGCACTTGAGCTGGTTACTTGATCTATCTGTGCCTCAGTTCTGCCATCTGTAAAATGGGAACAATGATAGTACTTTACTCAGAGAGTTGCTTCATGAAAACTAAATCAGTTAATTTATGCAAAAGGCTTAGAAGTGTTAGGCACACAGTAAGTGGCATGTAACTGTTTCTTAAATTAAAACATTAAAACAAAAAAAGGCCCATCCATTCCAATCTCTATAGCAAAGCTGTTGCTTCGGGTCTAACTTGAGGCGTGAACTCTCAGTGTGTTGCTCTTCTTGAACTATTTTAACTGTACTTTTAGTTGTTTATAGTTCTATAGGGAAAGGCTTTCACAATAGGGTTGGTGCGCAATTGGAGTCTAATCTTTGAATATCTTACATTCCTATTCGTGAATTTATCCACTGCTAAAGTTCAATGGTGCTCTATTACCTAGCATCACTGGGGAACTAAGTGCACCAGATAAACTGATTTTCTAGCAACTGAAGCATATTTAAGAGCCAATGCACTTTAAAGTTTGAATTATGTTAAGAGGGAGCTTGTAAAATGTACTGTAGAATTTTCTAGTTTCTGAAAGAGTGCATCAAAAGTAATCTGATATTTTCACAGTGACTTAAGGTGATCATTTTGAACATTGGTCACTGAACTCAGCATGACGATCTAATGGAGGGATTAACTGCTAGATTTAAAGATCTGTTTGCTCCTAAACTATTTGCTCAAATATGACTGTATGAAAGCCCTTGCATCTCACTTTTTACTTTAATTTTCCCTGCATCTGTCCCTGCTATTAACTGTTACATCCTGCAACTATCACTATTTCTGCTTCAGAATAGAACTTTTCCTATTTTCGTATCATCTGAAACCACTTTGTAATAGATAATCAAATTCTGTATAAATTGAAAAGCATATAGTATATAGTATATATGGGTATATAGTGTATCAATTGTGGTATAAGCAGGAAACACCAGCCAAGAGCAGAAAACGTATACTGTACATTTTGGGAAATCCACTTAGCCTACCTTCTAAAAACTGTTCCCAGATGTTTACTATTAAGACAGCTGAGGCTGCCAAAAGAACACGGTCATTTTGCTGAGTGATGAGTGACAGCTGAAGTGAAGGAAGGTAGGCTCTCCCTAAGCCCCAGACGTATGTATAACACAGCCCACTCAATATCTTCACTGCATTTATTTCCTATAACTGCTGTAACAAATTACAACTTACTGGCTCAAGACAACACAAATTTATTATCTTGCAGTTCTGCAGGTCAGAAGTTCAAGATGGATCTTAAAAAACAAAAGTCATGGCACCGGCAGGGCCGCATTCTTTCTGGACACTCCAGGAAGAATCCATTTCCATACCTCTTCCAACAAGAAGCTGGAGAAATGTATCTCACAAAATGTGAGATACAGAGGCCACCTGAATGCTTAGCTGTAGCCCCTTCCTTCTACTTCAAAGCACATCAGTCCAGCTTCTGTTTTGATCATCACATCTCCTCCTCTGACTTTGACACTCCTGCCTCCCTCTTACAAGGACCCTAGAGATTTCATTGGACCTACTCAGACCATCCAGGATAATCTCTCCAACTCAATATCCTTACCTTAATCACATGTGCAAAGTCCCTTTTGCCACATGAGGGAACATATCCACAGGTTCCAGGGACTGGGATATGGACATTTTGGGGGGGCCACTGTTCTGCCTGCCACATCAGCATAGATGTTGAACAGATCTCAAGCTTAACTTGCACAAAGCTAAACTGCTGATATTTCTGCTCACTCCCACCACCTCTGTCCAAAGCAGCTCTACCCATATCTGCCTGCATTTCAGTTGATGGCAAGCTCATCCTTCCATTTGCTCAGGGCAAATAGCCTGGAGTCACCCCTGACTCCTCCTTTCTCTCGCATTCCACGTGCAACCTGTCATCTAGTTCTGTCAGGTATCTTTTTAAAAATAGATCCAGCATCTGACTGTTTCTCCCAACCTCCATAGCCACCACCATCAAAGCCACCATCTTTCCTCAGTGAGATCCCTGGAACAATGTCCCAGATCCCATCCTGTGGTTTATGATGAACCCTATAGCCAGAAGGATCTTTTTAAAACTGGAAATTAGATCATATCACTCCTCTCTTCAAGACCCTCCAGTGGCTCTTCAGCTCACTGAGAATAAAAGCCAAAGTTCTTATGAGAAGCATCCCAGCAAAAAGGGCAAGAAGAGCAGTTTTCTAGGAACTGAATGCTGCTCAGTGTGGCCTGAATAATGACTGTGAGAAGGAATGAGAGATAAGCATGTGCATATGGGCAAGGGCTGGCACCCTCCCTACATTAAATAGCCTGATCCTATCCTAAGGACTGTAGAACTCTGCTGACAAGTGTTCAGCGGAACTGGGGAACAACCATCTCTGCACTTTGGGAACAGAGCTCTGGCTGCAGCCTGAGGACAGGTTAGAGTGGGCTGCATAGAAGGAAGGAGAAGGACTGGGAGGCTATCAGAGGTATGCAGTAAAGAGAAGACAATGGCAGCAGACAGAAAGGAGAGTAAAAATATTTGTGGCTATTTAGGAGGGAGAAGTGGCAAAATTTGGTGATGGCTCAGATGTGAGGTCAAGGGTGACATCCAGGTCCTAACTTAAGTGAATGGACCTGATATATTTAAAGCGCTAAAAGAAAAACACTGTCGGCCAGGCACAGTGGCTTATGCTTGTAATCCTAACACTTTGGGAGGCCGAGGTGGATGGATCACCTGAGGTCAGGAGTTTGAGACCAGCCTGGACAACATGGCGAACCCTGTTTCTACCAAAACTACAAAAAAAATTACCCGGGTGTGGTGGCGTGCACCTATAATCCCAGCTACTTGGGAGGCTCAGGCAGGAAAATCGCTTAAACCCAGGGGGTGGAGGTTGCAGAGAGCTGAGATCATGCCACTGCACTCCAGCCTGGGCAACAAGAATGAAACTCCATCTCAATAAAAAAGAAAAAAAAGGAAAAAACACTGTCAACCAAGAATCCTATGGCCAGCAAAACTGTCCTTCAAAAGTGAAAAGAAAATTAAGACATTCCCAGATACACAAAAGTCAAAGAATTTCATTACCACTATACCTGCCATGCAAGAAATGCTAAAAGTAGTACAACTGCTATGGAAACCTGTATGGAGATTTCTCAAAAAACTAAAAATAGAATTACCATATGATCCTCCAATACTACTACTGGGTATACACCCAAAGGATGAAAGCAATACATCAAAAACATATCTACTCTCCCAAGTTTACTGCAGTGCTATTCACAGTAACCAAGGCATGAAATCGACCTAAGTATCCATCAACAGATAAATGGATACAGAAAATGTGGTAGATATACACAATGGAATACTATTCAGCTATTAAAAAGAATGAAATACTGTCATTTGCAACAACATGAATGAACCTGGAGGACATTATGTTAAGTGAAGTAAGCCAAACACATAAAGACAGATACCACATTATGTCACTCATATATGGAATCTAAAAAAGTTGGTCTCATAGCAATAGAGAGTAAAATAGTGGTTACCAGAGGCTGGCGGGGGATGGGGCAGAAGAGGATGAGGAAAAGCTAGTCAATGGGTACAAAGTTACAGTTAGGAGGAATAAGTTCTGATTTCTATTGCACAGCAGGGTGACTATAGTTAACAATAATACAATCTATATTACAAAATAGCTAGAAGAGAGAATTTTGAATCTTCTCACTACAAAGGAATGACAAAAGTTTGTGACTGATTTGCTAACTGTCCTGATTTGATCATTACACAATTATGCACATATTGAAATATCACATGGTACCCCATAAATATGTATATTATTTGTCAATTACAAGTAAAACTTTCAAGAATTAAATAAATAAATGTAAGCCCTGTGAAAACCACAAAGAAACAAACTATGTCCCTGTCTGACAGCTTTGAAGAGAGTAGTGGTTCTCCCAGCAAGCAACTTGAGATCTGAGAATAGGCAGACTGCCTCCTCAAGTGGGTCCCTGACCCCCTAGTAGCCTAACTGGGAGGAACCCCCCAGTAGGGGCAGACTGACACCTCACATGGCCAGGTACTCCTCTGAGACAAAACTTCCAGAGGAACGATCAGGCAGCAGAATTTGCGGTTCACCAATATCCACTGTTCTGCAGCCACCACTGCTGATACTCAGGCAAACAGGGTCTGGAGTGGACCTCCAGCAAACTACAACAGACCTGCAGCTGAGGGTCTCTCGACTGTTAGAAGGAAAACTAACAAACAGAAAGGACATCCACACCAAAAACCCATCTGTACATCACCATCATCAAAGACCAAAGGTAGATAAAACCACAAAGATGGGGAAAAAACAGAGCAGAAAAACCGGAAACTCTAAAAATCTGAGTGCCTCTCCTCCTCCAAAGGAACGCAGCTCCTCACCAGCAAAAAACAAAGCTGGATAGAGAATGACTTTGACGAGTTCAGAGAAGAAGGCTTCAGAAGATCAAACTACTCCGAGCTAAAGGAGGAAGTTCGAACCAATGGCAAAGAAGTTAAAAACTTTGAAAAAAAAATCAGACGAATAGATAACTAGAATAACCAATGCAGAGAAGTCCTTAATGGACCTGATGGACCTGAAAACCATGGCACAAGAACTACGTGACAAATGCACAAGCCTCAGTAACCGATGTGATCAACTGGAAGAAAGTGTATCAGCAATGGAAGGTCAAATGAATGAAATGAAGCGTGAAGAGAAGTTTAGAGAAAAAAGAATAAAAAGAAATGAATAAAGCCTCCAAGAAATATGGGACTATGTGAAAAGACCAAATCTGCGTCTGATTGGTGTACCTGAAAGTGACGGGCAGAATGGAACCAAGTTGGAAAACACTCTGCATGATATTATCCAGGAGAACTTCCCCAATCTAGCAAGGCAGGCCAATATTCAAATTCGGGAAATACAGAGAACGCCACAAAGATACTCCTCAAGAAGAGCAACTCCAAGGCACATAATTGTCAGATTCACCAAAGTTGAAATGAAGGAACAAATGTTAAGGGCAGCCAGAGAGAAAAGACGGGTTACCCACAAAGGGAAGCCCATGGGACTAACAGCTGATCTCTTGGCAGAAACTCTACAAGCCAGAAGAGAGTGGGGGACAATATTCAACATTCTTAAAGAAAAGAATTTTCAACCCAGAATTTCATATCCAGCCAAACTAAGCTTCATAAGTGAAGGAGAAATAAAATACTTTACAGCCAAGCAAATGCTGAGAGATTTTGTCACTACCAGGCCTGCCCTAAAAGAGCTCCTGAAGGAAGCAATAAACATGGAAAGGAACAACCGGTACCAGCCACTGCAAAAACATGCCAAATTGTAAAGAATATCAAGGCTAAGAAGAAACTGCATCAACTAACGAGCAAAATAACCAGCTAACATCATAATGACAGGATCAAATTCACACATAACAATACTAACCTTAAATGTAAATGGGCAAAATGCTCCAATTAAAAGGCACAGACCGGCAAATTGGATAAAGAGTCAAGACCCATCAGTGTGCTGTATTCAGGAAACCCATCTCACGTGCAGAGACACACATAGGCTCACAATAAAGGGATGGAGGAAGATCTACCAAGCAAATGGAAAACAAAGAAAAGCAGGGGTTGCAATCCTAGTCTCTGATAAAACAGACTTTAAACCAACAAAGATCAAAAGAGACAAAGAAGGCCATTACATAATGGTAAAGGGATCAATTCAACAAGAAGAGCTAACTATCCTAAATATATATGCACCCAATACAGGAGCACCCAGATTCATAAAGCAAGTCCTTAGAGACCTACAAAGAGACTTAGACTCCCACACAATAATAATGGGAGACTTTAACACCCCACTGTCAACATTAGACAGATCAACGAGACAGAGAGTTAACAAGGATATCCAGGAACTGAACTCAGCTCTGCACCAGGCAGACCTAATAGACATCTACAGAACTCTCCACCCCAAATCAACAGAATATACATTCTTTTCAGCACCACACCACACCTATCCCAAAATTGACCACATAGTTGGAAGTAAAGCACTCCTCAGCAAATGTAAAACAACACAAATTATAACAAACTGTCTCTCAGACCACAGTGCAATCAAACTAGAACTCAGGATTAAGAAACTCACTCAAAACTGCTCAACTACATGGAAACTGAACAACCTGCTCCTGAATGACTACTGGGTACATAACAAAATGAAGGCAGAAATAAAGATGTTCTTTGAAACTAATGAGAACAAAGACACAACATACCAGAACCTCTGGGACACATTCAAAGCAGTGTGTGGAGGGAAATTTATAGCACTAAATGCCCACAAGAGAAAGCAGGAAAGATCTAAAATTGACACCTAACATCACAATTAAAAGAACTAGAGAAGCAAGAGCAAACACATTCAAAAGCAGAAGGCAAGAAATAACTAAGATCAGAGCAGAACTGAAGGAAATAGAGACACAAAAATCCCTTGAAAAAATCAATGAATCCAGGAGCTGGTTTTTTGAAAAGATCAACAAAGTTGATAGACCGCTAGCAAGACTAATAAAGAAGAAAAGAGAAAAGAATCAAATAGATGCAATAAAAAATGACAAAGGGGATATCATCACCGATACCACATAAATACAAACTACCATCAGAAAATACTATAAACAACTCTATGCAAATAAACTAGAAAATCTAGAAGAAATGGATAAGTTCCTTGACACATACACTCTCCCAAGACTAAACCAGGAAGAAGTTGCATCTCTGAATAGACCAATAACAGGCTCTGAAATTCAGGCAATAATTAATAGCTTACCAACCAAAAAAAGTCCAGGACCAGATGGATTCACAGCCAAATTCTACCAGAGGTACAAGCAAGAGCTGTTACCATTCCTTCCGAAACTATTCCAATCAATAGAAAAAGAGGGAATCCTCCCTAACTCATTTTATGAGGCCAGCATCATCCTGATACCAAAGCCTGGCAGAGACACAACAAAAAAAGAAAATTTTAGACCAATATCCTTGATGAACATTGATGCAAAAATCCCCAATAAAACACTGGCAAATGGAATCCAGCTACACATCAAAAAGCTTATCCACCATGATCAAGTGGGCTTCATCCCTGGGATGCAAGGCTGATTCAACATATGAAAATCAATAAATGTAATCCAGCATATAAACAGAACCAAAGACAAAAACCACATGATTATCTCAATAGATGCACAAAAGGCCTTTGACAAAATTCAACAACCCTTCAAGCTAAAAACTCTCAATAAATGAGGTATTGATGGGATGTATCTCAAAATAATAAGAGCTATCTATGACAAACCCACCGCCAATATCATACTGAATGGACAAAAACTGGAAGCATTCCCTTTGAAAAGTGGCAAAAGACAGGGATGCCCTCTCTCACCACTCCTATTCAACATAGTGTTGGAAGTTCTGGCCAGGGCAATCAGGCAGGAGAAGGAAATAAAGGGCATTCAATTAGGAAAAGAGGAAGTCAAATTGTCCCTGTTTGCAGATGACATGATTGTATACCTAGAAAACGCCATTTTCTCAGCCCAAAATCTCCTTAAGCTGATAGGCAACTTCAGCAAAGTCTCAGGATACAAAATCGATGTGCAAAAATTACAAGCATTCTTATACACCAATAACAGACAGAGAGCCAAATCATGAGTGAACTCCCATTCACAATTGCTTCAAAGAGAATAAAATACCTAGGAATCCAACTTACAAGGGACGTGAAGGACCTCTTCAAGGAGAACTACAAACCACTGCTCAATGAAACAAAAGAGGATACAAAGAAATGGAAGAACATTCCATGCTCATGGGTAGGAAGAATCAATATCGTGAAAATGGCCATACTGCCCAAGGTAATTTATAGATTCAATGCCATCCCCATCAAGCTACCAATGACTTGCTTCATAGAATTGGAAAAAACTACTTTAAAGTTCATACGGAACCAAAAAAGAGCCCGCATTGCCAAGTCAATCCTAAGCCAAAAGAACAAAGCTGGAGGCATCACGCTACCTGACTTCAAACTATACTACAAGGCTACGGTAACCAAAACAGCATGGTACTGGTACCAAAACAGAGATATAGACCAATGGAACAGAACACAGCCCTCAGAAATAGTGCTGCATATCTACAACCATCTGATCTTTGACAAACCTGGCAAAAACAAGAAATGGGGAAAGGATTCCCTATTTAATAAATGGTGCTGGGAAGACTGGCTAGCCATATGTAGCAAGCTGAAACTGGATCCCTTCCTTACACCTTATACAAAAATTAATTCAAGATGGATTAAAGACTTACATGTTAGACCTAAAACCATAAAACCCTAGAAGAAAACCTAGGCAATACCATTCAGGAGATAGGCATGGGCAAGGACTTCATGTCTAAAACACCAAAAGCAATGGCAACAAAAGCCAAAATTGATAAATGGGATCTAATTAAACTAAAGAGCTTCTGCACAGCAAAAGAAACCACCATCAGAGTGAACAGGCAACCTACAGAATGGGAGAAAATTTTCGCAACCTACTCATCTGACAAAGGGCTAATATCCAGAATCTACAATGAACTCAAACAAATTTACAAGAAAAAAACAAACAACCCCATCAAAAAGTGGGCGAAGGATATGAACAGACACTTCTCAAAAGAAGACATTTATGCAGCCAAAAAACACATGAAAAAATGTTCACCATCACTGGCCATCAGAGAAATGAAAATCAAAACCACAATGAGATACCGTCTCACACCATTTAGAATAGTGATCATTAAAAAGTCAGGAAACACCAGGTGTTGGAGAGGATGTGGAGAAATAGGAACACTTTTACACCATTGGTGGGACTGTAAACTAGTTCAACCATGTGGAAGTCGGTGTGGCGATTCCTCAGGGATCTAGAACTAGAAATACCATTTGACCCAGCCATCCCATTACTGGGTATATACCCAAAGGATTATAAATCATGCTGCTATAAAGACACATGCACACGTATGTTTACTGCAGCACTATTCACAATAGCAAAGACTTGGAACCAACCCAAATGTCCAACAATTATAGACTGGATTAAGAAAATGTGGCACATATACACCACAGAATACTATGCAGCCATAAAAAAGCATGAGTTCATGTCGTTTGTAGGGACATGGATGAAGCTGGAAACCATCATTCTCAGCAAACTATCGCAAGGACAAAAAACCAAACACTGCATGTTCTCACTCATAGGTGGGAATTGAACAATGAGAACACATGGACACAGGATGGGGAACATCACACACCGGGGACTGTTGTGGGTGGCAGGAAGCGGGAGGGATAGCATTAGGAGATACACCTAATGCTAAATGATGAGTTAATGGGTGCAGCACACCAACACGGCACGTGTATACATATGTAACAAACCTGCACGTTGTGCACATGTACCCTAAAACTTAAAGTATAATAATAAAAAATAAAAATAAACATTAAAATAAACTATAGAATATACATAAATGAAAATGAGAAGAAATGAAACTAAAATATTTCACTACAAGGAAAATCAACAAAGCAAAAAAGAAGACAGTAACATATGGTACAAAAATAGACACATAAACCAATGGAATGGAATAGAGAACCCAGAAAAAAATCCACACATGTACAGCCATCTCATCTTCAATAAAGTCAACAAAGATAACGGGGAAAAGAGTCTCTATTCAATAAATGGTGCTGGGATAGCTGGCTAGCCATATGCAAAAGAATGAAACTGGACCTCTACCTTTCTCTAGATAAAAAAATTAACTCAAGATGGATTAAAGATTTAAACATAAGACCTCAAATATAAGAATCCTAAAAGAAAATCTAGGACACACCCTTCCCTCAAGAGGGACCTAATTAAACTAAAGAGCTTCTGCACAGCAATAGAAACTATCAATAGAGTAAACAGACAATGCACAGGAGAATAACAAAATAACAGGTATTGGCAAAGATGTAAAGAAATTGAAACACTTGTGCATTGTTGGTAGGATTATAAAATGGTACAGCTGCTAGAGAAAACAGTACGGCAATTCCTCAAAAAATAAAATAAAATTAGAACCACCACATGATCCAGCAATCCCACTTCTAGGTATACACAAAAAGAATTGAAATCAGAGTTTCAAAGAGATATTGGTATACTTGTGTTTACAGCAGCATTAGTCACAATAGCTAAAATGTGAAATCAACCCAAATATCCTCCTATGGATAAATGGATAAACAAATGTGATATATACATACAATGAAATATTATTCAGCCTTTAAAAAGAAGAAAATTCTGACACATCCTGCAACATGGAACCTTGAGGACATGATGCTAAGAGAAAAAAATCAATGAAAAAACACATACTGGTGGTGACAACAAATACTGTATGATTCCACTTACATAAGGTACCTAGAGTCATCAAATTCACTGCAAGTAAAATGGTCATTGCCAGGGGCTGTGGGGAGAGATGGAAAGTTGTTTAACGGGGACAGTTTCAGTCTTGCAAGATGAAAGACTTCTGGAGACGGATGGTGGTGATGGTTGAATGTAGTTAATGCCACTAAACTGTACACTTAAAAATGGGTAAGACAGGAAATTTTATGTTATGTACATTTTACCACAATAAAAAGAAAATTTTAAATATGAGCAACTAGGACTCATTATCCAAGGGCCCAGGGGAGCATGCGAGGGATGGCCAAACTGAGTCTTAGAAATGGTCAGGCATAACCCAAGCTGTTGGAAGTGGCCGTGAACCACTGAAAATACAATTATTAAGGAAACAGTCAATAGTACCTTCCTGGAAGTATGCAAGTGTGGGATATGCTCACAGTATGCAATGCTGTAAATCTCCCTGCTTCTAGTCCATGTGCAGCCGTCAAAACCATCTCTTCTTACCCCTCACCAGCTGGAAAAGGCTGCTCAAACTAGGCAAGTGCTCGTTCCCTCCTTCACCTCCTCCTCCCTCCGGCAGTCCTCTTATCTGCTGTCTTTTGGCTCTGAAACCAAACACTAACATCAACTTGCCACCATGGAAAAAACATTTGTTGAAATAGCAATGTCTTTCTTTCTTCTGTTTTCCCTTTCTCCATCTACCTCCCCCAGGCAGGCTCCATGATTCCCTGGGGAGCTTTGTGACTGCAGAGGAGGAGTTGCTGGTAAGACACTTCCCTTCCTGGTTTTGGTTTCCAGCCCATGGAGGGGAAAAAAAGTTTCAGGCAAGAAGAGGTGTCACTGTGGGAACTACAGAGAAGAGAAGGGAGATTGAGAGAGTCCCCCAAAGTAAATTTCCCAGGCCCACAAAGGAGCAGACTGTAGTTCCTAGAGGTAGGCAGGCTCTGTGCTGGCTGCTCTCAAAGTCAGCTGAGCCTAGAAAGGGAGGAGCAGCTTCAGCCAAGCCTAGGCTGGGCTCCAGGATTGCACAAGTTCCCAGGTACAGAGACAGAATCACACTGGCTGATCCTAAGAAACCCTTGACATCTCAGAGGTAACTGCTGTGGACCTGAGACACAGGATCAGACGGATGTCTCTACTGCCTGGGTGCTGCCTCCAACCCAGGACCTTTAAACAAAGGCGAAGGAGGGAAAAAGGATAAGAAGTAGCCAGGTTTAAAGCTCCTGCCGGCCCAGAGCAGGAAAAAGGCTCACAGTCTAAATTAAATTAAATTTTAAAGACACTGAAGAAACACCCGGGCGCAGTGGCTCACGCCTGTAATCCCAGCACTTTGGGAGGCCGGGACAGGCAGATCATGAGGTCAGGAGACTGAGACCATCCTGGCTAACACAGTGAAACCCCGTCTCTACTAAAAATACAAAAAATTAGCTAGGCGTGGTGGTGGGCACCTGTAGCCCTACTTACTCGGGAGGCTGAGGCAGGAGAATGGCGTGAACCCGGGAGGCGGAGCTTGCAGTGAGCCAAGATCGCACCACTGCACTCCAGCCTGGGTGGCAGAGCAAGACTCTGTCTCAAAAAAAAAAAAAAAAAAAAAATTGAAGAGACAAACCTGAGTTTCATAACTGGTACACTACCTCAATGGAAAGAAAATAAAGAAAACAGCTGGACAGGGAAGACAAGTCTAACCCACACACATTTGACTCTGTGATGTTTATTCACATTCTATCCTACATGATCAAGAGCAGCAGGGACCCTAACTGCATACCTTAACATAGCAGCAGTCTTAAATGAGCAAAAATTCTTAAAAGTCTAGCCCTCAAGCATGCACTGGGTCCCCTGCCTCATGTTGTTTCTCTGCCCAGCAGCAGCAGCTTGTAAATATGCGAATGTGATCACGACAGTTCTCTGCTAAGTGGTTCCCTCTTGCTCTTGTGTCCGGAATTTATTCCTTCTGGTGGGTTCTTGGTCTCGCTGACTTCAAGAATGAAGCCGCAGACCTCGTGGTGAGTGCTACAGCTCTTAAAGGTGGCACATCCGGAGTTGTTTGTTCTTCCCAGTGGGTTCGTGGTCTCGCTGACTTCTGGAATGAAGCCGCAGACCCTCACAGTGAGTGGTACAGCTCATAAAGGTAGTGCTGACCCAAAGAGTGAGCAGCAGCAAGATTTGAAGAGCGAAAGAACAAACCTTCCACAGCCTGGAAGGGGACCCAAGTGGGTTGCCGCTGTTGGCTGGGGTGGCCAGCTTTTATTCCCTTATTTGTCCCCACCCATGTCCTGCTGATTGGTCTACTTTACAGAGTGTTGATTGGTCCATTTTACAGAGTGCTGATTGGTGCGTTTACAATCCTTTAGCTAGACACAGAGCACTGATTGGTGCATTTTTACAGACTGCTGATTGGTGCATTTACAATCCTTTAGCTAGACAAAGAGTGCTGATTGGTGCATTTACAATCCTTTAGCTAGACACTGAGCACTGATTAGTGCGTTTTTACAGAGTGCTCACTGGTGCATTTACAATCCTTTAGCTAGACACAGATTGCTGATTGGTACATTTTTACAGAGTGCTGATTGGTGCATTTACAATCCTTTAGCTAGACACAGACTGCTGATTGGTGTGGTTTTACAGAGTGCTGATTGGTGCATTTACAATCCTTCAGCTAGACAGAAAAGTTCTCGTGCCCCCACTACACCCAGTAAGTCCAGCTGGCTTCACCTCTCACTCTTAGAGCAAAATCCACACTCCTGAGCAACTGTAAAGTCCTTCACTCTCCAACCAGGACTGAACTTGCCAATACCACCCCCCATCCTCTCACATAGACTCTGTCCCTAATTGCATAGAAAAGAGTCACTCCATAAACACAGCTCCTTCCGAAGTCCCAGGCCTCCAACATCTCCCTGGCCTGTAATTCCCCACACCTCCAAAACATCTTGTGCCTGGCACAGAGCAATTCACAGATACATGTTGAATGAGTGACTCACTCAGTGAAGCTCCAATCCACAAGACATCCTCCTGCCAGTTCACAACACCTCCCAGGCAGCCGAAGATTCCACTACCTCCTTCCATACAAGCCCTGGTTAGGAAAGTAGGGTAGGGGGCAGAGGGGCCAGGCACACAGGCCAAATCTGACCCTCATAGGTGTTTTATTTGCCCCTCACAATGTCATGATTTGAACTCATTATCAACATGCACAAATCAGGCAATTCTGCCAAAAACAAACAAACAAACAAACAAAAAACAGCCCAAAGCCTGACTTGTTAGAGAATGAGCCACCCTGGCATACATGGCCCTGCAGTCCCATGCAGCAGCTGGCTCTCTTTAAGATTTGCATGTGCTTCCCTGTTCACCCCATCCTCACCCCTCATACTGTCTCCCCAGCAGAAGGAGTGAGGTGGCTGCCGTCCACCCTCATCCTCCCCATCCAGCCTCCTGTGGGCCCTGTGGACACCTGTAGAGAGGACTGCTGGAGCAGAAGACCCAACCCTCACCAAACTGTGACCCAGATTCATAGACTCCTCCATTCCCATCCCCAACAAGTCAAATCTAAGCCTCTTCACACCTGCAACCTCCTCCTTCTTAGAGATTGCTGAGGGATATTTTTCTGGGCTTGGGAAGCTGGCAAGGGACTTTGTTAATGAGGCCAATTTTGTATTCAGTGTCTTAGCTGTATGTCTGAACTATATATGCTCCCCTAAAATTTCCTCATACATGTATCCCTTATCGAAAAAGGTGTCACTATCTTGGCCTCATTTTCATAAGCTCCTTTCACTGGTTGGGTCTTGGGTAAGATGAGAATTCATCTGCAAATGCCCAGATTACTAAGCAACCATTTTCCTGAGCCTGCCTGGACTCTGTGGCTCTTTCACGTATCAACAGATTCTCAGCTCCCAGCACTCCACTAGCTTCACAAATTTTATAAAGCATGCCCAACAGAGCATCTTAAGTTATCAGGAATCAATATAAATCTCCCTCAGCAGACAGGTCTAAGCCAATGAAACTGTTGACAAGAAAGCATTTGCATCTCTTGATTAGAAGCTAGTCCAAAACCAATTGACTCAAAGTGCAGCCAAGCTGGTTTACAAACAATTGCTTTTGATTACAAGGAAAGCTAAATGAGCAACATCTTCCTGCTGGAAAGAGGCTTGTTCTCATATTAAACTAATATTTTAGACATGAGCTTACATCACTTCAAGCTACATTAAATTCAGGGGGGAAATAGAACTTTATTTCCCCCCTGAATTATTCAAAGCCTTCTCTAGTTTTTAGTATACATAAATATACTCTCCTTTAATAAAAATGCTTCCTCTGAAGAATGCCTCAGGTCTTTGTCTACTCCAAAGGCAACTCTTTGAATATTTGATAATTAATGGAGTTTTAACATTTTCGTGTTAAAAGGGATAATTACATTTTCTGAAATAACTGTCTATATTCAGTGAACACTTTGTACATTCAGTTTACTAAAAGCTTTGTTAGTGGCTGTATACATTTAGATTTCATTGTTTTTCCTGATTTGTTTGCTCACAAATCCATTTCTCTAATTTTCTGTTTTCTCCAAAATGAATTAATAACTTCTCTAGTAGAACAGTAGGGATAGAAACTGAAAAGTAAAGTAATTCCTAAAAGATTATCACTAATGAGTATGACACTTTTGCTTTACAACACATCTGTACAAAATGAATTCCCCAGGAACAAACAGATTTTCAGAAGCACAAAGACATGATGACATAGCCAGGTAGGTGCATATATCATTCCCACTTTGCAATTAGAAAAGTTAAAGAATAGCTGAGCTCAAGTCTTGGACATCATGAAATTCTCCGTTAATCTTGCTGCGGTATCCTCACACCCCTAATTTAACATAATCCATATACATCCTCACTTTTGTCCCTCCAGTCCCAGAAACAGAAGTTCCCTACACATGGATTCTTATGCTATTTCTTCCTGTCTCTATCCTAATTGCTAATTATTTCACCTTCTCAACATTGGCTGTAAAATGAGATCACTTTTTCATTTTAAACAATTCTGCTACCTGGGTCCCTCCTCCAGACATTCTGACTTCATTGTTCCAAGGTATGGCCTGGGGTTTCGGATTCTATTGCACAGCCAAGGCAGAGAGTAATGCAGGATCTGTTCCCCTAGCCCAGAAGTCACAAACTCACAGCTTGTGTGCCAAAGTGGCCCAGTGGTATGTGCTTTTTGTTTTTTGGTAAAAAACACAAAAATTGTACCATTTTAACCATTCTTAAGTGTACAGTTGTGCAGCATTAAAGACATTCACATTGTTCTGCAACGGGATGTGTGCTTTTTATGGAAACACATGTTATTTTAAACGTGTTTAGAATTTGGCACATTTCACATAAAAATTCACATGTGTGGACTCTGGCAACAGAAAGCTAACATGGTCTCCCAGCAGCAATCAGCTGGGACAGGATGGTGGTGGCCCCCTCCAGGCAGGGCATGTGTCTCAGGGATGGCCCCCACCCCAAAATTGTTTCCAGCCTGGTTCCCACACAGTCTTTACCTTAGTCTATTAATAGGGCCGAGCTTCCTCAAGCCTAAAAGTGTCCTGTCTTTTCATCTCATGTCTCTTTCTAGCTGCCCAACCCCCATCTCCTTCCGCTCCCTCATCTCTCATTTACTCCTCAAAGCCCTGATATCCAGCTTTCTCCCCCTCTAGTAGGCTGAAACAGCCCTCGCAAAGACCAATGACCTCATGGTGCCACTGTGCAATGCGACTCCATCTCTCTGTGCTGCACTAGATGTGCTGCATCCTTCTGGAACCTCTGTCCACACCCTCTGTGTGTCTCCACTCTTCTCCATCTTTTCACCCAGGGTTGCCTCTTGCCACAGGGAGGGAAGATTTCCTGCACACTCAAGGCTCACTACCACCTGTAGGCTGACAAGTCCAGATCCAGTGGATGAGTCCAGAGCTCCAGGAGAGTCCAAGGGATCCAGCTTTGAGTTCCCAGCTTTGTCACTTAAAACTGTGATTTGGGGTCAATTATTCAGCCTAAGCCCCAACATCTTCATCTACAAACTGGGGATAATAATTCCCACTCCAAAACACCATGGGAGTATATAACAATGTACACAAAGCTCTGGACTAGAGCATGGCTGTCCAGCCAACTTTCTGTGAGGATGAAAATGTCCCACATCTGTGGTGTCCAATACAGAAGCCACCAGGTATATGCAACCACTGAACACTTGCAATGTGGCAAGTGTGACTGAATAATTAAATTCTTAATTTAATTATTTTAATTGTAATGTAAATAGTTACATGGGACCAGTGGCTCCCTAGTGGATAGCACAGCTCTGGAGTGATGCACACTGAACACACATCAGCAGACACAGCTATTAACATTGTCACTATTCACAAAGGGAATAGTAATACCAAGCTGTTCCAGCTCAAGCCTCCATCTAAGACTTGGACTCTACAGGAACAGATCTCAGCCAAACTTGATGCCTGGTCCTGTTAGAGGATTCTATGCTCTGGAGAGTAGCCCAAAATTCATCAGGGGACACGGTGAACATTAAGGAGTTGTTTTGTCTTAGTTCTTTGCATCTGGTGAGAAAGCAGGCATGCAGCCACAGTCTCCAGGACACTGGAGGTAGCATCTTTAATACAACCAAGTGGGAGTCCCAGCTGCTGTGTTTCCCTCTGGGCTCTGAAGCCAGGAAGCCAGTGCCCACCTAGTGTATGCATCAGGGACTCTGCTCTACACAGCAGGCAAGTTCTTACATCCTGTGTCTGTTAACACCTCTCCATGAATCACCATCGCCCTCAAGACCACTGTCATCCAGATGTGTACTGGACACCTCCATATGGATCCCCATAGGCCCCAACAGCTCCCAACTAAGCCTGCCACCTATGCCCGCTCCCAAGGCCCATTCTCCTTCCTGCCCCCATCCTCCCAACCGCCCAAGCCTGGGCCATCCTAGATGCTGCTTCAGACCCAAATAACTTCTCTCACTCTTAAAGGAAACTTTGGAAGCCATCATCTCCTATGTTCCGTTTCTATAAATGAAGAAAAACCAAGTAAGGTCAAGAGAGGTCCATTCATCAGAGTTCGAGAGAAAGAGATTGAGATTTATTTTAAAGAATTAGCTTGCACAATTATGGAAGCTGGCAAGTCCAAAAGCTGCAGGGTGGGCCATCGGGCTGGAAACCAGGGAAGAGCTAATGCTGCAGTTGGAGTCCAAAGGCTGTCTGTAGGCAGACTTCCCTCTTGCTCAGGAGAGGGCTATCCAGGCCTAAAACTGATTGGATGAGGCCCACACACATCATGGAGGATCAATCTGCTTTACCCAAAATCCTTCAATTTAAATGTTAATCTCATCCAAAAATACCCTCACAGAAATATCCAGAATAATCTTTGACCACATATCCGGGCATCGTGACCTAGGCAAGCTGACACATAAAATTAACCATCACAGAGGTGAAGTGACTTAAACAACGGCACTGAATTAAAACCAGAGAAAAACCAAAGATAAAGCTTTAAAAAAAAAAAAAAAGAATACCATTTCTTCAATTGCTAAAATATTTTAAAATATAAGGAACAAATTTTGATAAAATGCATTTATAACTGGAATGACAATAGACAATGCTACTTATTAACATCCCCAGTTATTATAACAATATACCAAATTATCATTTATTGAATTTTTAAAGACCAAACTCTGTGCTAACTGCTTTCAGTACAGTATCCCATTTAGTCATCACAATGAACCTATGACACTGTGGTGGATTTTTGCAACTACCTTGTGTTCTGCTTTCAGAGAAATAAAACTTTGTGTAGCATGCATATACAGCCAGATTCAAAGATGTGTCTGAATTGGATAATCTTTTTCTGTCTTAATGTTAAAATCGTAACATTAAGCTCCGATATCTGGGAATGTCCATATATATTCCTGGACACTGACATATAGTTCTCTCAGGTTGTTGGCAACAATACCAACTCCAAAAGGTTGACACATGAATCAGCTCTTTGGAATCTTCTCCTAATCTGGGGCATTCCTCAGCCATTCCAAAATAAAAGCCACACATTTGCTAATCTGGGTTTATTCTGTTATTTCAGACAACACAGGCACTACCAAAGTCCACAATCCCTTATCCATTATCCTGAATGCCAAAAGATCTAAAAGCTGTGAGGTTGTTTTTATAACTCATTTGACAGGAAAACATAACCCAAATGTATGAAGCTATTTATAGTCTTTTTGAGAAATCTCATTTAGTGTGAATGCCCATGTTTCACTTCAGAAATAACGTATTTGATACAGGGCGCTGCCCTAGCCCTTCCTTAGGAATGTCATGTTATATACAACACAGGCACAATCTTAAAACCTGAAGCGCAAATTCATGCACATATTTGGCCCAGATGGTTTTATTGAAAGTATTGAGGATCTCCTTTATCCTCATTTGACAAATCACGTCATAGGGGTTCGAAAAGAGCCCAAATACAGCTCCATCAGATGTCAGTGCCAGAACAGGGCTTCCAAACAACTCTATCGTAGGCACGCTGACCTTCACGCCATGACAGAGAGTGCGCTGCAAGCTGTGATGCAGCACTGGAAGCCGTTAATTCTACCTTAAGGACCAGGAGGTAGAAGCACTGAGAAGGTGAATGATTTGCTCAAACACATCTGGTCTCATCAAAACCAGATGCAGAAGTCTCATAAAGACCCCTTTTATGGATACTAGGAAGAAACCAAAATTTCCCCCAGAAGGAAGAAAGGAAAGGAGGGGTAGAAGGAGAGAGGAACAAATTTAGAGTCTCATTTTTCCCAAGAGATTCTCAACTGCATGAGATTTCCAAAACCAATGATAATTTAGCACCCTTCCCCTAATTCTTCACATCTTCCCCTCCCTTCCTGCCTGAGCAAAATGAAGACACGATGCAGAATTCAGCAAAGTTCACATGAGTGCTCAGCTATCGTCCTTAACTCAAGTGCATCAAGCAGCAGAAATTGACAAGAAGGACTCCCTTTGTCCCAGGGAGCGAGGAGAAGGGAAAGTGGAATCTGTTGTCAAGTCCACTGAACATAGAGCTGGAAACAGGTAAAGAAACAAAGTGGGTGAGAAGCCACATAAGCAGAGAGTGGAGAGACAGAGAATCCAGAGCAAAGCAAGAGAGCGCCCAAACAGCTGCGAGTGCCTGTGCTAATCTGCACCTGCAGTCAGTCCTTCTTGCGGTAAGCTGTGATTAAAGGTCAAGGTGCTTGGCAGCAGTGATAAAGCAGCCTGTTAGTTTCGTGTTAGTAGTTGTTAAACTGATTGAGACAGAGTGCTCTAGAGCCCTGGCTCTCAAACTTGAGCAGATGTTAAAACACAGATTGCTGGCTCCATCCCCAGAGTTTCTGGTTCCAAGGGCCTGGGGTGGGACCCAAGAATCTGCATTTCTAACACATTTTCAGATGGTGCTGCTGCTCCAGAAAAATGCTAGTCAACAGAAATACAATGAAAGCCATCCATGAAATTTTAGATTTTCTAGTAGCCACAACAAAAGAATTCAAATCAAACAAGTGAGATTAATTTTAATAGTACATTTCATTGACCCCAATGTTATTTCAACATACTATCAATATAAAATTATTAATGAGGTATTTTACATCATACATTTTTTCAGATTAGGGCTCCAGAATCCAGTGTGCATCTTACATTTACAGCACATCTCAATTTGGATGAGCCACATTGGAAGTGCACAACAGCCACACATGGCTTCTGGCCACTGTCCTGGACAGAAGTTACAGAAGATGGTCACTGTAAGTGAATGACAGTGCACGTAGCAGGCAGATTAGCTTGATGGTCATGCAAGCGATGGCATATGAGAGAAGTCGGGCCACTCTGGAGCGATGGAGAGGTGGACCTGCCAGGGACCTCTGTGTGAGGAATCACCCACTGCATAGGTGCCTTGTTCACACCCACCTGAAGGAGATGACAGCCACCCTGCCTCGGATTTGCAGGTAAAAAACCTGCTGGCTTTAGCTCACTCCCCTTGAATTTGTCTTAAGATTATGGTTTTATGGTAAGATATCCATAACATTAAATTTGCCATTTTAATCATTTTAAAATGTATTCACTAGTTCAGTGGCAGTAAGTACACTGTTCTGCAACCATCACCACCATCCATCTCCAGAACTCTTTTCACCTTGCAAAATTAAAACTCTATACCTATTAAACAATTCCCCCATGTTGCTATCCCCAACCCCTGGCAACCACCCTTCTACTTTTTGTCTATGAATTTCACCACCCTAGGTGCCTCATCTGAATGGAATCACATAGTATTTGTCTTTTTATGACTGGCTTATTTCCTTTAACATAATACGCTAATATGCTCAAGGTTCATCCATGTTGTAGCATGTGTCAGAATTTCCTTCCCAAGGCTGAATAATATTCCATTGTTATGTACAGACCTCATTTTGTTTATCCATTCATCCAAGTTTCAGTGGGCAGTTAAGTTGCTTCTATCTCTTGGCCATTGTGAATAATGCTGCTGTGAACAGAGGTCTACAAATACCTGTTTCGGTCCCTGCTTTCACTGCTTTTGGATATAAACCCAGAAGTGAGATTGCAGGATCAGATGATAATTCTATGTTTGATTTTTTGAGGAACCACCATACTGTTTTCCACAGCAGCAGCAGCAGCAGCATTTTACATTCCTACCAATGGTGCACAACTGTTTCCATTTCTCCACATCCTCATCAACACTTGCTATTTTCTTTTTTTTTAAATAATAACCATCCTCATAGGTGTGAAGTAGTAGCTCACTGTGCTTTGATTTGCATTTCCCTAATGACTAGTGATGTTGAGCATTCTTCTGATTTTGACTCTTGACCTCTGCTGACTTTCGCATCCACCTCCCATCCTGGACTCAGAGAATGTGCCTTTTTCCATCTGTCTTCACTGTCTTCCTGACCCTGCACCCTACTTACCTGTGGAACCTTCTGTTCTTGCCCATCTAAACATTCTTTTTACTTGGTCCAGATGCAGCAGACATTTACATTGGCCATTAACTGGCATCCTCTGTCACAGCCAAGATTGATTCACCACGTAAGAATCCTTTCCCTATGCCATGAAGAAACAAGGGCGAATCCCTAGGGCATTCAAGAAAGGCTGGGGCACTGGGAAGCAATTATCAGGCTTCCCCATTCCCTCCAGGTGAAACGGAACCAGATACGCTCATACCCACTTGAGCCTCGGGGTGACACAATGGTGGGCCGCACTCATCCTGAACCCCTGACCTTAGCATCTGCAAGATCCCTAAAACAGGCCAGATGAAGCCTTAGAGTACCACAGTTTCCTGAAGCGGCAGGGCCACCGATGACAGCTAGAAAAGTGCAAGTGGCACAGGGGTCACTGGGCAGGAGGCCCATTGGCAAGCGCCACTCAGCTCATGCTGCCCTTGCCCAGAAGAGAAGCCAGACCAGGCAAGACATCTTTCCCAGAGCTCAAGGGAAACAATACTGGGAACTCTACTTTTTTCCATCACTTTTTTCTTTTCTCTTTTATTAAGCTATAATTTACATACAGCGAAATGTACTCCTTTAAGTGTATAGTTCTATGAGTTCTGAAAAACACACAAAATCCTGTAACTACTACCATAATCAGGATATAGAACAGTCCCATCACCCTCCAAAATTTCCTCCAGCTCCTTTGTAGTCAACCCTCCCTATGCCCTCAGCCCCTGGAAACTACCTACACGTTTGCTGTTTCTATAGTTTTACCTTTTCCAGAATATCTTTATGAATAAAATCATACAATATGTAGCATTTGAGACTGTCTTTTTCCTTTTTCTCATTTTATCTAATTTGTTTGAGATTAATCCATGTGGGTTCATATATTAGTAGTATATTTAACTTTTATGCTTTATATTGTGGTAAAATATACATAATGAAATTTACCATTTTAATCACATTGAAGTGTACAGTTCCATGGCACTACATACATTCATACTGTTGTGCAATCATCAGTGGCTTCACTTTTAAAGGCTGGCCTCATTAAAGGATTACTTTTGAATTTTAATTCCATTCAAGGTCTCCTGAGAAAAATCGGAAAGTCTTATGGCATATTCTGTCAGCAAAGCTAACATTAAGTCAAGACACGTCCCAGATTACCTGGCAAAGTCCCGGCTTATGCCTGTTGCCCTAGTGTGGTTATTAATAAGCCACTTTTCCCTCTCAGAAGTGTCACGGTTCAGACAAAAACATTACATGGTCATGCTTGCCACAGGAAAATAGTTTCCTTCAAACATTCCTGGTGAGAAAGCAAAATTCTATTCTAAAAAACAAACAAACAAACAACAACGACAAAAACACTGAGGAATAACCTGACAACATCTATCAAAATTACAAATATTGATCCAACAATCTCATTTGTGAGATTTTATCCTACAGATATACCTACACATGCATATAAAATATCACAGCAGTGTTTGTACAAGAAAAACATTGGAAACAATCCAAGTAGCCGTCCCCGTGAGCTAAAAGAAGCAGCTCCCTGTTTTCTGATAATGGAAACCGCTCTAGGATGTACCCTTAAGTGAGGAAAACAAAGGACAACATATATACTAAGCTATTTTTATGTTAAAAAGGGGAGTAGGGAGAAGCACAATATATATTTGCAAAAAGAACTGCCTCCAAAGATCCTGGGAAAATACACAGAAACTAGCATGTTGGCCTGTGGGGCAGAAGGGTGGGATGAGGCAAACGAAAACAGGGTTGGCAGTAAAACTTCTCAAAGCATACCTTCTAATGTCTCTCTTAACTTTTTTAACAATGTAAACAAATGTATTACCTATTCAAAAACAATTAATTAAAAAGAAAAACTAGGGGGAAACATTCTTGGGAAAAGAACTGCCAAGTTTAATGCATGGACTCTATTGTAATCAATTTATTTTCGATATTCACAAAATCAATACATTTACCTTTTAAACAATGAATGTATTCAAAAGCCCTCAAATATCAGGAATGTGACTTCCTTTTCAAAATTCATCATCTAATTATTCCTTTTCAAAACGTGTCATGTAGTTGGCCTAAGCATGAGAAAGTTCCTTCTGATGATTTGCTTTAAATTTAAACATGTCATCCCAAAAGCAAGAGAGTACCTCCCTAATTCTCTTCTGGGTGTTATGTTTACTTCTTTTAAGGGAGCACTGGTTCTTGATAACTTGAATCATTTTAAAGTCCCCCTCCCCAAGAAAGGTTGCTCCAAATTTTAAAACATTATCGTAATATCATTTCAATGTGTACATTAAATGTTAGCATTTAACATTTAATGCTAACGTTAAGATATGCTGCAGTGTATTTTGGGAAACTGGGCATCTTCTGAGGCACTAAACTCAGACTCTCATCAGGGCCTCTTACTCTCCCAGATTCCCTTTCCATTTTGAACCTGGGAATCACTTCAGACCTCATGGAACTGACTCCAAGATAGCAACAAAAACCTAAACTAATGGTGACTACATGTTTTACCATTAAACTCTTCTATTAATTTCAAACTTGTTATTTCTAAATCTTTTCCTCAAGATAATAGAACTAAATCTTTTTAGAAAAAAAACAAAGGGTTGTTTTTGGATGAGAAAAGCAAGAGAAAAGTATATACTGGATTTCTACACCTTAAAGAAATCCAGTATATTCTTTAATTTTCATAATTTTATTCTTAAAAATGGAAAGGGCCTGAAAATGGTTTTCAGGATGAAAAGGCATTGTTAATTTTCAATAATTTTTGTTTATAACAATGATTTTTGAAAAATAATACAGCAGCTCTAATTAGGCAGCATTCTGGTAGAATTTACAAGCATAAATAGAAATCAATAACAATTTGGCCATGGAAGTCAGACCTCTCAACACAGAGTACCTAACAAAGAGTTTTGTTTAAGTCCTCAACTGTGGCTGGTCACGCTACCTACTTAAAACAAGTTTCTCTCAATCAAGCTTTCTTCCAAACTTCAGCTCCTGAAGGAAACCACTTGGAATCTGGTAGTTATCCTAAAATGTTCACTGGAACTCTTTGCAATGTCTGACTGCAGAGGTTACAGATGCCTCTGGGGAGTGTAGGAGGGGACTTGCCTCTCTTCTGAATGGTCCACGGGGCTGCTTTCCACAACCCTATGCAAAGACAGTCATTTTAGGAAGGTCATATTGAGTGAAATGGAGTGGTAGATCCCAGGAAAGAGCCTCTCTGGCTGGTTGTACTCCACCAATCTTGGCTGTCAGAGACTAACAGCCTTTGATAGCACCACTGGCAAGACCTGGGCAGATAGTGTAGAGTCCACTGACCCATCGTCACAAGGCCAGAGCCATGAATGCAGCCTGTTAGGTCACTGGGGCCCACAGATGTGCTGCTGTCTTACAACAAAAGGATGTTATCATGAGGAATTACACTCTACAAGACATACATACCTGCAATACATCTAAATCTGTTTTTTAAAACAAACTATAATCACAACCATCACATCACAGTAATTTCCAATGAATTAGAGATCACTATCTTGTTTGAGTTCTAATATAACAAAGATGGCCTGCTAAGCAGATAAGAACACTGTAAGAATTTACATAAGGAAAGGTATATTATTTCTACATCTTAAAATGGAAACCAGTATATAAATGATATCCCCCTTCTCATTCTTCTTCCTGCAAATGATGTTGTTTATGCCCTTTGTTTTATGTTGCTTAATCCAATAGTCAAAGTTTGCATTCCTGACTGCTTCTCTGGATATTCTATCCTATTCGCTAATCAAAACTGTCTCTACAAAGTGAAGGGTCAAGTCTTAGTCTATTGCATTGAACTGTTTTGTAGAACTAGAAAAATCCTTTTGACGTAAGAAGATCTTAAATCTAGGGGGAAATTTTTCACCACTAGGTAGCTGAGACACTTGCCTATTTCACTTAACTTTCTATATTCTTAATATATTCTAATGAATGTCAAGTGCAATAAAAGTGGTTAAAGAAAGAAAGAACACATGTGGCAAGGTAAATGTAGCAGAAAAAAATACAGTTCTTTAATTTGGCAGATAAATTCTATCTCAAAGACCAATGTCATGTACTTTGTGCAGTACTGTAATTATAAGTCATTTTTCTATCTTTGTGACCATGGCATGGCTACAAATCTCTTGCAGGGGGCTGTGGTAGTCTGGGAAAGAGACAGTAAATGTATTACAGCTGGCAAAAAGTGTGATGCTGAGAGAGGTTAGGTTTGTAAATTAGTATTTCAAAACTGAAAACATTAAACAGGCAAAGATGATGATTTTCTAGGTGAGTTAAGACTTGAATTTCCTATTAAAAATAAATGAATAAATCCTGGACTCCACCAGCTGAAAACCAAATTAGTAGAGTGCTGGCTTTTTAATAATATTTTTTTCTGTCTTCACCCCAGTGAAGGGAAAGTTTTTAAATTTATTATTTTGATTCTCATAAAGGCTTTCATCTCCACCTGATAACATAGCAAAGTAACATTATGATGATTGATGCACATGTGAAGCTACTAACAGCCTATAAATGTGTGTTACAAAACTCTATTTTGTCGGATAATTGCTTAATAAGAAGCACATAAGAAAACCAATTACCTCGTAGGTTATATTACAGAAAGTTTAGGAGGAAGTTGTTGGGAATTGAGAAAATATTCTCCCATAAAAATATAAAAGGTAGTAAGTTTCCCAGTTTATTTCCCAAAGTCATTTGAACCTATTAGCAGCTGATTATAACTGCTGAGTTCTGGTCATTGAAAAGATTTCCTATTCCTTCTCCTAAGCTAAAATTCCTACTCTCTTAAAATTGGTCTAAATAAAGGCCAATTGGGTTGAAATACCTTAAAATAATGCTTTTAATAATTTTAAATGAAAAAGAGACACCAGGATGCGATTCATCAATCATACCTAAATTCACCGTAAAACGTATCTACAACTGACTCATCATCCCCTCTCCCCGGCAATGACCCCACCAGATAAACCTACTCCCTCACCTGCATTTGTGAACCCAGGGTTATGTACAACTAATTCCTCTCCTTCACTCCCCATATCCAGTTCACAAGCAGAGATTTGATAAAAAGAGGTCATACATTCCCATGGCATCAAACTCAAAGTGGGGAAGGGTATATCATAAAACCTAAGCCCCTTCTCTCTATCCCTTCCCCCAACCACCTAATTGTCCTCTGCAGAGATAACTCACACATCCTTCCAGAGTTAGTCTATGCAAATTTGTTTTGTACAGTCATGATTAGCATAGCATGCAGATTATTTTGTATCTTATTCCTCCCATTCACTTCCAATGTTTCAAATTCATCCATGCCATTTACATAAAGCTGCCTGATGCTTCCTAACAGCTGATCATGCACCCTAGTATACATATAATATAATCATTCCCTCACCACAGCCCATTTAGATATTGCCAATCACTGTTACAAAAAAGTCCTACTTATTTTAACTTCTAAATGTTTCTCATATCCACTCTCTCGTCTCCTCCTACTGTACTTCCAAATGGCTTTATTCTGTAGCTCCTCATCCCTCCCTGGACTATCACAACAGCCACATAATTGATCTCCCTTGATTCTTACCTTCCCCTCCATTCATCCTCCAAAATGCATTGCAGTCTACTGAATTATATTCAGTCCACACCTGTTCCAAGCTTAAAATAAAACAGCCACTACTACTTACTCGATGAAAGCCAGGCTCATTAGCACATTATACATGCCTCCTACAATGTTCCACCCATTGCCATCACATTAATTTAGTAATATCAAACTGTTTGCAGTTCTCATACAACATTAGGCTGCTTCATACCTCTCTGCCTCAGCTCATGCTGTGCCTTCTTCCTGGAACACCCTCCCATCTTATTTCATCTAATTCTTTTTTTCTTCTTTTTTTTTTTTTTTTTTTTTGAGACAAGGTCTCATTCTGTCATCTAAACTGGAGTGCAGTGGTGCAATCATGGCTCACTGCTGCCTCGACCTCCCAAGCTCAATCAATCCTCTCACCTCAGCCTCCTGAGTAACTGGGACTACAAATGTGCACCACCGCACCTGCCTATTTTTTATATTTTTGCCTCCAAGGCAGCTCTGCCACCACCTCCCTCAGGAAGTGGTCTCTATCCCTCAGAATGGACAATGACCTTTCCTTGCTGCCTGTGCCCACCTCGGTCCTCCCTTGCTTGTCACAGTGGAATTTTTCATCTCCTCCACTGTACGCTCCAAGAGGGAAGGAATCCTGTATTGCTCATCTTTATAGCGGAAATACAGCAGGTCATAAATGTTCACTGAAATGAACTGGTATGGAAAGCAAAAAATAAGCTGAGTTTCAAAAAGGCAAAGATAATCAACATGTTCCTGTGCCTCAGTTTCCTCATCACAAAAATTAGGGATAAAAATAATATTGTCCTCATGGTTTCTGGCAAAGATTAAATGAGATAAAATGCATCAAATATTTGCAACAGTGTCTGGCAAATGGAATGCACTCAACAGATGTTATTATGTCCAGAAGGAGAGGAAGGATTGAGAAAAGACATTTTGTTGACTGACCACACTGTCAAGGTGGTCTTCTGATGGGTTTTCCTACAGTGCTGAAGGCAGGGGGCTGCAGGGGAGGGCGATGCTGCCGCAGGCGAGATTGGAAACACCCAGTGAGTAAACTGCCGAAGAAGCCACTGTGGAGAGTCAGAGCCAGGACCAGGAGAACTCTAACAGGACTTCAGGGCCGGGCAAAGACCCCACTGACCATGCCGCGTTTCTGTGGCCCAGGCCAGGCAGAAGCAAGTCGGGAAGCAGGGAGAACTAAGGACAGCTCTGAAGTGATTTTTAGAATCAAGAGACTTAAAATAAGACTTTGATGGCTCTGGCTGCTAGGGATGGAAAGGATCATGATCAAATTCCTACCCACTCCACACTAACATTTTCAAAAGCATTCTGCTGCCATGGATCCAATCGGGCTGCCTACTGGGTTAAGTGCGGAAGAGCCTTAATTGTTCTAGAATTTCCTCAGCACTGCAATTTCCTGGGCTTGATCAAATACCCATATGGAACTTCATTTTCTTCTTTTATAACTGAAGGATTATCACTCGATCCTTACATTTCCCCTAGGAAGAAAAGGCTCCAGATGGACCAACCCTCATTATATGATTTTCCAAGAGCTATGCATATTTTCTTTGTATACATAGCTTTGCCATTTATTATTCATTCTACTGACTATCTAATCTATTAATGTGCTGAGCTTTCTTTATAAATCATGAATTAGCTATGTGGCATTTTGGTGAACAGTAAAACTGTCAGGGTTTGACATGTGGAAAAGCCTTGCACAGCAGAAATTTCCTCTTACTATTAGCCCCGAGAAAATAACACAAAACTGGTAAACAGCAAGTATGTTTTTTAACTCAGATTTTCAATTCTAAAGGAACAGGAGCTGTATGTTTTCATCATTCATTTATGCATTGATTGGACAAACATTTATTATGAACCTATTATATAACAAGCCTTGTATTAAGTGCTGAGGAGCAAAGACAAATGAGTATTATTCAGAATTTCACAGCTCCTTCAGCACTTATTTACACACCCAGGAGGAAACAAGCAAAATGACAAATTAGGTCACAAGGAATCAACATTGGTGTTCATGATTTCTAAAAACTTAGCCATTTCACAGTTCTGTTCCCTTAACATAGAAATTTCAAATCAGTGGCTCACAGTCTAAATTCAGATACAGTTTGTTTGGCCCAAACTGTGTTTTTAAAAACGTGGCTCAGTATTTTACAAACTAAATCAAGAGACTTCACAAGATTAAATTAATTTTTAAAAATATTTCCACTTTCTCTTGGAAAACGCATAAAAATATCTAGCAACATTGGATTCTAATTCCCACAAAACAAAACTCCCCTAGAGCAGAGTTGCAGCTGTCCCTGCAGAGCCCATCACGGAAACTTACCATAAGAAACTACTCACCGTCCAGTTAGCTCTCTGCGTCCAAACAAGCATCAAAGACAGAAAATAAAAGACAAAGAGGGCAGTATAACAAGAAAATTGGGAGAGAGAATATATGTCTGAAGAAGAACTGTTCCATGCATTAAATGTGCAAACATGTTACACCCAGCACGCTTTACTCACTTACATAAAAACACAGGCTGCTGAAGGCACCTACATTTTCACCCTCTGCCCTAAGTGCAACACATCACATACCCAACAGCAGAGAGCACCATGAATTCTAGTCGTTTTCTAAGGCTGAAGTCTGTAACATCAGGTATCAAAATATTAGCTATTTCTCGCCTGCCTTCTTCCAATCAACCTAGAAAGATCCCAGCCTCTCCTTTCCACATGCTTTATTTTTCTTGTGACTATCCAATACGGTGATAAAATTACAAAATGTAAACCTTCAAATAAATGGATTTCTAACACTTAGAACTGACTTGTTCTTAGCCTCACCAGCAATAGGGAAAAGCAAACTATGATTACAGTTAGAAACCCTTGTCACAAAAGCCTAGTGCTAAAATGTGGTAAAATAGGAGGGAGCCCTGCAAATAAGATGCAGTCACTTTCAAAAGCAGTTTGGCAACATTCAGGATAGCCGAAGATGCATATATCCTGTGACCCAACAGTAGGTCTTAGGTACATGCCCTAGTGAGGCAGCTTCCAGTTTTTCACTATGACCCTCAGAAATATATTTTACATCACAGCCCAGTGCACCTGCATATATAAACATCTAATGGAAAAAAGTTTAACTAAACAAAACTTACCCTTATAATATGCAATAATGACAGTTTTCAAGACAGCCTATAGGATACCTCTCATGTCCATGGAGTTACCTGTCAGAAGTGTTGTTTCATTACTCTTGCTAAGAGTGAAAAATTTTAAATAATTTCAGTGTCTATCAACAGCAGACAGGAAAAACTAAATTTTACATCCAACTTCCTATTCATATCATAGAGCAGGTTAATAAATTTACAGCAGTTAATAAATAAAATCTATTTTAGTCTCAAAAAATAATGCTAGGGATTTTTTTCTAAAAAAGCAAGCTACATACAGAGTGTATGTCCCCTGTAAACATACAAAATAGAACTATATATATTTTTTGATATATACATATATAATAAGAGGATAAAATCATGCAAGGAAATGTTCATATCTACTCAGACTAGCAGTTTTATTGGGGGAAGGGGCACAGGGAAAGAATTTAGATAGGGGCTTAACTATCTCTGCCTGAACACTTCTCTCAAAAAGTCTGCAGCAAATGCAAAAAAATCAGCATCTCTTAGAAGTGGATGTACATAAAGGTGAATTATTTTCTGTGTTTTTGTGTTTAAATAATTCACAAAACAAAAATTGTAAGTAATTTTTAAAGAATTACCTTTTCAAGGTACACTTTCTCCCATAAGACAGGAACTGAGCTTTGAAGAATGGGAAAGTCATTCTCGAACACCCTGCAGCTCTCAGGACTCGGGGCTGCGACATTAGTATTTAGGTTTTACTGTACCTTGGGCCAAAGGGTAAAACTAACCTAAGTGGCTGTGCTTTCAGTATTATTTACAATTTGACCCTTTGAGAAACTAAGATTGTTTTGGGTTTCTGAACATTAAAAGGTCCTAGGTCCAAATGCATACTGTTTATTCTGAAGCTTTGGTGATTGAGAATGCTGCCTGGTGCTGAGCAGGCATGATTTTAGCTGACTCCTCACAGGGCCACCTGCGAACACGGTGCAGAAGGACATTGTGGGGACCAATTATTTCTTAGGTTAATAATGCCGACTGTTTTCTGCAGTCAAGTGTCCTGGAAGAACCGGAGAGTCACTTATCAGAGAAGCCATTTGTTATTGTACCTGTGACTGCTGTGATGCCAAGGGCTGCATCTTCCCCCACCCAGGGTGTGGAACCTGCCACCCTCCTCACCTTCCAAATACAGCTTTATTTGTGCAGATCTAAGATGCTGAGAAGTATTCAAAATGGCTTTGATCTACGCAAAATATTTCTTTCTCCTCAATAGTTGTTCTGCGTGCAGAGTTTTAACACCCCCAGACTCAATGCCATCTATATCTTGTGAAATTTGAAAGTTCTCATTAATACTAAAGCCATAAATCATATGTTTGTTTTCACCCTTGGCTATTAGCACTTTAAATCAGTGTTACCATGAATTGTCCAGCATGGCTGTTTGCATGCAGCACATGAATTGCATCGGTTACTTTATTTACAAGGCAAGCTTTGGCATGGCAGAAAACATGAAAAATGGGATAAGAATATCTCAATTTGTGTCCTGTTTTGGCCACATGGAAGCTTTCTGACCTTGGGTAAGTGCTGTCGCCATTTTGAAACTCAGTTTCTTTGTCTACACTTTCTCACATGTTTATATGAGAAGTAAACGAGCTCAAGTGTGTGGGAAGCCCTGTGTAAAATAGAAAGCATTATGAAAACGTAAGGTGGTGCTGTTATTAGTGGTAATAGCAATGAATGTAATGTCTGCACCCCATTATATAATGCAAATAAAATCCATAAATGGGACTGCTATTTCCATATTTGTTCACCGTGGCCCATTCCATTTTTATATAGCTCTTACTGTTGAAGTCCTAATGGGTATAGTATTTCTCTCACCTATTAACTTGAATTCTTCATTACAATTTCTTTTTTAGCTTGAGAGAACAGGTACTCAGATTATTTCTCAAAATGAGAGCCTGAGGATTCCTTCGGACATATCCTAGGTACTTGGCTCACCAGACCATGGAGTTCCATATCAAAATCACACCATTTGTTTTCCTTGTGAAACAGCTCATTTTGCTGTGTTTCAGTGGCCCCCAACCATATAGCTGGCTTTAAGTCACCAATATCAAGGGAACAACACTACCAGTAATGAGTCAGGATATTATGATTATTTTTTAAAATACTCTAAATCCAGATATTTTTTAAATGTTTTCAAGTGACTGAAATGAAGAAGCTTTCCCATAGTATTTGAAAAATCCCAAATCCAACACCAATCTCTACTTTCTGGCACAATTTTTCAATGTGTGTTCCAGGGATGAAGAGCATATAATACTGATTTGTGAGGAACATTTAGAATAAAACACAGGCGATTTAATAACTATCGAGTACTGCTTTTACACCTGTTTGCATTAGCTGCTCTTGCAAATGACAAATCCACAGGATAAAATACCACGTGGATGCCTCTGTCACACTGGATCCTGCCCTCAGCATGAGCACGGTGGACCCTATAACCCTGAGTGCGGCGTCTCCTCTGGTCACTGACAATGTGCATGCTCTGGAGAAACACATTTATACAGCCCTTGCCCCATGGCCCTGATATGACAGGAACACTGTATAGGTTTGCAGGCTGTGCTGCTGCCACTATGGAGGGGGATGGAGGGGAATATGGCATCTGAGGGCCGGGAAGACTAAGTTTTCAAATCCTTCTTCTCAGAGAGCACAAATGTAAGCATTTCTTGCATAAAAGATATTGTTTCACAGTAAGGTCAAGCCTTCATTTTCTTACTTTTCTTCCTGTTCTAATTTATGGTTCCAGAGCAGAAGGATGCAAACTTTTTCTACAAACAGCCATAGAGCAAATACTTCAGGCTTTGCAGGCCACACAGTCCCTGTTGTAACTAAACTGCTGTTACAGTGTGAAGACAGAGACAACGCATGAATGAACGATGGTGGTTGTGTTCCAGTGAGATTTTATTCACAAATACAGGTGGTAGGACAGATATGGTCTATGGGCCATAGGTTGCCAACCCCTATTCTAGAGATGCTCACATTCATTATTCACAAGTTCCAATGGTGTCTGAGGAATGTTTTACAATATAAAAAATTTATATTATTCTACATTTGTATATATAAAGATCTAGACAAAGCATGCATGAAGCATAACACTGACTTTACATTGACAAATAGACAATGGTATTACTGGAATTATTTTAAAAATCATTTTCATAAAAATAAAACTGAATTTTCTAACTATTAAACTTCTAGTGTTCTTTATCACTGTAGGATGGCTATAGTTAACAATAACATATTACACGGTTTTGGCCGGGTGCGGTGGTTCACACCTGTAATCCCCGCACTTTGGGAGGCCAAGGCAGGCGAATCACCTGAGGACAGGCATTCAAGACCAGCCTGGCAACATGGTGAAACCCTGTCTCTACTAAAATTACAAAAATTAGCCAGGCATGCTGGCAGGCGCCTATAATCCCAGCTACTTAGGAGGCTGAGGCAGGAGAATCGCTTGAACCCAGGAGGCAGAGGTTGCAGTGAGCTAAGACTGTGCCATTGCACTCCAGCCTGGGCAAAAAGAGCAAAACTTCAGCCGGGTGCCGTGGCTCACGCCTGTAGTCCCAGCACTTTGGGAGACCGAGGTGGGTAGGTCATGAGGTCAAGAGATCAAGACCATCCTGGCCAACATAGTGGAACCCCATTTCTACTAAAAATACAAAAATTAGCTGGGCGTGGTGCTGCACGCACCTGTAATCCCAGCTATTCGGGAGGCTGAGGCAGGAGAATGGCTTGAACCCGGGAGGTGGATGTGGCAGTGAGTCAAGATCGCGCCACTGCACTCCAGCCTGGGCGACAGAGCGAGACTCTGTCTCAAAAAATAAATAAATAAATAAAATAAATAGAGCAAAACTTCATCTCAAAAATAATAATCATCATCATAATATATTTCATGGTTTCAAATAACTAGAAGGAAGATACTGAACGTTTCCAACACAAAAATGATAAATGTTTGAGATGATGGATTTGCCAATTACCCTGATGATCTGATCAGTATACACTGTATATGTTGAGACACTACTGTATATCCCATGAATATATATAATTATTCTTTGTCAATTAAAAAAATAGTTTGCAACCAGCTTGGGCAACACAGTTCGACCATGTCTCTACAAAAAATACAAAAATTAGCCAGGCATGGTAGCTTGCACCTGTGGTCCCAGCTATTTGGGAGGCTAAGGTGGAAGGATTACCTGAGCCCAGAAGTTCAAGGATGCAGTGTGCCATGATCATGCCACTGCACTCTAGCCTGGCCAACAGAGCAAGATCCCATCTCTAAATAAAAAATTAACAAAATTATACAAAAAAATTTCAGCTTTATAAAAACAACTTTATTTAAAATTTTGATATCATCAGTTGTAGTCTATATTTTGCCTTTTAGTTTTACTGTATAATTTTTGAATAATTTTGAAGAGAAAATTTTTAATATTTTAAACTTCACATTTACTTTTATTTACATTTTTAATATACTTTGAATAAAATTTCACTACTTTTTAATCCTTTACATGATAATGAGTACAAGTGAAGAATGTTTTAGAAACAGAAATTATGAAAGTAGAATTCAGAAAAGACAAAGTTTAAAAAGTTAAAAATCTTCAAAGAAGCAATCTGCTTAAAATTTTTAGTGAGCAGGCTCTGTAAGGCACGAGTCATATAAAATTCATAAATAGGACATGAAAATTTTTTTATTTAATGAAGATTGAATTACTGAGCAAAACACTAAAATTGAACAAGAAAAGTATCTCATCCAGTCCGAGTTCTAACCTGTTAAGCTGAAATCCCAGGAACTTTAGATTCCTTATTAAATCAAGATTTAATTACAAAACTGGCCCATTTTCTGCATTTAATAATAGTGCAAAATAATAAATTCAATCATTTGACATTTTTCTGACATTCACTGATATAAAAATCATAACTACACTTTTTAAAAATTTTGCCATTGCAATGACATATTTGCCAAGGTAGGGAAACAGAATACATTTTATTTAACACTTTGTTAACTCAATGTATACCTTTAAATACCTAAGCATATGATATGTGGGCCTTTATTTTGTACTTTGGCCAGCCTCACAGTATGAAATATGTTTTGGTTCATCCAAATAATTTTAAAAATGCAAACGTTAAAAATAAATTTTTAAAACTAACTTTTATGAAAAAAATGAGACACAATGATACCTCAAAAAATCAGAATCACTACTGCAGATACTTTCTATACAGTCATGCAGCAAAAGGCAAATTGGAGAGACTGGAAGGTATTGCAGTCTAATGTTAGCAGGTATATCTCTGAATGGTGACATCATGAATAATTTTTATCTATTGCATGTTTCAATTGTGTAAACAATATTTAAAGAACTATAAAAATAAATGCTATTGAAATAATAACAGGGTGTAGTTCTGTCCACATCTCCAACATTTTCACATTCATACATGTTTTTATGTGATATTTATAACACACAGGAACTACAGCCATATACTCCCTATGAAACAAATGGCTCTCTCTACATACACAGACTCATGGCTCCTGGAACATATGCTGGGCTACTTCTTCCAGGGATGATGAATTTTTGCACAGATCATGTCATCTGGGTAACAAGGGCATGTGTGTGTGAGGTGGCTGACTTGAGAAGGGGGAAATGAGAAGGGCCACGGAGCTCTAAATCAAGATCCTGCCTCCACTGACACCAGTGTCTAATGCTATGAGCCAAGCAGACAGTACTTTTGGTGAATAACATTCAGAATGGCCTCCAACAACTTGATAGAAGCTTTTTCATGACAATGATGATGACAATAACGGCACAGATGCTTTAGTTCCTACAGCACGTCCTCTGTTGGGTAAATCAAGAGTCTCTTAACAGACCAGAGCTTTTTTATTTCTTCTTACTGGCAAGACTACAGGGATATAGGTGGGGTAGAAGACACACTGTAAGTCCAATATGCAGTAAATTATAATTACACTTTGTTAATTTTAACCTTCCTGGAAAGTTCCTGATGAGTAGATCATTTCAGAAATGCCTCTCCCCCCCGCAATATAAATAGTAAAATGGTGCACAAGGAATATTAATATAGTAGTCAGGCCCAGGGTGTGCTACATGTTCAAAGCAAAATAAGTTAAATTTAGTTTGTATAATACTCATCTTCAATGATGCTACTGACCATTCCATATGACTCCTCCCCCTGCTGGAATTAAGGTGGCAAGAACTTATTTGAACTTACTCACACATTGCAAGTATAGTGCCTGGTAAGTCTTGTAGGCAGTTTCATGAGGTAGTTAATGATGTCCAGTGTATGAAATTGCTATCGCAGTACTATTACTGCCAGATCGTGGTAACAGTGGTCAGGATATACTCACGTTTACCATACTTAATCAAGGGAAAATTTGCTACTATTCTCAATAAATTCAGCTTGTACAAATTTCCTCTGAGGAAGATTATCCCTCAAATCAAGAAACACTGTACAATTGTAAACTTCCTTAATATTTCAAAATGGGTATTATTTTCATGGAGTATAAGCCCAGGTTTGCAACGCTAAACCTTCCCAGTTTGAGAAATGTTCAAAAAATAATAATCAGTTCTTTTTTTTTTTTTTTTTGAGACAGGGTCTTACTTTGTCTCCCAGGCTCAAGTACAGTAACACCATCACAGCTCACTGCAGCATGGACCTCCTAGGCTCAAGCCATCCTCCTGCCTCAGCCTCCTAAGTAGCTGGGACTGCAGACATGTACCACTATGCCCAGCTAATTGCTTTTTAATTTTTTGTAGAGAAGGTTCTCACTATGTTGCCCATACTGGTCTTGTACTCCTGGGCTCAAGCCATCCTCCCACCTCAGCCCCCACAACGTGCTTGGATTAGAGGTGTGACCCATTGCACCCAGCTGATAGCCAATTCTTGAATTAGGCATAAACATGAATAGAAAATTATCTAATAAGAACTTGTGCAAAATCTAAGTATTTCCAAAGCAAAGAATGTGCAAATAAACTGAATATCTTTAAACAAGTCTCTAAAATAAAAGGCTGCGATAATTAGAATCTATTCTTGCAAGCTGCTATAGAATTTCCTAGGAATTAATCTTTTTTTTTTTTTTGCAATGTTGGTGCTAATGCAAAAGAGGGGGAGGTCATATCTTTAATTTGCTAAGTATTATTTGGAGGGTATCATAAAATAACCCCGTGATTAAAGGCTCTAGCTTTTCATTATTACTTTACTTCACTATTATTATTTGGTTAACAATGGTAGGGAAAATATAAACATTTCATTTTTACCAGATATTCCAGAAATCTCTTTGTAAAGATGCCACTTTGAGCACTGTTTAGTTAGCCAGTGTGATGGTTAATTTTTATACATCAGCTTGGCTAGGCCATGGTGCCCAGTTGTTTAGGCAAATCCATCTAGATGTTGCTGTAAAGGTATTTTTTTAGATGTGATTAACATTCAAATCAGTAGAGTTTGAGAAAAGCTGATTATGCTCCATAATGTGGGTGAGCCACATCCAATCAGTTGACTGCCTTCAAAGAAAAAGATTGAGGTCCTCAGAGGAAGAAGGAACTCTGCTTCCAGACTGACTTGGGACTTGAGCTGCAATATCAGCCCTTCCTGGGTCGCTGACCTGCTTGCCTGCCCTGCAGGTTTTGAACTTGCTAGTTCCTACAGTTGATGAGCCAATTCCTTAAAATAAACCTCTCTTATCATATATATACACACACACACATATATGTATATATGTGTATGTTATGCATATATACATATATAGCGTATACATTCTATTTGCTCCATGATTCTTTCTCTGAAGAGCTCTAATACAACCAATCGCTCAGGCACACATTTCTGAATTGTTAACATTCAATACAAAGAGGCTTCCAGGCAGTTCTCTCTCATAACCAGTGTTACAACCTATTAAAGGAATCACTGCACACCTAAAACCGTGTAGACAGGAATGAGAAATGCCAGAAAGCCCCCTTTAGAATCCAAACACTGAGATTCAAGATCTAGGCCCACTGATTACAAACGATGGAACTTAAACAAGTGACTTAGAGGCCACTTGTTTCCACGCAGTTTCCCCTTGTGTTGAATGGGGCACCTGCTACCACTCCTGCCTACCTCAGGAGGCTCTAAATACGATGAGGCTATTGAAAGAACTTTGTAAATTATAAAGAAATGTGCCACTGGCAGGAAGAGCTACAAGAGAGATCATAAATCACAACCATCCGTGTGAACTCCATTATGACAACACGGGTTAAAACAAGAGACTCTCTCCACTATGTTACCAAAATGGAAAGTGACACACATATGCCATGGGGTGATTGCAATTACTGCGCTGCTCATCAGCTAAAGGGAGCAATCGCACACAAACCGCATGTTTCTAAAATGGGAGCCCCATCAAAACACGGAGCATATGGGACTATCAGATATACATGCACAGCAGGAGACCCTGCCAAGATGAGCAGAGTTGAGCTCGGGAACGCAGAGATGCTGTTCAGAAATGTGCAATCGAGAAAGGCCAGCCATCACCACAAGGTATGGATGGGACTTTGGGCATTAGGGTTCTTCTAACCCAAGACCCAGGCATTAAAAACACAAAAAAGCTTCTTGTACATGACTAAAGCTCAGACAGACTGAAACACTGACCCAGTTCACTGAAACAATGACCCAGTTCACTTGAGGTCCCCAAAGCAATGCCCAAAAAGCAGCAACAGATTTGTTTATCCCCAATGTCACTTGCAACTCTGCAGACACACCTGCAATCACCATCCTTCACAATTCAGCGTACCTCTCAAGTGCCAGGCAGTGTTTAGGTGCAGTGGCTGTGCCAGTGAACAAGACAAGGCTGGCCGGTTTGACAAATAGAGATGCGTTGCTGCTGGTGGTGTTAATGGGTCGGAATTTTATTCTAAGCTGTGCAAGGAATGACACAATCCAATTTACATTTTCAAATTTCTCTTAATCACAGAATAAAGACCAGATGAGATGAACAGGTAGAAGGAACAGTGGCTTGGACTAGAGTAGGAGCAGTGAGGAAAGACAGCAAGGACATTCTGAAAAAAGAGGTCACAGGACTTGCCAGGATTGTTGACTTAGCAGCAGAGTCAGCAGTATTGCCATTTACTAGACTGCAGATGACCAGGTAGGAACAGGTTGGGGAGGAAAGAATTAGGAAAACTACTTTGGCAATGTTAATTTTGAGACCCCTATTAGACACTCAAGTACAGGTATCAATTAAACAATTAGCCTAATGAGTTTGGAGCTCAGTGGAATGGTTAGGGCTAGAGGTTAGAATTTTGGAAATATCATTTTCATAGCAAGGGCCTGGGGAAGACTTATGGGGAAAGTAAAAACGAAGGATGAAGAGTCCACAGATGAGCTGCGGGACACTCTAACATTCAAAGGTCAGGCTCGGGGGAGACTGGGAAGCAGTGAAGCCAGAGGAGTGGCAAGAGATGGGAAAAAGCATTTCAAGAAGGAGGGAGAATGCCATTGTGCCAAGGTCCTGAAAGGATAAGATGACAACTGATGTGACCACTGCAGCTGCCAAATGAAAGCTCTGGTAAAGCTGACAAGAGCAGTCTCCATGGAGTGATGGGATGGAAGCCTGACTGGAGTAGAATGAGGAGAAAGTAAGAAAGTGTCCACAGACAACTCTTTCAAAAAGTGCTTCTGCATAGGGGACTGTGAAATGGATGAAATATGTGGCAGAGCCAAGGAAGGGGTTTTGGTTTTGTTTTTAAAGAAAGGATATATTCACACACACACACTCTCATACACATACACAGAGATACACTATATATAGGCATGCATGTGCATATAGACACACGTTTATGCTGTGTTTAAACAGACCATTTTTTGTCTTCACGGAAAGAAAGTGGGTATCTGGTGTGAAACGGACATTTACTTTTGATTAAAAAATTTTTGCATTATTTACACATATGCAGATACTCTATTTCTTTTTTTGTTTTGTTTTGTTTTTGTTTTTTGAGACGGAGTCTCGCTCTGACGCCCAGGCTGAAGTGCAGTGGCGCGATCTCAGCTCACTGCAACTTCCGCCTCCAGGGTTCACGCCATTCTCCTGCCTCAGCCTCCCGAGTAGTTGGGACTACAGGCGCCCACCACCACGCCCGGCTAATTTTTTATGTTTTTAGTAGAGATGGGGTTTCACCGTGTTAGCCAGGATGGTCTCGATCTCCTGACCTCGTGATCCGTCTGTCTCGGCCTCCCAAAGTGCTGGAATTACAGGCATGAGCCACTGCGTCCAGCTGCAGATACTCTATTTCAATTAAAAGAATGAGTTTTGAAATATAAACTTTTACAAAACGGAAAGGAAGGCTCAATTACAGTATGTTTATGAGTTGTTTGGAAATGATAGAGTAGAAAGGGGGGATACTGATGGTGCAGGATAGAGGACCCATCAGAATTCTCAGGGCATTTGTCCTGCAAGCTTGGCCCACCAGTCCCAAAAGTGACACTGATCAGGGCTGGTCTGACTGCACCACACAGACTCAGTGTCCACAGGGCTCTGGAAGTTCTCACACTGCTCTAAATCCAGCACCTCTGAGACACCCAGAGCAAGTCCTGGGTAGAGAGGACTCTGTAACCTTCCCAAATCTTGGTTTACTAAGCCCACAAAATAATAATGAATCTAAGACTGAGGCAAAGGAGACCTAAAAAAGGTTACAAAAGAATCTTGAGAGTTTCAGGAGGTAGGATGGCCAATGGCATACACCAGCTGCAAACAGGAAACTGGCTTTTCTGTTTTCTTTTAAAGAAACTTCATTTCCACTAATTCCTCAGAGTGACCTGCCATCTACAAAGCTATGTTAAAGACATACCTAGAGGATATATAAAACAAAAAACCTTGCAAAAGGTTGAAGGCTGCAATTCAGGAGAGAATACAGCCAATATAACAGTAAACTTATATTTGTCTAGGTAATTTTATTATTAAAAAAAGTAAGAACTTTCTAAAACCAATATTCCAGAAAATTATAATATGGGAAATATCAAGGAGTTGGGGCCAGGAACAGTGTGGGAGAGGGGAGAGAAGAGAGATGAAAACACACCTAGACTCTTGACTTGACTGGTGGAAGAGTACATTTGATATTTTTATAAGAATCATATATATACACATACACGCTTTTCCCATCATGTAACCTAGTACAATTTTTCAGGACAACAATTTGTTAAAAATATATGAAAAATGTATATTCTTCATATATTTTTAAATCTCTTCATTTTATATGTATATAGAGAATATTTTAAAATCTCTTTATATGTATAAATATGTATATAAAATATATGTATAGAAAGAGATTTTTAAATATTTATTCTATGCAATCCAAGAATTCTACTCCCAAAATCCTATCCTAAGAAATAATCAGAGGTACAGCCAAAGACTGATAACCAATGATGGACATGGGAGTGTTATTTAAAATAACAAGAATTTGCAAACCACCAAAATAACCAAACATAAATCATTTTACCCTCAGAGTATGGAATGTTATGCAACCATGAAAAATCATGTCCTTGAAGACTATTTAACAAAGTGGAAAACTCACATGATCCAAAGTTGAATGAAAAGGTACACTGCAAAACTACGTCTCTTAGATGATCCCAGTTTTGTAAAGTGTACAATAAAAAGACTGGATATAAAACACATGAAAAACTTGACAAAATTTCCAGGTGGTAGGATTATGAGTGATTTGCATTTTAGCTATGTTAATCCCAATTTATCAATAATTAAATTTTATTTTCATAATCAGAGGTTTTATCATTTAAAATTTTAAGCTGTAGCCAAATGGTGGGAAGGAAGAGTCGATGGAAGTGATTATAATGGAGTACAAATAGAATGTGTCTAGGTTTCACTTTGCTCTGCTCTCCACACTTTCTGCTGAGAAATCCAATGTCATTCTAATTGTTTTTCCTCTATAGATAAGGTGTCATTTCTATGATGCTACTTTCAACATTTTTTGTCTTTTGTTTTCACAAGTTTGATTAGAATATGTTCTGGTGTGGATTTCTTTGGATTTATCCTGTTCCAGATTCTCTCGGTTTCTTGAATCTTAAAGTTCTTGAAAGTTTCTATCTTGAATAAATTTAGGAAGTTTTCAGCCACTATTTGAGTACTTTTTAAGTCTATCCTCTTTCTCCTCATTTTCCAGGATTCTGATGACATGAATGTCAACAAAAATCTTTTGTTAGAGTCCCACAGGTTCCTGATGTTCTGTTAATTTATTTTCTCTCTGTTGTTTAGATAATTTCTATTATCCTATGTTCCAACTCACTGATTTTTTCTCCTGTCTCCTCCATTCCTCTGTTGAGCCCATCCATTGAGTTATTTATTATATTTTTCAGTTCTACAATGTCCATTTGGTTTTTCTTTATATCATCCATTTCTTTGTGGAGACTTTCATTTTTTTCAAGTGTGCCTGTAATTTCCTTTTGAAACATTGTGTATATTTATTGAGATATAATTCACACACCATAGAATTCATCCTTTTGAAGTATATGATTCAGCGGTTTTCAGTATATTCACAAAGTTGTGCAACAACTACCACTACCTAATGCCAGAACATTTGTATCACAATATAAAACCCCATACCCATCACCAGTCACTCCTCATCTCCCTTTCTCCCCAGTCCCTGGAAACCACTAATCTATTTTCTGTCTTTATAGATTTGTCTATTCTAGACATTTCATGTTTGAGCGGAATCATACAACATGTGACCTTCTGTGTCTGGCTTCTTTTACTCAGCATAATGTTTTCAAAATCCATCCATGTTATAGTATGAATGAATACTTCATTTTTTATGGCTGAATAACATTCAATTGTATGAGGATATATTGTGTATGCACTTGTATTGTTTCTACTTTTGAATGTTATGAACAATACTATGAACATCTGTGTACAAATTTTTGTGTGGATGTATGTTTTCACACTCTTGGATATACACCTAGGAGTAAAATTACTGAGTCATATGATAACTCTATATCTAACTTTTTGAAGAACCACCAAATTGCTTTCCAAATTCTTTGTACCATTTTATAATCCCACAAGCAATTTATGGGGGTTCTAACTTTTCCATATCCTTGCCAACATTCTTATCACCTGTCTTTTTATTACAGCCATCCTAGTGGGTGTGATGTGGTATTTAATTGTGGTTTTGATTTGCATTTTCCTAATGGCACTGAGCATTTTTTTGTGTGTTATTGAAGCAATTTTATAATGGCTGTTTTAAAATCTTTGTCAGATAGTTCTAACACTTGTCACCTCAATGTCGGTATCTATTGATTGTCTTTTCTCATTAGCTTTGAGGTTTTCCTGGTTTTTGGTATGACAAATTCTTCTTTATTGAAAACTGGACATTTTGCATATTATGTTATTTGTTATGAGATGCTGACTCCTTTAAACTGATAATGCTCTGGCAGAAGAAATGGGGAAGGGGGCTGCACCATCACATTACTGACAGGTGGTGTGATACGGTTTGGACGTTTTGTCCCCTCCAAATCCCATGTTGAAATGTACCCTCCAATGTTGGAGGTAGGCCTAGTGGCAGGTGTTTGAGTCACGGGGACAGATCCCTCATGAATGGCTTGGTCCTGACCTAGCAATAATGAGTGGGTTCTCACTCTATGAGTTCACTTGGAATCTGGTTGTTTAAAATTGCCTGGCACCTCCTCTTTCTCCCTCCTGCTCCCTCTCTCATCATGTGACTCACCAGCTCCCCTTCATCTTCTGCCATGAGTGGAAGCTTCCTGAGGCCCTCACCAAAAGCAGACGCTGACACTATACTTTGTGTACAGCCTGCAGACCATGAGCCACACAAACCTCTTTCTTTATAAATTACCCAGTTTATAGCCATGCAAACAGACTAACACAGGGCTAGAAGTCCAGGCTCCCCATATGGCTTCCACTGAACCATGGAAGGGGTGTGCGACCTCATTGCTACTGGGGTGATGAAGTCCTGCCTCTCCACTGGGCCTTCTCTGACACCACTGCAGTGGGTCATTACAATCTCAGAAGATGGGGAGCCTAGGCTCTCCATGTGACATTCACCGGCACAGGTGGAAGTGGGGGCACACTTTTTCCGTGGTGTTCAGCTGGAGTCGAGAGGTGATCAGAGAAGTTTCCTGTCTTACTGAACTGCTCCTTTCCTGGTCTTCTGGCTAGAGAAAGCCGGCTGTTGTTGGGACTTTTTCCTCTGTATCCATGGGCTGTTCTGGGTTACCAGCTGCTTCTGCTCCCACTCTGAGACAGATGAGGCAAGAAGCAAGCCCAGGGACCCCCACCACTGTGTTCCTCCTCAAGTCCTGAGGTCTCTAGCTGGTCTTCCTAGGAGTATTCACTTATATTCTCAGAAGCCTACCCTCTTCCCAGAAGCAGAAGTCCAGCTTGTTTTTTCAAATACTAATTTTTAAAAATTTTGTTAAATATTAAATATAGACATAGCTTTAAAGTGAATTATGCATTGCCTTATCCTTCTGAAACACAGGCCACTGAAATGAATTTAACCTTGCTGACAAGCTCAACGATGCAAACATCCACAGCTACAGCTTTGCTTATTCCAAAAGATTCACTTGGAGTTTGCTATGTGATGCGCACTCTTCCATTTGCTGTCATGTTAAATGGGACCTGTTGACCCAATTTTGGAAGTTCCTGTAATTGCCTGTTCCATTTTCTACTTCTAGCTCTTGTCAATGTGGCCGCCTCCAGAGAATTTCCACACCTTTTAATCTGCTACTTTTACCAGCGTGCAGCCTGAGACACCAGACAGTCAAATCTTTTGGAGATATTTTTAAACAATAGTAAACAGACTAAGAATAACAGACTCTTCACTTCATATACAAATTTCCCAACATCGATTTAGGCTGCTCCAACATCCTTTAGGCTTACTTATATTTTCCTCACCATCTTCAGTTAGCTGAAGTTGGATATAAATGATCTTAAATAGCATGCAGTGCCACCGTACTTATAGATTCATTTTACGTTAATAAAGATAAATCAAGCAAGCAGTAGGCTTGCGGGAAAACAGGCAGCCCACGCCAAGTACAGACAGCTGGGAAAACGCCCTCCGCCTGGTGGCTCTACAAACCCACTATCCGGGGCAGCCTGAGATCACAGATAGGCTGGGAGCTGAGGATTCCAAACTACTATGCTAATTAAGCAGGAGGCACAAGTTAAATTCAGATGCCTAATAAGCACTTGGACATTTTTTCTTACTTTATTACTGTTAGAGCACAGCCAATGCTGACAATTCCAGCACAACGGGTTGCAGCACCTGTTCATTTCAGAAAAAAAATGGCTGTGCTCGGAGACCATGCCCCAGGCATGTGGTTTTTCAAGGTGTCTAGGCTAGTAATCCATTAAAGGTCCACCTTACAGTTTTGTCACATGTCTCCTATCCCATGCCTTTCACAAAACATAGAATGCTACATTCCTGAATTCCATAGCAAATAGAACCAATTCCTGGCATCATATTGCAGGGTTCATGCACATCTGTGCTTCTGAGAGAAAAGACGTGGTTCCCAAGAAAGAGTGTGAGTTTAGAATCAGAGAGTTCTAAATTCACCTCTGTGGCCTTGGCAAGTTACCTGAATACAGCCATCTCCCAGTATCCACAGGGCATTGGTTCCAGGACCCCCCACAGATAAAAAAATCTGTGGGTGCTCAAGTGTCTGACATAAAATGGCATACTATTTGCATCTAACCTGAGCATATCTTCCTGTATACTTTAAATCCTCTCTAGATTACTAGTAATACCCAATACAATGTAAATGCTAGATAAATAGTTGTTATTCTGTATTATTTAAGAAAGAGTGACAAGAAAAAAAGTCTGTGCATGTTCAATATAGATGCAATCCTCCTTTTTTCTGAATATTTTCAATCCACAGTTGGATGAATCCATTAATGTGGAACCAAGGGATACAGAAGACCAAAATGTAATAGAATAAGGAAAGTATCCCCCGCTTTACTGACTTATGATAAACTTTGGAGAGAAGAACCATGGTGCAAAGGAAACATGGGTATTGAATGAATGGCAAATGTCATCACTGGTATTAATTTCTTTATGTGTAAGGAAAAGATCACCTCTTCACAAAGGGAAAGGATACCAGACACTAACACCAACTGATTAGCACCTATGCTAATGGGCCAAAGTACCAAGTTGTTTCTATTCCAGTGAGAATCCACCCATTATCTCCACGTCCAGAGTTCTTTGTACACTGTGATACATCTTTTAGCACATGTGGAAAGGCAGGTGCAAGCTCCAGACTATGAAAGCATTGCTCTTTCTCTAGGGCAGCCTTCTTCCTTCTGTCCCTGCCACACTTCCTTCCCGCCAGCTCACCTATCTCTAGGGCAGCCTTCTTCCCTCTGTCCCCCAACACTTCCTTCCCACCAGATCGCCCATCTCGAGGGCAGCCTTCTTCCCTCTGTCGCCATCACACTTTCTTTCCACCAGCTCACCCATCTCTAGGGCAGCCTTCTTCCCTCTGTCCCCGCCACACTTCCTTTCCGCCAGCTCACCCATCTCTAGGGCAGCCTTCTTCCCTCTGTCCCCGCCACACTTCCTTCCCACCAGCTTATCCATCCAACCTCCCCAGGACTGCCTCCCACTGCTCCCTCACTCCCTCTATCTCCCTTTAATCCTCCAAGTTACAGTGTTTGTTTCATTGGTGTTTTTGTTTCTTCCAGCTATACACACTCCCCTGAAGTTTGGGTCTTTATTATATATGGTTTTTACCCAGTAGCCCCCTCTGCTTTCAGTGCAACCCTCCTGACCTCTCATATCTCCAATTCTACAGGATTCTATCCTTTTTGAAAAAAGAGGCTTTGGTGGGGAAGCCAACCAAGTTTTACTGGAATGTTTCATACAAAGGTGGGAAGCCAACCTCCAGTGGGGGGTGGAGCAGGTAGACCAGAAGGAGCACTGGGTTGCTGCCGCCCTATTGAACTGATGTGGCACCATCTACAACATGTGGCAGGCGAGAACCTTAAGGGAGATTCCTACCCAGTGCTGGGGATAGGAGTGAGGGTGAGGGTGGGGACTGAAAAAAGCTAGTGACAACCATGGCGGAAATGATCTTGTGACTGAATCAAGAAAATTCATCCATGTCTATGAGATTAGAGACTATTATTCTAAGTGAAGTAACTCAGGAATGGAAAACCAAACATTGTATGTTCTCACTGGTATGTGGGAGCTAAGCTATGAGGATGCAAAGGCATAAGAATGACAGAATGGATTTTGGGGACTTAGGGGAAAGGATGAGGGGGGGCAAGAGACAGAAGACTACAAATATGGTGCTGTGGATACTGCTGGGGTAACAGGTGCACCAAAATCTCACAAATCACCACTAAAGAACTCACTCACGTAACCAAATACCACCTGTGTCCCAATAACTTCTGGAAATTTTTAAAAAATGAAAATTCATCTATGTCTGGAGCAAAGCAAGGTGTCTAAAGTTCCCATGATGGTCCATGCAGAAAGGGGCATGCCATGAAGGCCTGCAGTGGCCCCTCTTAGATCAGGACTGGCTCAGGCAGGCACTTCTCCCTGGTGCCAGGTCAAGTGGGTGCTGGAATTCTATCTGGCATGTGAGAGTGATAAAGTGTCAACCTCGACCTCCCCATAGATGACAGCAGAAAGGAATGAGGGAGACAATGGCATCTGAAGGGAGGGGGAGTAAGAAAGGATTGGCTTAGAAATGAAGCTTTCATTTCAGCAGTGAAAACCATCTCAGACACGGCCATCCATTTTCCCAGACACAGACACCTAGAAAAACATCACATATATGGGTCACACTGAGCCCCTCACTTACATCAGAGACCTTTTATGGCGGCATCATTAAGCTATTTATAGTGAGCAATTAAAGAGGACCTAAGTGGGCCACCACATTCCCATCTGGCTGGCTCTGGCTAATGTGGCAATATGCTGACAACAAGATAAAGGCTTTCCTTAAATGCTGTGCCACACAAAAGCTGCCTCTAGATACTTATAAATCTGCTTTTAGTTTGTATTTATATTTTATTTTTTAAAGTCAGTTCAATTATGCATGGGGTGCATTAACCATAATGCAAGCTGCATTATGCAAAACTTCACAGAAATCGTGCAATGTCAGGCTGGTATTACTGTGGGCAGGTGGCAGGGGCGCAGATGTAACATGTGGGTAAAAGACAGTGTCACAGGTTAGAAAGGGCGAAGTCTTTGGATCCTATCAGACCAGACTCTGAATAGCAGCTCTGCCAATAAACATAACCCTGTGAAAACTGGTCTCGTTACTCTTACCTGTAAGACCAGGATCTATTGCTGACTCCACAGTGTTCTTGCATGGGAAGTGCCTAATGAACCTTGGCATCTGGAATTGCTCAGTAAATGGTAACTGTCTGGGGGCAGTCAACAGCGCACAGGCCAAATAAGGTCATGGCTATGAAGAGACTTCTGAATGGACTCTACTCCAACCACCCCTCGAATTGACCTTTCCAAAACAAACTCAGCCCTATACGTAAGTCTCCCATGCTGGAGGCCCCACCTCTGATCATGTAGGGCTGATCACTCCTAACCTGATCATTCCCCTCTCTCCTCACATATCCGCTTCACCAAACTATTGCACATGCGTGTGTGCTTATGTCACACACGTTCTTGGAAGGCCACCTTTTCCATTCCACCTGTTAAAATCCTACCTCTGCTTCACGGCTCCACTTCAATGATGCTCCCACACCACCACCTTCCTCCTCAGAATCTCTTAGCACTGCCCACACCCACTCCCCATATGGGCCACTATGAATACATTCCTGAATAAAGGAACACACCCTCCCTCCTAATTCTGCCCAGCTGCATTCGGTTAGGAAATGCCCCGTGTGCATGGACTAATGAGAGAAGAAACTAATGGAAGGTCACAATTTTGTTTTGTTTTTAGGTAATTAATCTTGTACCATCTGTGTCATCTGTAGTGCCTTGAAATTAAGAAGTGACCCACAGGGATATTCCCTCAGACTTGTCAGCACTTATGGTGTGAGGTCAGGAAATGACTTGACTGTCATTGTCACAGTCACTGAAATACACCAAAATGAGCCGCCACTGAGAAATTCTTCAGCAAAGATTCTGCATTTTTCTGTGGAATTTATTCGCAAATGCCATGAATATTTATCTGCATTGTTGATAAAAATGAACACACTCTGCAAATTCTTTTTTCCCCTGAAATTTTTAAAAAGTAGATATATTTTAAATATACTACTCTTTTAACAACAGAATTTAAATACCGCATTGTCATATTTTAAAATTTTACTTATACTGAGATCTATTTCTGGAGTCTCCATTCTGTTCCATTGACACATTTGTCTATCACATTGATTTTATTATAGTAGCCCTTATAGTATGTTTTAACGTCTGACAAAGGAAGCCTTAACGCCCCCTTCAGTATTTTTTTGGGACTCAAATAAATGGTGCTGACACTTTTGGCTGTCTATTTGGAACAAAATTAATTTGGTCCTCTTACTTGCCCCATATGTAAAAATTACACAAAGTAATTTTACTAAAATACATAAAAGGAAAGGCTAGATGTCAAAAATAAGCCAATAGGCTCTTAAGAAGAAAATCTAGGGAGGGGACTATATGTACAACCTAGGAATGCATGGAGAGCTTATCCCACAAAACATATAAACATAATACTAAAGATATATATTTGACTATATGGAAATTTTAAAATTTTGCAAAAGCAAAAGATATCACAAGCAAAGTTGAAAGACAAATAAAAGGCCTAAAAATATTTGCAATAAACATTTTTAAATAAAATGCTGATATCAATAGAGCTTTTGAGACAGAGTTTCACTCTTGTTGCCCAGGCTGGAGTGCAATGGCCTGGTCTCGGCTCACTGCAACCTCCACCTCCAGATTTCAAGAAATTCTCCATTCTCAGTCTCCCAAGTAGCTGGGATTACAGGTGCACACCACCATACCCGGCTAATTTTTGTATTTTTAGTAGACATGGGGTTTTATCATGTTGGCCAGGCTGGTCTCAAACTCCTGACCTCAGGCGATCCACCCACCTCGGCCTCCCAAAGTGCAGGGATTACAGGCATGAGCCACTGCGCCCAGCCTAGAGCTCTTAGTTGATAGAAAAGCAACTCAGTAGAAAAATGTGCAAAAAAAAAAAAAAAAAACATGAATAGGAAATTCCCAGCAAAGTCAAGAACAAAAACACCAAGTGTATAGAAAGCTGCTCAAACTCAACATTTCCATCCAGATGCAAAAATCATAAAGATTAGCACTTATTGCTAACAGAGATGTCAAGAAAGGGGCATTCTCACAAATTGCTAATGGCAACTGTTAAAAAAATTTTAGAAGCAATCTGGCAATAGCTATTGCTAAAGGTACATTTTAATGAGATCCCACTGTAACACTTTTTAAAGTAAAAATACCAGTACAAAAAGAATGTACAAATACATTTATTATACCACTATTCCTAATGGCAAAAAAGAAAACAAAAGGTGACAGTTGAATAAATAATAAGAGGTCCATACCATGGAACAGTTTGTAGCCATAAAAGAATGAATGTGAGCTATGGCCAGTTGAGTTGGAGATGCTTCTACGAAGTTTTGTTTAATGAAAAAACTAAGATACAGAAAAGTGTGTTTAATATACCATTTAATAAAAGTTAATAAATATTCTCAACCCCTTATGTTTATATGTTCACATATGGTTACCTGGGCATAGAGAAAAACATAAAAAGATACGCACCAAGTAATTCACGTGGGTTACCAAGCATGATGAGAGATAAGATGACAGAAGAGAAAGTAAGGGAAAACGAAAAAAATCTCAAAGAACACCCAATATGTGTATGATTCCCATGCATACAATATTAGGAAAAAAGAGATGCAGTTAGATCTGCATCTACTAATTTGCAGGAATGTACATGATCCATTGTTAAACTGAAAACGCAAATTGCAGAATAATGAGTAAAAATATTATTCTGTTCAAATAAAAATGGAATATCAGTGTATGTACAAATGAGCTCATATATTTGATGGAGCAAGAATGTTTTGGAAAGTTATGTGCGAGGTTGTTAACACTGACTGTCTCAGGGAGTTGTGTTGGATTGGAAAGAGCTTTACATCACTAATTTTACCTACATATCTTTGTACCAAGCTGCTTCACTTAGTAAAGCAAATATATATTACTTCCATAACTAAAAGTATCAAATAAAGAAATTTTCTTTTTTAGAAAAGGAGAAACAGTAATAATGGTGACAGGAAATAAAATATGCATCATGAATTTTTTTTCAAAGGTCATCCAGGCATTTGCCACTGGTGCACTTCCACAAAAAGATGGGTTATGAGGGCATGCTGCACACAGGCACTCTATCACCAGCCCTGCCCTTCAACAAATGCCACCCCGCCCTGGCCAGTACCAGAAGCTCTGTCACCTGGCATCACCTACTAACAGATATTATATCAAGTCAGATGCTTCATCTTGGTTTCCTAATCATCGTGCTTGGGATAAAATGCAAGACTTTAATTTTTTTTTTTTTTTTTTTTTTTGAGACAGAGTCTCACTCTGTCATCCAAGCTGGAGTTCAGTAGTGTGATCTTGGCTCACTGCAACCTCCACCTCCTGGGTTCTGGCAATTCTCGTGCCTCAGCCTCCCAGGAAGCTGGGACTACAGGCATGCACCACCACACCCAGCAAATTTTTGTATTTTTAGTAGAAATGGGGTTTTACCATGTTGCACAAGCTGGTCTCAAACTCCTGGCCTCAAGTGATTCACCCACTGTGGCCTCCCAAAGTGCTGGGATTACAGGTGTGAGCCACTGCACCCAGCCTCAAGACTTTAATTTTTTTTAATTAAGAGAATGCACTCACAAAACTAGGAGGAGAAGGAAACTGCCTCAATATAATAAAGATCATATATGAAAAGCCCACAGCAAACACCATACTCAGTGGTGAAAGACTATAAAATGTTGCTGAAAGAAATTTTAAAAGACAAATAAATGAAAAGACATTCCGTGTTCATGGACTGGAAAACTTAGTATTATTAAGATGTCAATACTATCCAAAGTAATCTACAGCTTTAATGCAATCTCTATCAAAACAGTTTTCAGTGTGTAAGTCTTCTGCCTCCTTGGTTAATTTATAAGTATTATTTTTGGTGTTATTGTAAATGGAATTTTCTTATTTTGAAATGTTCATTATTAGTGTACAGAAATGCAGCTGATTTTTTGTGATTCTTTTGCATCCTGGTACTTTGCTGAATTTATTAGTTCTAACAATTTTTAAGTGGAGATTTTAGGGTTTCCTAGATATAAGATCATTGCATCAACAAATAGATAATTTTACTTCCTTCTCAATTTAGATGTCTTTTACAGGTACACCTTGTTTTATTGAGTTTCACTTTATTGTGTTTCACAGATTTTGTGTTTTTTACAAATTGAAGCTTTGTGGCAACCCTGCATCAAGCAAGTCTATCGGTGCCATTTTTCTAATGGCACATGTGCTCACTTCATGTCTCCATGTCACATTTTGATAATTCTCACAATATTTCAAACTTTTTCATTATTAACATATCTGTTACGGTGATCTGTGATCAGAGATCTTTGATGTTACTATTATACTGTTTTGGGAGCACCATGAACCATGCCCATATAAGATGGCAAACTTAACTGATAAATTTGTTTGTTCTGACTGCTCCACTGACTGGTCATTTTCCATATTTCTCTCTCTCTTTGGGCCTCCCTATTCCCTGAGACATAACAATATTGAAATTAGACCTAAATGTAAGAGCTAAAGTCTTAGAAGAAAACAGAAAAGTTTCATGACACTGGATTTGGAAGAATTTATTGGACAGATGCCAAAATTACAAGCAACAAAGGTAAAAATAGGTAAATCTGACTACACTAAAAGACTTCTCTGTATCAAAAATTGTCATTAACATAGTGAAACGGTAACCTATTGAATGGGAAAAAACATTTGCGAATCACATATCTGACAAACGATTAATACCCGAATGCCCTTCAGAGCTCCTACCGCTCAACAACAAACAAAAACAAATAACCTGATTAAAAATGAGCAAAGGACTTGAATACAAATTTCTCCAAAGAAGATATACAAATGGCCAACAAGAATATGAAGATGGTGAACAGCACTAATCATTAGGAAATTGCAAATCAAAACCATAAAATGTCACCGGATACCCATAAGGATGGCTAGTATCAAAAAACAGACAATAACAAGTGTGGGCAAGGATGTGGAAAAATTGGAACCCTTGTGCACTGTTGTGAATGTAAAATAGAGCAACCATTGTGGAAAACAGTACAGCAGTTCTTCAAGAAATTTAAAATAGAATTACTGCATGATCCAGAAATTCCCCTTCTGGGTTGGATACATATTCAAAAGAATTGAAAGCAAAGTCCTAAAGAAATATTTGTACATGGATGTTCACAGCAGCATTAGTCACAACAGCCAAAATGCAGAGGCAGTGCAAGTGTTCACCAACAGATAAAATGTGGTATATCTTTACAGTGGAATATCATTCAGCCTTAAAAAGGAAGGAAATCCTGGCACATTCTATAACACGGATGAACCTTGGGGGCATTATGCTAAGTGAAATAAGCCAGACACAGAAGGATCAATATTGTATGATTCTACCTACAAAAGGTACCAGAGCAGTCATATTCATAGAGACAGAGTAGAATGGTGGTGGCCAGGGGCTGGGAGGAAAATAGGAAGTTGTTGTTTATGGATATAGAGTTTCAGTTTTTCAAGATGAAAAAAAGAGTTCTAGGTATTGGTTACACAATACTGTGAATTTAATTAACACCACTGAACTATACAGTTAAAAATTGTTAAGATGGTAAATGTTAGGTGTATTTTACCACAATTAAAATATTTTCAAAACATTATCAGAATTGGATATTGTAATTAAAAGATAGCAAGATAGGTGAAGTAATGGTAAGAAACTGTGCTGGAAACAGAGAGAAGCTGGAAACAAGTAAGCAAACCCAAAAGCATTCTAAAAGCCAGAGCCCCAAGGCAGGCCACTGGCTACCATTCAGGGTAAACTAGCTGCCCATTAAACTGGTGCCCAAACCATACACAACAGAAAAACCGATTCTTGTGGCTCAAAGTCAAAGCCTGGCTCAATGAACGGGAGAAGAGATGTTTATTTTCCCTAAGGAGGGTCAGCCTCCCATAAAATGAGCAAAAGAATCCCTTTCTATGCAACAAAGACTGAAAAACAAGTTTCTTCTTAATTTGGAAAAAAAAATTTAAACATTTATGTTCTCCTACATACACATGTTCCCTTTTATATACTACATATAAAATACACTGGATATGGTAAAAGAAAAAATGAAGCTCAGAGATGTTAAACAACTTCTGAGATTTACAAATTGGTAGCCCTCCCAGAACAACCTTAAGTCCAAAGGGGGACCCACTGGACACCCAACAGGGGAGTAGGGAAGACCACCAACCCGTACTTGAGATCTGAACTGAGTTTATAAGACCGGGGGAGTGGACACCTGTTATAGTGTATACAGCCATATGGGGGCCCAAGACATGCTGTTTCCTTTCCCCACCCCTGTTCCCCTGCTGCCACACACATACCTGTGAAACAAGCAATGCGAACATTACCATACATTATAACTCCATCACGGTGCTCTGGAATATGTTGCCAACACGGTTATTAAGCCTCCTCTGATATTTCAACAGATTGCAAGCATCTATTTTATGAGAGGGTAGAAATAACCTATATTGGAATAAGGGGGAAAAATCTTAGAAATCAACAAGACTAATTTTCTAAGTAATAGAGGAACCTCACGCACAGAACTTCAGACAGGCAGGTGCCTGCCATCTGCTTGCATATTTCTAAATGCAGAGAATGTCGCTGCCTAGCAAAATAGTCCATTCTATTTTTTAGCAGCCCTAAAGGGTTATAAAGCTCCTTCTTATACAGAACCAATAAATGCCTCCTGTAACTTCCACCTGTGGGCCTGAGCCTTAGTTTCTTAAAATTGAGAGATTATTTAAAATTATGTAGGTGATTTAGGATCATTTGAAAACACATTTATCGACCACCTGAGGTAACATTATTTGCTTGGAGGAATATAGAAGTCACACAAGTGAGTAAATAGCTGGTTAATGAACACTTAGGCACAAAGTTCCTACCCTGAATGAGTTTAGATTTTGGAAGTCAGATTAACAGCAAAATTATTTTGCTAGTGAAAAATAGCTACATCGTGTTCAGTAATTTTTGATTGCATAAATATGCTAGCTCTGAAAATGATCTGTCATCTTTGAACAAGAAAAAAACGACCTGTGAATTTTGGTTTGAATTTCTAAAGAAAATTTCCTTCAAAGCATAAACAACATACTTAAAACCAATTATAGTCTCAAGCAAGCCACTGAAATTGACAACCACAAAAAATAACCATGTGGCCAAACATCCCATGTATTAAAAAGTTTTAATGGGCTCTATTTCTAAAAGCATCCTCAAATATTTATCAAAGAAAGAGTAGCATACACACAATTACTTATTTTCCTTTCTTTGAGGAAAGGCATGAAAATTAAAATTAGACTAAAAAATGACTTATATTTTCCTTAAGTGTAACCTTTCAAATGTGAATTAACTAGCACTGGGTAAGACCTGAGAGGTGTTGGAGATACAAGTGCTATAGTTAGATTCTTTACATACTGAGTGGGGTGAAGTCAATACCTATAATTACGAAGCTGCTTTGGGTCTAAAAGAGGAGCTCACTTATAATTTGTTTCCATTAACAGCAATAAGCATTTTTTTTTTTTTGCAAAAGCCAAAAGATCTCATGTGGCTTTGGTAGACACTTTGAAGACCCCGTGTAAATGAATATGTCATTCGCAAACATATTGCAGTATTAATACAAAAAAGTTAATGTCTATCAAAAGAAAAGTATAAAATTCAATTTAAATGCTTTCTCAAGCATTATTCTTTTCTAAAGTAAACACTTGCTCATGCATTCCAAAGCAATGGTCCAGCCCCTAATCTTTAATTCAGTTCCAGGTTGCACAGCCATCACAAAGCACCTACTAAGCACCAGACCTTTGAAAGCATCCCCTGCTTTCAAGCAGCAGACACTCTTTTCAGCTGCAGTTCTTAACAGCCAAAACATAAAAGCCCAGTAAAACTTTAATTAGTAAATTCAAGGCTCAAATTGAGGCAGTCGGATAAAGTAATATAAAATCTTATGTAAGCCACAGTAAGGAGAGTGAACTCAACCACAATAAAGAGCACAGTTAAGTAAAAATATTCTTTCCTGGGAGCCCTTCTTACTCTCTACATCTGGGCTGTAATGTTTGTAAACTGTGGCTAATGTGAATACCTGCCTCACAGGTATGTTGTAAGCATCATATACGAAATATGAAAGGTGCTTTGGGAATGCTAAAGCTCTCTACAAAGGAAAATGACTTCTACATGGAAACAGTTCACATCAAATGAATGAAGAGCAAGAGTTAAAAACTGGTGATTGGTCAGGTGTGGTGGCTCCACCTGGAATCCAAGCAGTTTGGGGGGCCAAGGCAGGAGGATCACTTGAGGCCAGGAATTGAAGACCAGCCTGGGCAGCACAGCGAGACCCCATCTCCACAAAAAGAAAAAAAAAACCCTGTTGTCTAATTTTTGTGAATGCCAGTCCATCTAAGCTAAGTGATATCTGAATTTCAAATTGTTTGAGAAAATTACTAATTATTCTTTAAAGCAACCTCTGAAAAACAACTTTCGGTTCTATCAATGTTGATATGCCTAAAGGAAGATCATAGGAACCCCCAGGATGATGTTACATAATAGTTGTTGTTATTGGGCATATCTGATGAGCATTTATGATGCTGATCAAGCCATCTCCCTCAAACACCTATGCCATGACTTTTTCCTTAGGATCTACCGAAAAATTACATTTGTGAATTACCTCAGCTTCCAAAAGTCCTATTCCCTTGCACCCCTCAATCCCACTCCTTAGCAGGAACTCACATGTGTGTGTGTACATGCACACTTGCACGCAGGTATGTGCATGCACGTGCACGCGTGCGCGCACACACACACACACACACATGCAGACAGAAAGAGAGATACCAGGAAAAGTAAAAGCACCATTGGAAATGCTTGCTAGACTGGTGAATTTAAAGGGCCTTCTACATGCTAGTTACTTCTAGCTTTCTGAGTCTTCCAATTAACAAAATGTCAGTAAGAGAACTTTTTCCTATAGCTAATACTTACAGATTACCATTGTTATATTAAACTATATAACTGTGAAGTTTAAAAGATTACAACACTGCTACACAAGCTCCCTTTTACATATCTATAGCTGTGTGCTAAATGCACTACTGAATACATCACCATCCATGAGGTAAAGCTGTCTTTCAGAGTCCTAAAAGACCACTACATACATTTTCAAAAGAGTACCTACCAGAAAACTCTTCTGGACATTGCCTTAGGCAAAGAAATCACGATTAAAACCTCAAATGCAAACACAACAAAAACAAAATAGAAAAATGGGACTTACACTATAAAGTTTCTATATAGTCGATTCTGAAATAATCAACAGAAAGAAGAGACAACCTATGGAGTAAGTAAAAATATTTACAAACTATGCATTCAAATCCAGCATCAATAAGGAACTCAAACAACTCAACAACAACAAAACACAAATAACCCCTTTAAAAAGTGGGCAAAGGATATGAACAGACATTTTTCAAAAGAAGAAATACAAATGGCCAACAAATATATGAAAAAATGTTGGACGTCACTAATCATCAGAAATGCAAATTAAAACCACACTGAGATATCATCTTACACCAGTCAGATGTTATTAAAATGTCAAAAAATAACAAGATGTTGGCAAGGATGTGGAGAAAGGGAAACACTTATACACTGCCAGTGGGAATGTAAATTAGTACAACCTCTGTGGAAAACAGTATGGAGATTTCTCAAAGAACTAAAAATAGAACTACCTACTGGTATCTACCCAAATACTCTACACTACTGGGTTGAAACCCAAAGGGAAAAAAAATCATTATATCGAAAAGATACCTTCCCTCGTATGTTTATTATAGCACTATTCACAATAGCAAAGATATGGAATCAACCTAAGTGTCCATCAGCAGACGACTGGATAAAGAAAATGTGGTGTATATATATATATATATAATGGAATACTACTCATCCATAAAAAACAACGAATCATGTCTTTTACAACACGGATGGAACTGGAAGCCATTTTCTTAAGTGAAATAATTCAGAAACATAAAGTCAAATACTGCATTTCTCACTTACCACTCAGAGCTAAATAATGTGTATGCATGGACACAGAGTGTGGAATGATAGATACTGGAGACTCAGAAGGGTTTTAAGGGTGGGAGGGGGTGAGGAATAAGAAGTTACTTAATAGGTTCAATGTACATTATTCGGGTGATGGTTGCACTAAAAGATCAGGCTTCACCACTACACAGTATGTCCATGTAACAAAACTGCACTTGTGCCCCTTAATACAAATTTGTTATAAGACAGCAAAAGAGAAAAAGGATGTACCTATCACGAATGGTGTTTATAGTAAATACAGTGCTTAGTCTGGACTTCGATGACAAGCTGTGTGATTTAGCCTGTTCAGACCACTCCCACAGCCCAAGGATGAGTTCCAATTTTCAAATATAAAAAGAGGAACTAAGTAATCACAAGTTTTAATTTACAAAACACAGATACTTAATAAATGTTGTGGCATAAATAAGCAATGTTACATTAACATAAGAAAGAGCAATAGAATAAAACTAATAACTCAGAAGTAAATGTCATTATATACAAGACCACAAAGGATTCATCACAAAGAATGGGAAACATTGAACAAATGGTTGGGACTTACTAGCTAGCACTCTGTAATATCTATACCTAAAATTTAGACAATCCGTTTGAAGCACACAGAAGTTACCCTGACACCATTTTATATTTAAATATATAAAAATAGAAGTGTAGAAAAAAATAAAACAGAATTGAAAATTTCTCTATACACTTAGAAGAAATAAGACCTGGTATTCGATAGATCAGTCAAGTGACTATAGTTTACATTGATCTGTCATACTTTCAGAATAGCTAGAAGGCAATAATTCAAATGTTCCCAGCATAAAGAAAAGATAAATATTTAAGGTGATGGATATACCAATTACCCTGATTTGATTATATGAATGTATCAAATTGTATCAAAGTATCCCATGTACCCCCAAAATATGTATATTATATATTAAAAAAAGAAAATTACTCAGTCTCTAGAAGTAACATCTTCTATGCTTAGAAATTCTTAAAAAACCACAGACTTGCCTACGTAAAAATCTAACACCAATACACTACAAAAAAAAGCAAACAAAAAACTAGGAAAAAATATTTTTAGCAAATATGATTGTTTTATTTTTGTTAAGTAAATTGATTTTTTTAAAAAGAAGCATTAAGTCTTAAGAGGTAAGCAAGTAATGGATAAAAGCACTCCTGAGCATCCCCTAGAATAGCTCCTCAATGTGGCATTCCCTGCCCTCCAGAGCCCAGGCCCACTGTGCCTTCCAGCCACCCCTCCAGCTTCCTCCCTATGCATCCAGTGCTCTTGCCATATTGAACTGCTTACAATCTCCAGCTGAGTCAAGCTCAAAGCCCTGGTTCACTGTGTTTTCACTCAACTGGAATGGCCAACTCTTCATTCTTCCACCTGAAAATTCCTCTTTCTGAGCAGCTCAAGTCTCACCTCTCTACCAGGACCCTGCAATGCCCACCTCTGTCACCCATCGCCTGCCCTGCCCAACAATGTCCAGAAACAGTTGCTGCAATGATGGAAATGTTCTGTAAACGTGCAGTCTAACATGTCACTCCTAGCCACATTTGGCAACTCAGCACTTGAAATGCAGCTAGTGTACTAAGAAACTGAACTGTTTAATTTTCATTTAATTACCATCTGTGGCTAAGGACTACCAGGTTAGACAGCACAGTAATCCTGATGGGGTTCACTTTGTCTTATTTTTCCTGGTATCACCATCACTAGCCCAATGCCAGATACACGAGCAGAAACTCAGTAAATGTTTATCCAATGAGTAATTTAAGGTGCTAATTATGAACCGAAGACTATGCTGGGCACATTACATATATTACCTAACTAGCTCTAAAAATAGCAATATGAAATAAGCACTATTATATTCCTTAGCTTTCTGATAAGGAACTTAAGGAAGTAAGCAACTTGCCCCGGATCACATTCATAGGAATGTCTGAGAAGGGATACTAAGCATAATGCCAGAGGAATGTCAGCTTGAGGGACTGTGTTCTTTTAACTATGTTTTCAAGCTTTTTGTGATAAGGATATGGTAACCTTCTAACTCACATTTTTTCTTAGTATTAATATATCATTTCATAAATTTTTATTAAAATATACAGAAAAGCGATTAAATAATTAAATGAATCAACATGAAGTACACCTTAATGAAACTACCACTGGAATCAGGAAACAGCACATTACCAGCACCCTGGCAGCCTCCTGTGTGCTCTCCCACCTTCCCTCCTCCCTGCTGTCCTCCCTACAGATAACCACTAACCTCACCTTTAACACACCAGAGTTGTTTTGCCTGTTTCTGACCTTGATAAAAACTGAAATCATATACTACATTACTCTTTTGTGTCTAGCTGCATTCACTCAACACTGAGATGTATCCATGTCACCATGTAACAACAGCTCTACTGATTGCTGTATAGGATTCCATTGTAAGAATACACCACAGGCTGCTGATCTATTCTCTTACTGAAGGACATCTGGGTTGTTTCCAGTTTGGAGCTGTTAGGAATACTGGTCCCATGAACATTCTTGTATATGTCTTTTGATGCTAATATGTGCCATATTTGTTAGTTATATTCCTAAAAATGTAATTACTAGTCTATAAGGCATGCAAATAATCAATATTTAACTAACAGCTTTACAAACTGGTGTACAAATACACATTCCATCAATAGAGTATGAGTTATAATATTCTCCAATATTGTCAATATTGCTATTTTCATCTTTTTAATTCCAGTAACTCTTGGGGAGTGGCAGGGTGCTGGTATCTCATTGTGGTTTCGTTGCATTTCCCTGATGACTAATGAGGTTGAGCATCTTTATTTATTGGCCATTTGGATATCCTCGTTTGTGAAGTGCATGTCAACTCTTTTGCTGATATTTCTATTGAATTGTTTGTTACTGCTTTAAGTGAGTTATTTAAATATTATAGATGTAAGATCTTTGTTACTTTCATGTATTACAAATACCTTCTCATCATTATCTTGCCATTTCATACTCAGTGATGTTTTCCTGATAAACAATTCTTCACTTTAATGTAGTCCAATATTTTCTGATGAGATTGATGTTCATGAGTTTTTATATCATACAATGAAATGCATCAACATTTGAAAGACGAAAGATCTGCATAACTCAGTGAATGAATATTTTCCAAATGACCAATGCATAGTGTTAGAAAACCATGCACTAGTAAAAAATAATTTAAAGTGCAAGATAGCCCAATGAATTTTAATGTAATATAGCACTAAAAGCTCATCGGTATAATTCCAGATTCTACTTTGCAGGTAAGCTTAAGAAACTAGCACTTGCCAAGTTTGATGTACCAAAGAATATTCACAATGATTGAAGGAGCTATTAAAATAGTCCTCCTTTTCTAACTATACACTTTTGTGAAGCTAATTTTCTTCATATACGTCAACCAAAATAACATATCAAAACAGAAATGTTGTCTTCTATTGCTATATCTTCTGTTAAGCTAAACATTCACCAAATTTTCAAAAATATTTAAAAATATAAAATACTAAAATTTTAAGACAAATTTTGCAAATTTTGCAAAAATATAAAAAGATATTTTTAAGTTTTTGTTTATAAAATAGAAATTAACATAAGCATGTCTTGATTTGTTATTGTTCTAAATATTTATGTATTATATTCATAAATGTTTTTAAATTCCTAACTTAAATTCCTGTAGTGTATTATCCATATACGTTACAGTGTATAAACACATATATACGTAAGTATATGCAGAATATATGTAAATACAGTAAATATAGACAGAATATACCCACATTAATGAATACAGTAAATATAAATATAACCCACATAAACAAAAGATCTTTGTAGTCCTCAAAAATGCTTAAGAGTGTATAGGGGACCTAAGACCAAAAAGTTGGAAAATCATTGGTATAGTTGTTCTAACAATGACTGAAGAGGAGGTGTTAAGATCTACAACTATGATTTTGAATTTTTTTTTTTGCTTTGTAGTAATCTATTAGTTACCTACATATTTAGTATAGCTATCATTCCCTCTTTATGTCCAGTAATGATCCTTGCCTCAAAGTCTAACTTAGATGATAACAGTATAGTTACCCTAGCTTTCTTTGGGTTAATGTTTTTATGGTACATGTTTTCAGACATTATCTCTTCAAACATTACTTCTCTCTCTCCTCCCAGCCTCCATCCCCCACTCATTTTCTGGAACTCTAAATACACTTGCCCCAGATCTTTTTACCATGTCCCATGTGTCTCTCACGATTTGCTTGGCATAGTTTTCTAATTCCTTTTTATGTCCATGCTTCAGCTGGACATTAATCTGTTTTCTAGTTCACTATTTCCTTCTTTACCTATATCTAATCTGTACTTAAACTCACTATTGAACTCTCAATTTCTGTTATTTTTTTATATTCGAATATTTATACTCTTACAGTTTCCAGTTCTACTCTCTTATAGTTCTATTTCTAGTCCAATTCTCCATCTTATTTAATTGCCTGAATATAGTAGTCAAAGTTATTTTAAAGTCTGGGTTTGATAACTCCAATAACAGGGTAACCTCCGACCCACTAAGTAGTTACTTCCCACGCCCCTTCTCCCCACAAACCCTGGTAAACACCAATTTGCTGTCTGTATGGATTTACCTATTTTGTATATTCCATATAAATGGAATTATACAATATGTGACCTTTTATTTCCGGCTTCTTTCACTAAGCATCTTTTTCAGGTTAAGCCACACTGTAGCATGTATCAGTACCTAATTCCTTTTTATAGCTAATAATATTCCATCATATGTACACAACACAGTTCACTTATCCCTTTTTCTGTTGATGAACATCTGGGTTGTTTCCACCTTTTGGCTGTGGTTAAGCACTGCTGTGAACATGACTGCACAAACATAGGTTTCCGTGTTATTTTGGTTTATTAATATGGTTTGGCTGTGTCCTCACCCAAATCTCATCTTGAACTGTAGCTCCCGTAATTCCCACGTGTCATGGGAGGGAACCAGTGGGAGGTAACTGAGTCATGGGGGCAGGTCTTTCAATTGTGTTCTCATGAGAGTGAATAAGTCTCATGAGATCTGATGGTTTTATAAAGGAGAGTTCCCCTGCACAAGCTCTTTCTTGCCTGCCGCCACATAAGACATGACTTAGCTCCTCCTTCACCTTCCACCATTGATTGTGAGGCCTCCCTAGCCATGGGAACTGTGAATCCATTAAACTTCTTTCCTTTATATATTACCCAGCGTTGGGTATGTCTTTGTTAGCAGCATGAAAACGCACTAAGACACTTACGTTCTCTTAGTGTTTTTTTTTTTGTTTTTCACCTTTCCTAGTTTTTTCAGCAGGTGAACTGGTTTGCAACAAACCAGTCCACCATCTCCAGAAGTAACACTAAAATTAAAATTTTATTTGGAAAAATTGCAATAGCAAAAAATTGATCCTGAACTAATAACTAATGAAAAATTATTTTGGAGCGTAAAGCAAACACTCAATTTTATGTAGCATGGCAAACATTTGGAAACTGTTTTGTTGATGCTTCTTAAATATTACCCAAACTTTCCTTAGGCCTAAATACAGAAACAATTAGTATTGCAAAAAGCAATTCAGCCCCAGAGACATATGCTACACAAATTAAAACATGAAAATTCCCTTTTACACACAAAATATAAACAAACAGTCTTGAGTATTTAGCCTTTTATTTCTCCAGTTAAAAATGCCCCTAGTCTTTAGCTACCTGTTGCTCCCACACTAAAAAAGTTCTGCAGTGGCTGTAAAGATACTGGCTTTTAAAAGTTAGCATCTGACAGGAAAGACACAATGTTTCAATGCAAGGAAGAGCAGCAGTTGGGCAGAAGCAACCCAAATTTCCGGCCCAAAAGAGAAAACTGAGCTTAAGAACTAGGAAAGCTCAATGTAAAAAGCGAAACATTGTAAAGTTTGAGAGGAAACTGAAATGGAAATACAAAAATAGACTTGCTCAACAAAGAAGAGAAAGTGGTTACAGCGCTGAAGTATCAGATTACTTTGGTTAATTCCTGAAAAGTCTAGAAATGTGAAGCAGAATGAAGAAATTACAAGTGTAGAAATCTGATTGCACAGTCCACCTACTATCACATACCTATGCTATTAAGGGCAGAGAGTTCATTTCAAAAGCACAGTATTAAACGATGTTCACTTTTATGGATTCTCATTTTAAAGTAAATACAGCTATCTCATATGCCTTACAATGTCTTAAATTTAAAGTCTCAGTACGCCCGAAGCACTTAACTCGCTGGCTTATTTGGTCTTTAGTAAGGAAGGTGACTGGTAGAGTTAAAGTAAAACATTTGTCCTTTTTGTGCCTGTGTGAATCTCAATTTCTCTAATAAGTTCCCTTCTATTTCTGAAACTAAAAGATCCCATACAGAGAATTTGGGGGCATCTCATACTTGGGTACCACATGTTAGTAAGCAAGAAAAATTAGGCAAAATTATTTTTAATATAAAATGTTTCCTCCAGACTATAACCCCTAAAAAATCTAACCTTCTTTGCAGTATATATCCACTACTGATTTGAAAGAGGGCAAGAAAATATTCTTATCATTCTGATTAACATAACAATAATCATAAGACTATATATATTCTTTTTTAGCAAATTCTTTAGGAAATCAAAAAGACTTTTTTTTTGTTTTTTTTTTTGAGACAGAGTCTCACTCTGTCACCAGGCTGGAGTGCAGTGGCACAATCTCAGCTCACTGCAACCTCCGCCTCTGGGTTCAAGTGATTCTCCCGCCTCAGCCTCCTGAGTAGCTGGGACTACAGGCACGCGACACCATGCCCAGCTAATTTTTGTATTTTTAGTAGAGACAGGTTTCACCATGTTGACCAGGATGGTCTCGATCTCCTGACCTCATGATCCGCTCACCTTGGCCTCCCAAAGTGCTGGGATTGCAGACGTGAGCCACCGCACCCGGCCAAGACATTTTTAATAAAGTCAGTGATGTTTAACAATAAATTACACTTTGTCATATTCTCAGGAGCCTGCATGCACAAGGGATTGGATTAGGGAAGCATCCTCATTCCGAGGCATGCAGGACCTCTGGATAAATGGGAAAGTGTGGGTCAGTGGTTAGGAATCTCCGCAAGTTGCTCTTCTTTTAAAGGAGTGAGGGTACCAAAGCTCCGGCCTATTAGGCTCAGTGTCTTCCTTCTTCAAGTCTTTGTCTTCAGACCTAGAGGTCGGCTGACCCAAATACTGGCCCCACCAGCCACAGGAGCTAGTCACTGTCCCCTTAACAGAAACCATGGCACCAAGAAGGTCACTGCACCCCACTCAGGGACACTCTAGGCTATGCTCTGAGGACACGCAGGACCCACCTACACTGTCCCAAAATGGCCAGAAACCTGGGCTTTGTGCCAGGATGACAGCCATGACAGAGAGCTAGGAAGTCCATCAGGTGGTGTGAAACTGTGTCCAGAGTTGGTTCCTTCCAGTGGGTTCTTGGTATCCCTGACTTCAAGAATGAAGCCAGGGACCTTTGCTTATAGCTCTTAAAGAGAGCAGGGACCCAAAAATTGAGCAGCACAAGATCTATTGCGAAAAGCGAAAGAACAAAGCTTCCACAGTGTGGAAGGGGACCTCAGCGGGTTGCCGCTGCTGGCTGGGGTGGCCAGCTTTTATTCCCTTAATTGTCCCCTGCCCATGTCCTGCTGATTGGTCCATTTTACAGTGTGCTAGTTGGTCCATTTTACAGAGTGCTTACTGGTCCATCTTACAGAGTGCTGATTGGTGCATTTTACAAACCTCTAGCTACCTACAGTGTGTTGATTGGTGCATTTTACAATCCTAGCTACAGAGTGCTGATTGGTGCATTTTACAATTCTCTTGTAAGACAGAAAAGTTCTCCAAGTTCCCACTCGACCCAGGAATTCCAGCTGGCTTCACCTCTCAAAATCACCCTCCTCCTTCTGAGCACCACTGTTATTTCAGTCTATAGCCACAAGAACTGACTCCCCTAATAATCCTTCAAATCAAATTCTGCCCCTATTTCCTCCACAACCCCAGCAGTTCTCTTTAAGAAGTAAAAAGTACATCCCATACAGAAGGTCACATCATGTTGTTACAGCACAAAGGAACAAACCGGAACTCCCAAGTAGCAGAAGCCACACACCATTTTGAATATTAACAGACAGGCTTCCCCTGCCCACTGCACACTTTCCTCCACCACAAGGTCTTCATTCAGGCAACTGAGCATTCGGCACCATCTCTTCAGGATCAACATCTCAGAGGAAAGCAGAAGACAACCCAATCAATTCTTGGCTTTTGGGTTTCAAAGCCTCAGGGGACACCGGAAATGCCTGATGAGAAAAAGGCTAACTTGTCACACCCCACACGCCCTCCTCCAACGCTGCCAGACAGGACAGATTCTCCGTACTGAGGTGGAAGGGGAAGCCAGGAAGGAGTAGCTGCAGGTTCCAGAGGAAGGCACTCCATGTTCTTCCCCCAAGCCACGCCAGACACTCAGTCCCATCCAACGAGCTCACCAAAAGGCACAGGCACCGCAGGAAAGCAAAGAGGCCAGCACCACCACTGCCTTAGCTGTGAGCCACAGGCACCCCTAGAGACTCCTAGAGATAACGAGCAATTGAAGGCCCTGTAAAACTAGGTCAGGATTAAAGTCAGATAAAGCATTTTTATCTCCAAGTAAAACATGCAGTCAAAATAAATCCATATTACAATTGTAAAAGGAAGAAAACTTATAAACCAAGTTGACTTTCAAAGGCTTAGGGTGCAGGGGTAGGGGGTGCTAGTTCGAGGTGACAAAGGTACCAGCATGCTGGCATGACACCTGCTTTCCCGCTAACATCACATAATCATGCAAACATCATGGCAACTAATGAAGTCCCTCCTGCTCAGGGCTTGTAAAAGAACATGGTGAGGCGTGATTTCAATTCAGAGTACCTCTTTATTTCCCTAATACAAAATCTTGCCTCAAAAAACGAGTCTGGGCCAGGCCTGGTGGCTCACACCTGTAATCCCAGCACTTTGAGAGGCCAAGACGGAAGGATCACTTAAGGCCAGGAGTTCAAGACCAGTCTGGGCAACAGAGCAAGATCCCATCTCTATAAAAAGTTTAAAAATTAGCCAGATATGGTGCTACAAGCCTGTGGTCCCAGCTACTCAGGAGGTTGAGGTAAGAGGATCATGAGCCCAGGAGGTCCAGGCTGCAGTGAGTTATGATCACACCACTGCACTTGGGCAACCCAGACAGACTCTGTCTCTTAAAAAAAAAAAATGAGCCTGGTCTTTGGAATGTTTGCACCCTGAGGCTGAGTTAAAATGTTTATAATTGCATTTGCCTTCCTTCTGGGTAGTACCCTAAGACCAGGCTCATCAGACAATAATCCATGGAGACTCAAGGATGGGGCTTGCCAGGAGCAGCATATAATCCAAGAAAGTAACCACGAGAGGACAGCATGTAATGATTATTGCTGTCAGTACAGTCACTTATACATATGTGTATAATGGAACTATAAATGTGTTCCAGAGGACTTGTCTACAATATTTCAAAACCAAAGGGGGAAAAAAAGGCTTTGGTGAGGATGTAGAACAAGTAGAAGTACAAACACTGCTCACAGTAGTGTAAATTGGTACAACCACTTGCAAAAACTTTGGAATTCTCTCCTAAAACTCAACATATGTTTGGCAATCTCTCCTAAAACTCAACATATGTACATCCTATGACTCAGCAATTTTACTCCTGTTTATAACAAAAGAAATGGACAAAAATGTTCATAACAACATCATGCAGAATAGCTGAAAAACCTAGAAACAACCCGAATGTCCCTAAACAGTAGAATGGATGAAGTGTGGGCTATTCATACAATAGGACACTTCACAGCAATGAAGAAAAGAACTACAAAATGTCATGTGCTGAAGACACAGTGTACAGCAAAAGAAGCCAGACACACAAGTGCACCTGATCAATGATTACATCTGCACAAACAAGAAGCATGGGCAAAAAAAAAAAAAAAAAAAAAACGCTATGGAGATGAAACAAGTGGTCACCTACGGGTGGAAAGGGGCTGGCAGGGGTACCAGGGAGCTGCTGGGGTGCTGGAAATATTATATATCTTGATGGGGATGGTGGTTACACAGTACTGTATGTGTGTCAATTTCATTGGGTTATACATGTAAGATATGTATGCTTAGTGTATATAAGTTATAACTGAATACAAAAGTAAATGCCTGTAATCTCAGCACTTTGAGAGGCCGAAGCGGCCAGATTACCTGAGGTCAGGAGTTCAAGACCAGCCTGACCAACATGGAGAAACCCCATCTCTACTAAAAATACCAAATTAGCAAGGCATGGTGGCACATGCCTATAATCCCAGCTACTCAGGAGGCTGAGGCAGGAGAATTGCTTGAACCCAGGAGGGGGAGGTTGCAGTGATCTGAGATTGCACCACTGCACTCCAGCCTGGGCAACAACAGTGAAACTCCGTCTCAAAAAATAATAATAAATAAAATAAAGTGAACGTTTAAAAAAGCATATCATTCTGAGAACTTCTCCGAGGTAAAAAATAAAAATAAAGTAAATCACACAGCATATTCACCACAGAGATGGCCTTTAGTAAACAGTACCTAAGCCCTTATACACTTATTTATGTAACAGTGAGTGAATCTAGAAAAGTGAACTTTTCTCTAGAAGTATTAACTGGAACCAGACATAAGAATAACAAACACACAAGAAGAAGAAGGAAACATATGAAAACCCAATGCAATAGTAGGGATACATGAAATAAACTTTAACTAATCAATACCTCCACCATGTACAAACATTAGGCTGACTTTTGTGTTACACTACGCAATTTGTCTATTGTTTACAAGCACGTACAATAGATTTACTTTATTTTCTGGCAAGAGCCTTCACTTAATTGTGGTAGTTGGTAGGAGAGTGAGAACTAATTCTGTTAACTCCACTCCTGGGAAGTGTAATCTGATAATATAAAATGTGCACATATAAAGTCCTTCAGAATTTGTTGCAATTAAAATTTATATCCATACATTCCCATTTCATTAGTTCAAATTGACTAACAGCCATCTAAGCATGAAGTCAAGGAATCATAAGTCATTTTCCAACAGAGAATCCCATATAAGCTGCAGCTCATTGACCAATGGCTATTCTCATCTAGGAAATGGTCTCCCTTGAGAGGCAGCACAGAGAGTGGAAATAGTAAGGTCTCTGGAACGGACAATTGTGTGACCTTAGTTAAATACCTTATGCCCCTGAGCGTTTGTTTCCTTGTTTGCTGAATGGTGGGAAATAAGGTTCATCTTTACAGGGCTTCTGTAAGGATAAAACAAAACAACAGTCACTGGACGCTAAGCCCCACAAGGGCAAAGTCTATATCATGTCATCACTGTGGGCCCGCCCAATCATACAGCAGGCAACGCCATTAATATATGTTGTGATGGTTAATTTTAAGTGTCAACTTGATTAGGTTATAGCGCCCAAACACCAGTCAAGATGTTCCTGTGAAGGTATTGTTTTAATGGGATTAACACATATGATCAATTGACTTCAAGTAAAGCTAATGACCCTTTCATAATGTGGGTTGGCCTTATCCGATCAGTGGAAGGCCTCAAGAGCAAAGACTGAAGTTTCCCAATCTGGAAGGGATTCTGCCTCAATACTGCAACAGAGAAACCCTGCCTGAGTTTCCAGCCTTCCTGGCCTGCAGACTGTAGACTGAAGATTACAACATCCACTCTACCTGAGTTTCTAAGCATGCCAGCCTGCCCTACAAATCTCAGACTTGCCAGCCCTCACAATCATGTGGGCCAATGCTGATAAATAGATAAGTTAACAGATCAATCAATCTGTGTGTGTGTGTGTGTGTGTGTGTGTGTGTGTGTGTTTTGATTCTCCAGAGAACCTAGACTAATATATACATTGAATGAGTAAACAGAAAGCACTCAGAACAATAACAAATTTCCAGGAGACACACAACACAATGTGAGAACCTTACCTTTTTTCCTCTTTACTTGGCTAATTCCCTTCTGTGCAGAAACTATGCCCTTTATTTTGGATGTGTATCCCATATTTTCATTATTTAAAATAGCTGCAATTTATTTATTTCATATCATCTTCTAAGAGTCAAGCACTGCACTAACAGGATTATTTTATTTTAAGCCTTAGAACAGAACCCCCTGTGGGAAGATCAGATTCCTGTTTTACAGAAGGGAAGACAAGCACAGTGTTAGTTCTCTAATTACCACAATGCTACATAACAAATGCAAAATCTCAGTGGCTTATAACTACATTTATTTTTCTCACATATGAGTCTGCACATGGGTTGAAGCTCAGCTGGTCCAGGCTGCACTCACCTGCAGGGCTCCAGGTTGAGGTGGGTTCAGGTCTGTCCTGTTTCTCACCCCGTGGAGCCCTGGATAAAGGGATAGCAATTCCAGGGCACATTTTTATTGAGCCTGAATCACCTGAGCACAAGCCCAGGCACACAAGTAGAATCAAGCCTCCTCTTACATCACATTTGCTAATATAGTTGTCTCTCAGTACCGTGGGGTATTGGTTCCAGGACCCCCACAGATACCAAAATCTACAGATGCTCAAGTCCCTGACATGAAATGGTGTAGTATTTGCATGTAACCTACACACATCCTCCCATATATTTCAAATTATCCCTGCGTTACTTATAATACCTAATACATTAAGATGAACCTTATTTCCCACCATTCAGCAAACAAGGAAACAAACGCTCAGGGGCATAAGGTATTTAACTAAGGTCACACAATTGTCCGTTCCAGAGACCTTACTATTTCCACTCTCTGTGCTGCCTCTCAAGGGAGACCATTTCCTAGATGAGAATAGCCATTGGTCAGTGAGCTGCAGCTTATATGGGATTCTCTGTTGGAAAATGACTTATGATTCCTTGACTTCATGCTTAGATGGCTGTTAGTCAGTTTGAACTAATGAAATGGGAATGTATGCATATTCACCACAGAGGTGACCTGCAGTACATATAATACATTAGGTATTATAAGTAATGCAGGGATGATTTAAAATATATGGGAAGATGTGTGTAGGTTGACACCACATGTTCTCACTCATAGGTGGGAACTGAACAATGAGAACACATGGACACAGGAAGGGGAACATCACACAGTGGGGACTGTTGTGGGGTGGGGGGAGGGGGGAGGGATAGCATTAGGAGATATACCTAATGCTAAATGACCAGTTAATGGGTGCAGCACACCAACATGGCACATGTATACATATGTAACAATCCTGCACGTTGTGCACATGTACCCTAAAACTTAAAGTATAATAAGAAAATACCTAATACAATATAAGCAGTCATTATTATGCTGTATTAGTCCATTTTCACACTGCTAGGAAGAACTTCTGGAGACTGAGGAATTTATAACAAAAAGAGGTTTAATTGACTCACAGTTCCACACAGATAGAGAGGCCTCAGGAAACTTACAATCATGGTGGAAGGGGAAGCAGGCACATCTTACAGGGTGGCAGGTGAGAGAGAGAGCAAGCAAAGGAACAACTTGCCAAACATTTATAAAAACATCAGATCTTGTGATACTCACTCACACAAGAACAACATGGGGGAAACTGCCCCCATGATCCAATCACCTCCCACCAGGTTCCTCCCTCAACACCTGGGGAAGTTGAGATTTGGGTGGAGACACAAAGCCTAACCATATCATCTGTATTTTGTTTTATTTGTATTATTTTTATCATTGTATTGCTATTTTTTATTGTTTTTTCCCCAAAATATTTTCAATTGGTGGTTGATTGAATCCAGGGATGCAGAACCCGAGGATACAGATATCAGCCAAAGCAAGTCATGGGGCCATGCCCAAAGTCAAGGAAGTGTGCTCCAATGAGCGTGAGGCCAGGGCCAGGGAACAGAATTCCATAACAGAGGGTGAAAAACTAGGCTCAATGATTCAATCTGTAACAAGGAACCTGTCCAAAGTCATGGAATGGATAGTTAAAACCATGACCCAGGTCCACCTGACTCCAGGTCTGCCCACTCGACTATTCTAATTCTTCTAAAACAAACAGCTATAAAAGGCCAAATATTCTCAACTCCACTAGCAGGAGTTACTGCAATTACCTGTACTTTTTTCAGCCCATCCCAACCCCCCACAAATCCTATACGTAACAGCTCTAGGGTTACTAATAGGAATGTCCTCCCTCTGGTGTGCTGGGGACTAACACTAACCACCATTAAGTGTATCAGACCAAGAAAAAATGTTCCAGATTCTACTCTGCTATAGTAGATTTTCCAGGTGGGATTCTACCAGGGGAACAAGGAAAGTACCCAATTAAACTAAAAATCATTGATCTTATTAAAACCTCCTATCAGTGCCTGAAGAGCTAAACAAATCTTAGGTATGTGAGATGTTCTTGTTGAAATGCTAACCACTGCCCTATGCACTGAGTTCTACACACTTTTCCTCTACCTTCTATTCACACCAAAAGAGAGGGACCCACACATTTAAATCTACCCAGGAAGGAAACAGAAGTGCTATGGAGAACCAATGCCTGGCTCCCATTCCCAGCCCAATGGAACAGAGGAAGACAGGCAGGGCTCCACCCCACCACACACAAGCCGACCCAGAGATAAGCACCCAGCAGTCCCACCATGCAGCTTCTGGGGAAGGTGCTCAGTTTACCTTTGGAAAAAATGGTAGGAGAGCTGCCTCGAGGTTGCCAACGACCAATTATGCCTGAACAATCACATTTTAGTGGCGAAAACATAACATCATTTTTCTGATAGAAATCTTCTATTTAAAAGATAATTTCGATTATGAGCATACCTAATTTTACTATGTGAGGCTAAAGAATTATTCTGAAGAAGGGAAAATGAAAGACTGTGGCCTACATTTTTCTTTGAAAAAGTTATCACATAAAAAAGAGATGTCTCATGACTGAGCCAGACCTTTGGAAATAAATCCCAGTGCCATCTGGGATTCTGCCCTCTCCTCCTCACCTGCACATCCCCATCACCTCAGGCCTCCCTTTCCCTCCTTGCAGCCTCAGCCCCACCTCCTCTATCCAACCCTCCCCTCCACAGGTCACCAGAGTTTTCTTCTTAAAACACTTGCCAGACTGTGTAACTCTCATCCTCAAAAATGCTCATATACTACACAGTAGGGTCCCCTCCAGACACTCAGCTTTTGTTGAGAGCAGGGGCTGTGACTGCCAGGACACCAAGGTAGACCAAGCAGGCAGCACACACCTGACACTTAGCAGGTGCTAAGAAGTGTTTGCTGTTAGGTAAATAAACCTAGGTTTCCAGACTCATTCCCTACTAAATAAAGTCCTCCCTCATTCACCCTGGATTTTGCCAAAGGTCTCCAGTCATTCCCTGAATGCAGTGGGGACTCTCCCCTTCATACCTGTGCTCAAGCTGGCTCTCTGCTTGAAATGATGGTTCCAGCCACTTCCTACCCATCAAATTTCATATTTCAGGCCAAGCTCAAATATCAAGTTTCAGGCCTTCTCAGATTTTTCAAGTGAAATATTTTTATGTTTTTTATTGATACATAATAGATGTACATATTTTCAGGGTACATGTGATAATGTAATACATATAATTTGTAAAGATCAAATCAGTGTCATTAGGATCTCTACCACCTTAAATACTTGTCTTTTATTTATGCTGGAAACATTCAAATTATTCTCTTCTAGCTATCTTGAAATGTACAATAGATTATAGTGAACTATAGTCACCCTACTGGCCTATCAAACACTAGCTCTTATTTCTTTGAGCTAACTGTACATTTCTACCTATTAATGAACCTCTCCTTCAACCCACCCTTCCCCCACCCCTTCTCAGCTCCTGTTAACCACCAATCTACTATTTACCTTCATGAGATCCACATTTTTGGTTCTGACGTATGAGTGAGAACATGTGATATTTGCCTTTCTGTGCTTGGCTTATTTCACTTAGCAGAATGACCTGCAGTTCCAACCACGTTGCTACAAATAACAGGATTTGTTTCTGTAACTCAATAATATTCCATTGCGTATATATGTATATGTGCATGTGTACATGTGTGTTTCAGACACACACACACACACACACACACATATCTGTGGGGCTCCAGGTGATATATATCACATTTTCTTTATCCATTCATCCATTAGTAGGCACTTAGGTTGATTCCATACTTTGGTTATTGTGAATAATGCTGCAGTAAACATGGGAATGCAGATATCTCTTCGATATACTGATTTCCTTTCTTTTGGATATATACCCAGGAGTGGAATTGCTGGATCATATGGTAGTTCTATTTTTAGTTTTTTGAGGAACTGCCACGCTGTTTTCCATAGTAGCTGTACTTACATTCCCACCAATGGCATATAAGGGATCCCCATTCTCCACAGCATTCATTATTTTCTTTTTCATAAAAGCCATTTTAACTGAAGTGAGATACCACCTCATTGGGGTTTCGATTTGCATTTCTCAGATGATTAGTAATGTTGAGCATTTTTTCATATATCTGCTGGCCATTTGTATGTCTTCTTTTGAGAAATGTCTATTTAGATTTTTTGCCCAGTTTTTAATTGGATTTTGTTTTTTGCTATTAAGTTGTCTGAGTTCCTTATATATTCTGGTTATTAATCCCTTGTCATGTGGGTAATTTGCAAATATTTTCTCCCATTCTGGGGGTTATGTATTCACTATGTTGCTTGTTTCCCTTGCTATGCAGTAGCTTTTTGGCTTGCTGTAATCTCGTTTGTCTATTTTTGCCTTGGTTATCTCTGCTTTTGATGTCTTACACAAAATTTTTTTTTTTACCCTTGTCAATGTCCTGCTATATTTACGCAACATTTTCATCTAGTAGTTTCACGCTTTCAGGTCTTAGATTTAAGTCTTTATTCCATTTTTATTTGATTTTTGCATATGGTGAGAAATAGGAATCCTAGATTCATTCTTCTGCATATGGATATCTAGTTTTCCCAGCACCATTTATTTCCCTATTGTGTGTTCTTGGCACCTTTGTCAAAAACAAGTTGGCTGTAAAGGTGTGATTTTATTTCTGGGTTCTCTATCTGTTCCATTGGTCTATGTGTCTGTTTTTATGCCAGTACCATGCTGATTTGGTTACTGTAGCTTTGTAGTATATTTTCCAGTCAGGTAATGTGATGCATCTGGCTTTTTCTTTTTGCTCAGGATTGCTTTGGCTATTGAGAGTCTTTTGTGGTTACATATAAATTTTTAACTGTATTTTCTATTTCTGTGAAGAATGTCACCGGTATTTTGATAGGGATTTCATTGAATCTGTAAATTTCTGTGTATAACATCAATTGAAATAATTTTATCTCTACTTAGAACTGATTTCCTAGGATTATTGCTTGGCTGTCTATCTCTTCCATTGTAGAGAACTTAAAAGCTGGCATTTTGCTTGTAATTCATTTTTTAAGAGACAAGGTCTCATTTTGTCACCCATGCTGGAGTGCAGTGGTGCAATTACAGCTCACTGCAGCCTCCAACTCCTGGACTCAAGACATCCTCTCACCTCAGCCTCCTGAGCAGCTGAGACTACAGGTGCATGCCACTATGCCTGACTAATTTTTTCTTTTCTTTTTTTTTTTAGAGACAGGGTCCTGCTATGTTGCCCAGGGTGGTCTCAAACTCCTGACCTCAAATGATCCTTCAACCTCAAATGATTCTTCCAGCTCAAACCCCCAAAGCACTGCAAATACAAGCTATTTTTGTATCTTTCTTGTGCTGAGCACAGCATTTTGCAAACAGCAATGAATAAAAAGTGTTTATTGAATCAAATGTCATAGGCTGCTGCAAAATTCATAAATTATGTTTCTATTTACATCAACCAAAAAAATAATTTTAGGCTATACACACTGTACGTTTAAGTAGAAGAAAATCTGATTACTATAAATGCTATAGCACCTGGTTGTATCCCACAAGTGTAACAAAATATTGATGCTGTGCTACCTTTCTGCACCTGACTCCCTAGGGAAGCAAGAATCTAACAAACTAACAAATATTAGAGTCCCATTTATGCCCACATTGTCCAAAAAATCCAAGAACAAACACACATCAAAATAAAAAGGCTTTAATGGGCTTCAAAATTTATTATTTTTTAACTATTATTATTTCAGCAACTAAACAACTTCACTGACACAAGTCCCTTGCATGAAATTACATATTACATAGCAAATTGTATTATATAATTTTAAATATATTTCTATAAAAATGATTTGTGGGGATTTATGGGAAAATTTTCTAATAATGAAAAGATGATTGATAAACTACTCTCAATAAAGAGATGAAATCAGAATGCACAATCAACTACCAAAATTAAGCCTGTACGTTTATTTTTAATAAATAAGTTTGAAAAAGAAATCAGAGTTAGACAATAAAATGGCTGGCCTCTTTCTCCTGCAGTACCCATGACTGAGTTTATGTGATTAAAACGTGACGGGGAATTTACTTAATTAAAATTAAGTACAAGTTGTCTTATTTGATTAGCTCTCTCCTTCACACTCAGGTCCTGGAACTAAATGCCCTGGTGCAGGCTCTTAGACACAGCTGTCATTTTAATGGGTATATACTTCAGTAAATTCAGCAAATTTCTGTCCACCACCAATTGTTAATCCATGTCAACCTCATTTAACAACCAGAAAAGCTATTATGAATTTTTCAGCGCTTTAATTTCCCTAAAGGATTTTAATTGATTTTTTATTACTCATCTGGTATTAACATCATCTTCTCTTAATAACAAAGTACAACAAAATTAACCAACACAAATGCACACTATTTTTAAGTCCATACCTTTTGGAAACAGATTAGCTTGGGATTTGGGTCTTCAATAGCTTGCCTCCAATTTAACTGCCATGAAGAACATAATAATGAGAAGCTGAGGAAAATTCCCATCCTTGGGATTAAATAAGGAAGAGGGGGTGATCAGAAGAGGCAGAAGCAAAGCACTGTTCATTCAAACAGGGTAACGTTGACTCAAGCTAAATATAAGCGTACAGCATTTTTATTACCAGGACAGGGTATTCAAGACCCTGGTGATAGATACCAATGCCAAGGTTCTTTTATTTTTAAGTGTGTATTCTAATTCCCATAGTCATATCTACTTTCTTTTGGTTTCATAATAACAGCAACCATCCACCACAAGAAATGCTAACAGCTATTATGTGTTTGCCATAAGCAACGCATTGTTCTAAATGCTCTGCATATATTGTTTCACTGAGTACTCACAATACCTCGTACAGTGGTACTGTATTTCCCCAGTGAGTATATAAGGAATTTGAGACACCAGAGGTGAGTTAACTTGTCCATGGCCCAAAGTTTGTAAATGGTACAGCCAGGATACAAACACACGCAGTGAACTCAGCCCCGGGTCCTTAACCACGAGGTAGAGTTTCTCTCACCAATGTGACCACTTCACAGAGAAATGTGAGCCCCAGCAAGTCAATCAAATGGCACTTAAGATTTTCAAAAGATAGTACTAGAAATTTAGTAAATGTTTAAATTGCTTAAAAGTAGCTAATGATTAGTATTTCTTCATAAAGGATAATCAAGTATTAGTTTAAAATACTTAAATTGATTACATGTCCACATATCTACTAGCATCAAATTCATTTTCATGTACTCAATGAAAATATTATTCCTACATAAAACAGAAAAAATACAGGAACTTAACCAGGAATTCATTAATTGTTCAATCATTACATGAGGAGAACCAGAATCAATGTTTCAAGTTCTTTAAGTAAACTTAAATTCCACCGACTCCTGCAAAGTAGAAATGATCAACAGCTTCTTGTGTCAGATAATTAAGAGCAACATTCCAATTCTAGGTAAAATGCAAAAGTGAAATGATCCAAAACTGCCTTGCTTAACCCAAACCATTCCACGGCCTAAAGGCAAACAAGGCATCTCACTGTCCTCTTAGCATTAGAGAAAGGATCTAAGACAGGGAGCAGGAATTAAATTATTTCTTTTGCAATTTAGTATACAACGGAATCAGTCTTACTAATGGAACACATCTTGCCTGACAAGACGAATTTGATGCTGGTTTATCTTTCCAAGCAGAAGGTGATGTTTGTACCCTTTTCCAAAGGAAAAACAGCCATCTAGCAGAGATCGCATCTGCTTCTCTACTAATACTCACTAATCTTAAAGTGATTTCCACACTTTTTCCATTCCTTTTCAGGCCTAAAGTACAGGAATTACCTCTAGACAATCCAAAGATAGTTCCTTGACTGAGGGTCTTGGGCACTGCTTCAAGGGATTGAAACTGGGAGGCCAGATGGCCAGAGCCCTCCCCATCAGCCGGGACAAGCACTGACAACAGACACACAGCCAGAGAGGAAAGGGCAGTGCCAGCTCTGTGCATCATCCACACAGAGGGGCAGCAGCAGCTTCCTGTCTTTATTCCCTATGCAAGTGAATTTAAACTTTTGTTTTATATTAATGGAATGACATGACTCCACACCAGCAACATTAATTCAGCCTACTAGGACTTTGACCTTGGCCAGACACAGCAGAGCACTGTACATCTGTACTCAAGAGTGGGAGGATATTGCTTGATTGCAGGATCACTCTCAAAGCTTTTCAAGACAAGGGAAATGAAAACAAATCCAGAAAGGTAATGAAAGCTCAGCAACAAATACATAATTCTGAATAAAACGGCACAGACTCACTTTTCCCTGCTCCTCCATGCTAAGTACAACTATAAACCCTGGAAATAAAGCAAAAGTTAGCCAAAGCAGGATTCTGAAAGGTGTAAAGAGAATGGTGGAATAGTCAGGGACCTACCTAGGACTGTATAAGCAGCACGGTGGCTTAGGACCCCCCTCCCAAAAGCAGAAAGCAACCCAGGCCTGCCATTTCCTGATCCTCAACCAAGCAAGAGAAGTGACTCATTCCTCCCCTGAATCAAACTGGAATCCTACTGACAATATATATGAGCCACACTGGGACTGATGGGGATTCCTGCAGACAATAAGTGACTAGGGGAAGCACTCTGCTCCCAGTTGGGAAAAAGTATTAACCTCCACTGAGAATCACGGTGGGGAGGGTAGAGAAGGGCAGCTCTAATAAGGGGAATTCTACCACAGAAAGTATCCAGGGTCTGACCCTAAGGACTACAGGCACCAGGGTGACCTGCAGCACAGGCAAGAGGATCCTCCCACCATAAGTAACCAGCCTGGAAGGTGTTCTAGGACCCCACAGGCAAGGTGAGCTCATCACATGTGAACTAGGTTGGGAAGCTGCTATGTTCCTAGGTGCCAAAGACTCCCCTATCCCATCAAGAAGCACTGGACAGCACCACTAAGGGAGATCTCAACACAACAAGCAGCTGGACATAGAAAGCCTCACTGACTCTTCTATGGTCAGGAGACAGTCTTCCCCGTCTAGAGGGGCAAGGCGTCCTGGCCTGTGTGAAGCTACTTCCACCCCCTCGGCCAGCACCAGCAGGGACCGGAGGGAGCATCAATGGCATGAGATACACCAAACAGTCTTAAAGATTAAATTATCTGTGGAATCACAACCCACAAATGTAGGCCAGGTCCTGCATACTGAACGTAAACAGGGTGACCGCCTTCTAAAATGGAAGATCTAAACAGGACTCAGAAGCTCCCAATGGAATAGCCAAAATGTCCAGAACACAATCAGAACTCAATCATCATACCAAGAAACAGAAAAATCACATCTTGAATGAGAAAAGACAACTGACACCAACACTGAGATGAATCGGATGTTAGCATTCTCTGACAAGGATTTTAAAGCAGTCATGATAAAAATGTTTCAACAAATAATTAAAAATTCTAATAAAACAAAAAGGAAAAACACAACAGCAGAATTTGTTTTAATTCGGGGATCGATAAGGAAGCAGAAATGACAAAGGAGAGAATACATAAACTTTAGAACAAATCAATAAAATTTACCCAATTTTAACAATAAGAGAAAAGATAAACCAGAAAAAAAGGAACAGAGCACCTGTGCGACAACAGAAAAAGGTCCAACATTTGTATCTCTGGAGTTTCAGAAGGAAAGGAAAAGGAAAGTGGGCTAAAAGAGTATTTTAAGAAATGTTGGTGGGACAGAGCAAGATGGCCGAATAGAAGTCTACACGATTTGTTCCCCCGACAGAAACACCATATTTTAACTAACTACACACAAAAAGCACTGTCACAATAACCAAAAATCAACACTCATAGTACCTGGTTTTAACTTCATATCACTGAAAGAGGCACTGAAGGGGGTAGGAAAGACAGTCTTGAAGTGCCAACGCCACCCCTCTCCCATCTCTTGACAGTGGCTGCCTGGTTTGAAGAATCTATGCACCTGGGAGAGGGAGAGCGCAATGACTGGGGGACATTAAACTGAACTCAATGCTTCTCTGTCACAGCAGAAAGCATAACAGGAGCACACCCAGCAGATGCCCACCCAGAGAGGGAGCATTTGGACCAGGCATAGCCAGATGGGAATCAGCCATCCCAGCAAATGGAGCCAGAGTTCCAGCAAGCCTTGACAGTGCAGGCTAAAGTGGCTCTGGGACCCTAAGTAAACTTAAAGAGAAATCTAGGTGACAAGGACTGCAATTCCTAGGCAAGTCCTAGTGCTGAGCTGGATTCAGAGCCAGTGGACTCGGCAGGGCCACACAATGTATTAGTCTGTTCTTAAACTGCTGTAAAGAAATACCTGAGACTGGGTAACTTATAAAGAAAAAAGGCTTAATTGACTCACAGTTCCACAGGCTATATAGGAGGCATGGGTAGGGAGGCCTCAGGAAACTTACAATCATGGTGGAAGCGTGAACGGGAAGCAAGCACATCTTCACATGGCAGCAGGAGAGAGAGCAAAGGGGAAGTGCTACACACTTTTAAACAACCAGATCTCATGAGAACTCACTCACTATCATGAAAACAGCAAGGGGGAAATCTGCTCCCATGATCCAATCCCCTCCTACCAGGTCCCTACCCAACACATGGAAATTACAATTTGACATGAGATATGGGTGGGGACACAAAGCTAAACCACATCACATGCCCTACTGAGACACCAACCAGCCAGGGCAACTAATGAAGTGCTTGTGCCACCTCTCCCCCATCCCCTGGCAGTGGCTGCATGGTGTGGAGAAATCCGTGCACTTGGGAGAGGGAAAGCACCGTAATCATGAGACTTTACTTTGATCTCAGTGCTGTCCTGTTATATTGGAGAGCAAAGACATGCTGGGCTCAGCTAGCACCCACACACACAGGGAGCATTTGGACCAGACTTAGCCAGAGAGGAACCACCCATCCCAGCAGGTGGAACCTGAGTTTCTCAACAAGCCTCACTAGCACAGGCCAAAATGCTCTAAGGTCCAAAGTGAACTTGAAAGGCAGTCTAGGACACAAGGACTGCAATTCATAGGTAATGCCTATGCTGAGCTGGGCTTAGAGACAGTAGACTAGGGTGGCACATGACCTAAGAGACACTAGACAGAGTGGCTAAGGAAGTGCTTGCACCACCCCTCCCTCAACCCCAGGCAGTGCAGCTCACAGCAACAGAAAAGACCCCTTCCTTCTGTTTGAAAAGAGGAAAGTGAAGAGCAAAGAGGACTTTGCCTTACATCTTGGATACCAGCTCAGCCACAGTAGGATAGGGCACCAGGCAGTCATGAGGCTCTAGCTCATAACAGACATTTCTAGAGACAGAATAGGCCAAAAGGGAACCACTGCCTTGAAGGCAAGGACCCAGCCCTGGCAGGTTCATCACCTGCTGATTAAAGAGCCCTTGGGCCCTAAATACCCAGCAGCCATACCCAGGTAATAGGCCATGGGCCTTGGGCTCTGAGATGTGCTGGCTTCAGGTGTAACCAAGCAAATTCTCAGCTGTGGGGGCTATGGTGAAAGACTCCTTCTGAGAAAAACAAGGGGAAATGTAAAAGGGACTCTGTCTTGTACCTCAGGTACCAGCTCAGCCGCAGTGGAGTAGGGAATGAAGCAGGCCCCTGGGGTCCCTGAGTGCAGGCCTAGGCCCTTGGTCAGCATTTCTGGACCTGCCTTGGGCCAGAGGGGGGCCCACTGCCGTAAAGGGTGAGTCCCAAGCCTGGCAGCACTCACCACAAGCTGACTGGAGAGTCCTTGGGCCTTAAGAGAACACCGGTGGTGGCCTGAGAGAAACTCCCTTGTGGTGGTGTTGCTGGTGGCCACAAGAAAAGGCTCCTCTGCCTATGGAAAGGGAAGGGAAGAGCGGGAAGGACTTTGTCTTGTGGTTTGAGTACTAGCTTAGCCGCAGTAGAATGGAACTAAATATCTAGGCTTTTTGACTCTAATCCCTAGCTCCCAGGCAGCATCTTTGGACCCACTCAGGGCATCAGGAAACTCACCACCCTGAAGAAAGGGACACAAACCCAGCTGGGTTTATCAACTGCTGATCACAGAGCCATAGGACCTTGAGTAAACATAGGCGGTAGCCAGGTAGTGGTTACAGTGGGCCTTGGGAAATACCCAGTGTTGTGCCAGCTTCAGGTCTATATTAACACAATTCCAGTGGTGGTAGCCAAGGGGCACAGTGTCCCCTCACCCCTAGTTCCAGGTGACTCATCACAGAGACTCTCATTGTTTGGGAGAAAGTAAGGGAAAAGAACAAGACTCTGCCTGGAATCCAGAGAATTCTTCCGATCTTATCAAAGACCACCAAGGCAGCACCTCTATGTGTCTGCAAGAACCACAGTGTTACTGGGTTTGAGGCCCAAGTCCTTTTGAATATCTAGAAAGCTTTCCCAAGAAAAACTGGCAAAAACAAGCCCAGACTGTGAGACTACAATAAATGCCTAACTCTTCAATGCCCAGACATGTTAACTCAATAAATGCCTAACTCATCAATGTTACTGATGAACATCTATAAGCATCAAGACCATCCAAGAAAACATGACCTCACCAAACAAACTGAATAAGGCATCAGGGACCAGTCCTGGAAAAACAGAGATATGTGACCTTTCAGACAGATAATTCAAATTAGTTGTGTTGAGGAAACTCAAAGAAATCAAGATAACACAGAGAAGGAATTCAGAATTCTATCAGATAAATTTGACCAAGAGATTGAAATTATTAAAAAGAACAAAGCTGAAATTCTAGAGCTGAAAATGCAATTGACATATTGAAGAGTACATCAGAGTCTATTTAGGGCAGAATTGATGTAGAAGAAAGAATTGTGAGCTTGAGGACAGGCTATTCGAAAATACAGTCAGAGGAAATGAAAGAATAAAAAACAGTGAAGCATGCCTACAAGATCTACAAAAATAGCCTTAAAAAGGCAAATCTAAGAGTTTTTTGGCCTTAAAGAGAAAGCAGAGACAGAGATGGGGTAGAAAGTTTATTCAAAGGGATAATATAAGAGAAATTGCCAAACCTAGAGAAATATATCAATATTCAAGTGCAAGAAGGTTATAGAACACCAAGCAGATTTAATCCAAAGAGGACTACCTCAAGGAATTTAATAATCAAATTCCCAAAGGTAAAAACTAAGGAAAAAAATCCTAAAAGCAGCAGGAAAAATAAATAATATACAATGGAGCTCCAATATGTCTACCAGCAGACTTTTCAATGTAAACCTTGCAGGGCGAGAGAGAGTGGCATAACATATTTAAAGTGCTGAAGGGAAAAAAAACTTTTACCCTACAACAGTGTATCTGGCAAAAAATATCCATCAAAAAAGCAGAAGAAATAAAGACCTTCCCAGACAAACAAAAGCTATGTGATTTCAGCAACACTGCACTTGTCCTATAAGAAATGCTAAAGGGGGTTATTCAATCTGAAAGAAAAAGACATTAATGAGCAATAATGAATCATCTGAAGGTATGAAATTCACTGGTAATAGCACACAGAAAAACATAGAATATTTTAACACTCTAAGTGTGCTGTGTAAACTACTCTTACCTTAAGTAGAAAGACTAAACAATGGACCAATCAAAAATAATAACTACAAAAACTTTACAAGACACAGAATAAGACACAAAGAGAAACAACAAAAAGTTTAAAAATGGGAGGGATTCAGTTAAAACATAAAGTTTTTTATTAGTTTTCTTTTTGCTTGTTTGTTTATGCAATCAGTGTTAAGCTGTCATCAGTTTAAAATGATAGGCTATAAGATATTATTTGCAAGCCTTATGGTAGCTTCAAATCAGAAAATAACATATACACACAAATTAAAAAGCAAGAAATTAAATCATACTACCAGAGAACATCACCTTCACTAAAAGACAGGAAGGAAGGAAAGAAGGAAGACCACAAAGCAAAAAACAAAAACCAAACACCAAAATAGCAAGAGTAAGCTCTTACTTTATAAATAATAACATTAAATGTCAGTAAATGAAACCCTCCAATTAAAAGACAGAGTGGGTGAATGGATGCAAGAAAAATAAGAATCAATTATCTGTTGCCCACACACACAAAAAAACCACACTTCACCTATGAAGATGGACACAGAGTGAAAATAAATAAAAGGATGGAAAAAAATATTCCATGTCCACAGAAACCAAAAAAGAACAAGAGTCAGTAAATCAGATAAAATAGATTTCAAGACAAAAACTGTAAGAAGAGACAAAGGTCATTATATAATGATAAGGTGGTCAATTCAGCAAGAGTATATAACATTTACAAATATCCCAGTGATAGAGCACCCAGATATATAAAGCTAATATTATTGGAGCTAAAGATTGAGATAGACCTCAATACAATAATAGTTGGAGACTTCAATACCCCATTTTCAGCACTGGACAGATCTTCCAAACAGAAAATCAACAAAGAAACATCTGACTTAATCTGCACTGTAGATCAAATCAACCTAACAGATATGTACAAAACATTTAATCCAAAGGCTTCAGAATACATATTCTTTTCCTAAACATATGGCTCATTCTCAAAAATAGACCATATGTTATGTCACAAAACAAGTCTTACAGCATTCGAAAATAAATAAAATAAAACTTAATATCAATAACAGAAGACTTTTGGAGACTATAAAAAATGCATGCAAATTATACAACATGCTCCTGAATTACCAGTGAAGAAATTAAGAAGGAAACTGAAAATTTTCTTGACACAAATGGTAACAGAAACACAACATACCAAAACCTATGGGATACAGCAAAAGCAATACTAAAAGGGAAGTTTACAGCTTTAAGTAACTACCTCAAAAAAGAAGAAAAACATCAAACAAACAACCTAACAATATGGCTTAAAGAACTAGAAAAGCAAGAGCAAGCCAAACCCAAAATTAGTAGACTAAATAATAAAGATTAAAGCGAAATAAATGAATTTGAGATGGAGAACACAATACAAAAGAACAACAAAATAAAATCTTGGTTTTTTGAAAGAATAAATAAAATTGAAAAATTTTTAGCGAGACTAATGAAGAAAAACAGAGAGATTACCCAAACAAATAAAATCAGAAATGAAAAAAAAAAGACATTACAACTGATATCACAGAAATTCAAAGAATCATTAGTGGCTACTATGAGATGAATTCCTAGACATACACAACCTACCAAGATTTAACCATGAAGAAATCCAAATCCCAAACAGACCAATAACAAATAATGAGACAGAAACTGTAATAAAGTCCCCCAGTAAAGAAAAGTTCAGGACCCAGTGGCTTCACTGCTGACTTCTATCAAACATTTAAAGAAGAACTAATGCCAATCCTACTCAAACTATTCCAAACAAGAGAGAATAAGAGGACACTTCCAAATTCATTCTACAAGGACAGTATTACCCTGATACCAAAACCAAACAAGGATACAACAAAAAAAGAAAACCACAGGCCAATATCTCTGATGAAAATTGATGTAAAAATACTCAACAAAATACTAGCAAACCAAATTCAACAATACATTAAAAAGATCATCATCATGACCAGGTCGGATTAATTCCTGAGATACAAGGATGGTTCGACCTATGTGAATCAATGTGATACATCATTTCAACAGAATGAAGGACAAAAATCATATAATCATTTTAATTGATACTGAAAATGTATTTGATAAAATTCAACATCCCTTCATGATAAAAACCCTCAAAAGACTGAGGATAAAAAGAGCATACCTCAATATAATAAAGGCTGTATGTCATACACCCACAGCTAGTATCATACTGAAAGGGTAAAAACTGAAAGCCTTTGTCTAAGATCTGGAATGCAACAAGGATACCCACTTTCACCATTGTCACTCAGGATAGTACTGGAAGTCCCAGCTAGAGCCATCAGACATGAAAAAGAAATAAAGAGCATGAAAATTGGATAGAAAGAAGTCAAATTATTTTTGTTTGTAGATGACATATTTATATTTGAAAAAAACCTAAAGACTCCACAAAAATCTGATTAAAACAGATAAACAAATTAAGTAAAGTTGCAGAATAGAAAATGAACATACAAAAGCCAGTATTTGAACAATCTGAAAAAGAAATTTTAAAATCAATCTGATTTACAATAGCCAAAAATAAAATATCTAAAAATTATCCAAAGAAGTAAATGATCTCTACAATAAAAACTATAAAACACTGATGAAAGAAATTAAAAAGGACATAAAAAATGGAAAGATATTCCATGTTCATGGATTAGAAGAATCAATGTTGTTAAAATGCCCATACTACCCAAAGCAATCTACAGATTCAATGCAACCCCTATCAAAATACCAATGACATTTTTCACAGAAACAGAAAAAACAACGCTAATATGTGTGTGGAATCACAAAAGACCCAGAATAGCCAAAGCTATCCTGAGCAAAAAGAATGAATCTGAAGGAGTTACTTTGCCCGACTTAAAATTATACTACCAAGCTATCATAACAAAAATAGTATGTTACTGGCATAAAAACAGACACATAGACCAATGGAATAGAATAGAGAACCCAGAAACAACCCAAACACCTACAGCAAACTCATTTTCACAAAGGTGTCAGAAACATACAATGGGGAAAAAAAGTTTTTTTTCAATAAATGGTGCTGGGAAAACTGGATATCCATACACAGGAGAATGAAACTAAACCCCTATCTTCTGTCATATACAAAAATCACATAAAAATAGATTAAAGACTTAGAAATCTAAGACCTCAAACTACAAAACTACTACAAGAAAACATATGGGAAATGCTCCAGGACATTGGCCTGGGCAAAATTTCTTGAGTAATAACCCACAAGGACAGGCATCCAAAGCAAAATGGACAAATGAGATCATATCAAGTTAAAAAGCTTCTGTACAGCAAACAAAACACAACAAAATGAAGAGAGAACCCACAAAATCGGAGAAAAATATGTGTAAACCACCCATCTGACAAGGGATTAATAACCAGAATATATAAGGAGCTCAAACAACTGTATAGGAAAAAATCTAATAATCTGATTTTAAAATGGGCAAAAGACCTGAATCAACATTTTTCAAAAGAAGACTTACAAACAACAAACAGGCTTGTGAAAAGGTGCTCAGCATCACTGATCATCAGAGAAATGCAAATCAAAATTACAATGAGATATTACCTCACCCCAGGTAAAATGGCTTTTATCCAAAAGACAGGCAATAAGAAATCCTAGTGAGGATATGGAGCAAAGAGAACCCTCATACATTGTTGGTTGAAATGTAAATTAGTACAACCTCTATGGAGAAGAGTTTGGAGTTTCCTCAAAGAAACTAAAAATAGAGCTACCATACAATCCACCAATTCCACTGCTTAGTATATATTCAAAACAAAGGAAAGCAGTATATTGAAGAGCTATCTGCACTCCTATGTTTCTTGCAGCACTGCTCAAAATAGCCAAGATTGGAAGTAACCTAAGTGTTCATCAACAGATGAATAAAGAAAGAAAATATGGTACACACACAAAATGAAGTACTGTTCTGCCATTAAAAAAGAATGAGATCCTCAATTCACACATAACAATATTAACCTTAAATGCAAATGGACTAAATGCCCCATTTAAAGGACAAAGAATGGCAAGCTGAATAGAGTCAAGCCCCATTGGTATGCTGTCTTCAAGAGACCCATCTCATATGCAAAGACACACATAGGGTCAAAATAAAGGAATGGAGGAAATTTACCTAGTAAATGGAAAGCAAAAAAAAGCAGGGGTCACAATACTAGTTTCTGACAAAGCAGGCTTTAAGCAAAGATTAAAAAAAAAAAAAAAAAAAAAAAAAGACCAAAAAGGGGATTACAACAAGAAGGGGATTCAACAAGAAGAACTAACTACCCAAAATGTGCTTGCACCTAATACAGGAGCACCCAGATTCATAAAGCAAGTTCTTAGAGACCTACAAGGAGACTTAGACTCCCATGCAATAATAGTGGGAGACTTTAACACCCAACTGAAAATATTAGATCATCGAGTCAGAAAATTAACAAAGATATTCAGGACCTGAACTCAACTCTAGATCAAGTGGAACTGATAAATATCTACAAAACTCTCCACCCAAAAACAACAGAATATGTATCCTTATCATTGCCACATTTGCTCTAAAATTGATCACACAATCAGAAGTAAAACACTCCTCAGAAAATGGAAAAGAAGTGAAATCGTAACAGTTTCTCAGACCACAGCACAATCAAAATAGAACTCAAGATTAAGAAACTCACTCAAAACCACAAAACTACATGGAAAATAAACTACCTTCCTCTGAATGACTCCTGGGTAAATAATGAAATTAAGGCAGAAATCAAGAAGTTCTTCAAAACTAATGAGAACAAACAGACAACATGCCAGAATCTCTGAGATATAGCTAAAGCAGTGTTAAGAGGAAAATTTATAGCACTGAATGCCCATATCGAAAAGCTGAAACATCTCAAATTAAAAACCTAACATCACAACTAAAAGAACTAGAGAACCGCAAAGCTAGGAGAAGACAAGAAATAACCAAGATCAGAGTGGAACTGAAGGAGATACAGACACACACAAAAAAAACCCTTCAAAAAAACCAATAAATCCAGGAGCTGGTTATTTGAAAAAATTAATAAAATAGACTGCTAGCTAGACTAATAGAAAAGAGAGAAGAATAAAATAGATACAATCAGAAATGATAAGGGGGATATCACCACTGACCCCACAGAAATACAACCATCAGAGAATACTATAAACACCTCTATGCACATAAACTAGAAAATCCAGAAGAAATGGATAAATTTCTAGACACACACACCCTCACAAGACTGAACCAAGAAGAAACAGAATCCCTGAATAGACCAATAATGAGTTCTGAAGTTGAGGCAGTAATAAATAGCCTACCAACCAAAAAAAAGCCCAGGACCAGATGGATTTACAGCTGAATTCTACCAGAGGTACAAAGAAGAGCTGGTACCATTTCTACTGAAACTATTCCCAACAATTGAAAAGGAAGGACTCCTCCCTAACTCATTCTATGAGGCCAGCATCATCCTGATACCAAACTAGATATCAGAGATACAAAAGAAAAAGAAAACTTCAGGCCAATATCCCTGATGAATATCGCTGCAAAAATCCTGAATAAAATACTGGCAAACCAAATCCAGCAGCACATCAAAAAATTTATCCACCACAACTAAGTTAGCTTCATCCCCGTGATGCAAGATTGGTTCAACATATCCAAATCAATAAATGTAATAAATCACACAAACAGAACTAAAGACAAAAACTACATGATTATCTCAATAGACACAGAAAAGGACTTCAATAAAATTCAACATTCCCTCATGTTAAAAACTCTCAATAAACTAGGTATTGAAGGAACATACCTCAAAGTAATAAGAGCCATATATGACAAACCCACAGACAATATCATATTAAGTGGGCAAAAGCTGGAAACATTCCCCTTGAAAACTGGCACAAGACAAGGATGCCTTCTCTCACCACTGCTATTCAACACAGTGTTGGAAGTTCTGGCCAGGGGAATCAGGCAAGATAAAGAAATAAAGGGTATTCAAACAGGGAGACAGGAAGTCAAATTATCTTTGTTTGCAAATGACATCATCCTATATCTAGAAAACCCCATCATCTCAGCCCAAAAACTTCTTAAGCTGATAAGCAACTTCAGCAAAGTCTCAGGATACAAAAATCAATGTGCACCCATTAACTCGTCATTTAGCATTAGGTATTGTGTACATGTACCCTAAAACTTAAAGTATAATAATAATAAAATTTTTTTTAAAAATGTGCAAAAATCGCTAGCATTCCAATAAACCAACAATAGGCAAGCAGAGAAACAAACCATGAATGAAATCCCATTCACAATTGCTACAAAAAGAATAAAAATACCTAGGAATACAGCTAACAAGGGAAGTAAAGGACCTCTTTAAGAAGAACAACAAACCACTGCTCAAGGAAATCAGAGAGGACACAAACAAATGGAAAAACAATCCATGCTCATGGATAGGAAGAATCAACATCATGAAAATGGCCATACTTCCCAAAGTAATTTAAAGATTCAATGTGATTCCCATTAAACTACCATTGACATTCTTCACAAAATTAGAAAAAAAACTGTTTTAAAATTCATATGGAACCAAAAAAGAGCCCATATAGTCAAGACAATCCTAAGCAAAAACAACAAAGCTGGAGGCATCACGTTACCTGACTTCAAACTATACTACAAGGCTACAGTGACCAAAACAGCATGATATTGCTACAAGAATAGATACATAGATCAATGGAACAGAATAGAGAACTCAGAAATAAGACTGTACACCTACAGCCATCTGATCTTCGACAAACCTGGCAAAAACAAGTAATGGGGAAAAGGTTCCCTATTTAATAAATGGTGCTGGGAGAACTGGCTAGCCATATGCAAAAAATTTGAAATTGGAACCTTTCCTTACACCATATACAAAAATTAACTCAAGATGGGTTGAAGACTTCAATGTAAAACTCAAAACTATTAAAAAAATAAAACCTGGAAGAAAATCTAGAAAATACCATTCAGGACACAGGCATGGGCAAAGATTTCATGACAAAAACTCCAGAAGCAATTGCAACAAAAGCAAAAATTGACAAATGGAATCGAATTAAACTAAAGGGCTTCTGCAGAGCAAAAGAAACTATCATCAGAGTGAAGAGACAACCTACAGAATAGAAGACAATTTTTGCAATGTATCTATCTGGCAAAGGTCTACTACCCAGGGCCTACAAAAAATGTAAACAAATTTACAAAAAAAAAAAAAACATTAAAAAGTGGGCAAAGAATATGAACAGATGTTTCTCAAAAGAAGGCATTCATATAGCCAATAAACATATGAAAAAAAGCTCAACATCACTAATCATCACGAAATACAAATCAAAACCACAATGAGATACTATCTCATACGAGTCAGAATGACAATTATTAAAAAGTCAAGAAACAACAGATGCTGCTGAGGTTGTGGAGAAAAAGGAAAGCTTTTACTCTGTAGATGGGAGTGTAGATTAGTTCAACCATTGTGGAAGACAGTGTGGCAATTCCTCAAAAATCTAAGAGGGAGAAATACCATTTTACCCAGCAATCTCGTTACTGGGTATATACGCAAAGGAAAATATATTATTATATTATTAAAATATGACCGGGCAAGGTGGCTCACGCCTGTAATCCCAGCACTTCGGGAGGCTGAGGCGGGCGGATCACGAGGTCAGGAGATGGAGACCATCCTGGCCAACATGGTGAAACCTGGTCTCTACTAAAATACAAAAAATTAGCTGGGCATGGTGGTACGTGCCTGTAGTCCCAGCTACTTGGGAGGCTGAGGCAGGGTAATCGCTTGAAACCAGGAGGTGGACGTTGCAGTGAGCCAAGATCATGCCATTGCATTCCAGCCTGGTGACAGAGCAGGACTCCATCTGAAAAAAAAAAAAAAAAAAAAAAAGCAGGGCGCAGTGGCTCATGCCTGTAATCCCAGCACTTTGGGAGGCCAAGGTGGGCAGATCACGAGGTCAGGAGATCAAGACCATCCTGGCTAACACGATGAAACCCCGTCTCTACTAAAAATACAAAAAATTAACCAGGCGTGGTGGCAGACGCCTGTAGTCCCAGCTATTCAGGAGGCTGAGGCAGAAGAATGGTGTGAACCTGGGAGGCAGAGCTTGCATTGAGCCGAGATCACGCCACTGCACTCCAGTCTGCACAACAGAGCAAGACACCATCTCAAAAAAAAAAAAAAAAAAGCCATGTATATGTGTGTTCATTGCAGCCACTATTCACAATAGCAAAGACATGGAATCAACCCAAATGCCCATCAGTGATAGACTGGATAAAGAAAATGTGATACATATACATTATGGAATACTATGCAGCCATAAAAAGAAATGAGATCATGTCCTTTGCAGGGACATGAATGGAGCTGGAAGCTGTTATCCTCAGCAAACTAACACAGGAACAGAAAACCAAACACTGCATGTTTTCACTTATAAGTGAGAGCTTAACGATGAGAACACATGGAGGGGAACAACACACACTGGGGCCTGCTGGGGGGCTGGGGGGAGGAAGAGCATCAGGAAAAGAAAGAACAGGTAATGACTGCTGGGCTTAATACCTAGGTGATAGGTTGATCTACGCGGCAAACCACCATGGCATACGTTTACCTATGTAACAAACCTGAACATCCTACTATCTTCCCTGGAACTTAAAAGGTGGGGAAAAAATAAGAACAAAAAAAGAATAAGAACAAAAAAAGAATGGAAGGATGGAACTGGAGATCATCATGTTAAGTGAAATAAGTTAGGCACAGAAAGAGAAACTTCACATGTTCTCGCTTATTTGTGGGAGCTAAAAATCAAAACAATTAAACCTGTGGAAATAGAGAGTAGAAAGATGGTTACCAGAGGATGGGAAGGGTAACGGGTGGGATGGAGGGAAATGGGAGTGGTTAATAGGTATAAAATAAAAATAGAAAGAGTAGGACCTAGTATTTGATAGCACAACAGACAGTCTACAGTCAATAATAGTTTAATTGCACATTTAAAAATAAAAGAGTATAACTGGATTGTAACACAAAGGATAAATGCTTGAAGGAACGGATACCCCATTTTCTGTTATGTGATTATTATGCACTGCATCCTTTATCAAAATATCTAATGTAGCCCATAAATATATATACTTACTATGCACCCACAAAAATTAAAAAATAAAAAGAAACAGTTGCTGAAGAACGGTTGTGATTTTTGCACACTGATTTTGTATCCTGAGACTTTGCTGAAGTTGCCTATGAGCTTAAGGAGATTTTGGGCTGAGACGATGGGGTTTCCTAGATATACAATCATGTCATCTGCAAACAGGGACAATTTGACTTCCTCTTTTCCTAATTGAATACCCTTTATTTCCTTCTCCCGCCTGATTGCCCTGGCCAGAACTTCCAACACTATGTTGAATAGGAGTGGTGACAGAGGGCATCCCTGTCTTGTGCCACTTTTCAAAGGGAATGCTTCCAGTTTTTGTGATTCAGTATGATACTGGCGGTGGGTTTCTCATAGATGGCTCTTATTATTTCCAGATACATCCCATAAATACCTAATTTATTGAGAGTTTTAAACAGAGAGCCAAATCATGAGTGAACTCCCATTCACAATTGCTTCAAAGAGAATAAAATACCTACGAATCCAACTTACAAGGGACGTGAAGGACCTCTTCAAGGAGAACTACAAACCGCTGCTCAATGAAATAAAAGACGATAGAAACAAATGGAAGAACATTCCATGCTCATGGGTAGGAAGAATCAATATCATGAAAATGGCCATACTGCCCAATGTAATTTATAGATTCAATGCCACCCCCATTAAGCTACCAATGACTTTCTTCACAGAATTGGAAAAAACTACTTTAAAGTTCATATGGAACCAAAAAACAGCCCGCATTGCCAAGTCAATCCTAAGCCAAAAGAACAAAGCTGGAGGCATCACGCTACCTGACTTCAAACTATACTACAAGGCTACAGTAACCAAAACAGCATGGTACTGGTACCAAAACAGATATATAGACCAAGGGAACAGAACACAGCCCTCAGAAATAATGCTGCATATCTATAACCATCTGATCTTTGACAAACCTGACAAAAACAAGAAATGGGGAAAGGATTCCCTATTTAATAAATGGTGCTGGGAAAACTGGCTAGCCATATGTAGAAAGCTGAAACTGGATCCCTTCCTTACATCTTATACAAAAATTAATTCAAGATGGATTAAAGACTTACATGTTAGACCTAAAACCATAAAAACCCTAGAAGAAAACCTAGGCAATACCATTCAGGACATAGGCATGGGCAAGGACTCATGTCTCAAACTAATTCAACCATTGTGGAAGTCAGTGTGGTGATTCCTCAGGGATCTAGAACTAGAAATACCATTTGACCCAGCCATCCCATTACTGGGTATATACTCAAAGGATTATCACGCTGCTATAAAGACACATGCACACGTATGTTTATTGCGGCACTATTCACAATAGCAAAGACTTGGAACCAACCCAAATGTCCAACAATGATAGACTGGATTAAGAAAATGTGGCACATATACACCATGGAATACTATGCAGCCATAAAAAATGATGGGTTCATGTCCTTTGTAGGGACATGGATGAAGCTGGAAACCATCATTCTCAGCAAACTATCACAAGGACAGAAAACCAAACACTGCATGTTCTCACTCATAGGTGGGAATTGAACAATGAGAACACATGGACACAGGAAGGGGAACATCAGCCGCCGGGGCCTGTTGTGGGGTTGGGGGAGGTGGAAGGGATAGCGTTTGGAGATATACCTAATGTTAAATGACGAGTTACTGGGTGCAGCACAACAACATGGCACACGTATACATATGTAACTAACCTGCATGTTGTGCACATGTACCCTAAAACTTAAAGTATAATAAAAAAACAAAGAAAGAAATAGTTGCTGAAAATATCCCAAATTTGGTGAAAGACATAAATCTAGAGAATCAAGAAACTGAGTGGATTCCAAATGGGATAAACCCCCCAAAATTCACACCAAGACACAACACGATTAAACATCTCAAAACTAAATACAAAGAAAAATCTTGAAAGCAGCCAAAGATAAATAACAGACGGCCCACAGGGAAACACAATTCAGATTACTCATCTGAAACCATGGAGACCAGAAGGAAGTGACACAACGGTTTTTTAAGTGCTGAAAGAAAAGAACTGTCAACTTTCTGTCTCGATGATCTGTCTAATGTTGACAGTGGGGTGTTAAAGTCTCCCATTATTATTGTGTGGGAGTCTAAGTCTCTTTGTAGGTCACTCAGGACTTGCGTTATGAATCTGGGTGCTCCTGTATTGGGTGCATATATATTTAGGATAGTTAGCTCTTTTTGTTGAATTGATCCCTTTACCATTATGTAATGGCCTTCTTGTCTCTTTTGATCTTTGTTGGTTTGAAGTCTGTTTTATCCGAGACTAGGATTGCAACCCCTGCCTTTTTTCGTTTTCCATTTGCTTGGCAGATCTTCCTCCATCCCTTTATTTTGAGCCTATGTGTGTCTCTGCACGTGAGATGGGTTTCCTGAATACAGCACACTGATGGGTCTTAACTCTTTATCCAATTTGCCAGTCTGTGTCTTTTAATTGGAGCATTTAGTCCATTTACATTTAAGGTTAATATTGTTATGTGTGAATTTGATCCTGTCATTATGATGTTAGCTGGTTAGTTTGCTCATTAGTTGATGTAGTTTCTTCCTAGCATTGATGGTCTTTACTATTTGGCATGTTTTTGCAGTGGCTGGTACCTGTTGTTCCTTTCCATGTTTACTGCTTCCTTCAGGAGCTCTTTTACGGCAGGCCTGGTGGAGACAAAATCTCTCAACATTTGCTTGTCTGTAAAGTATTTTATTTCTCCTTCACTTATGAAGCTTAGTTTGGCTGGATATGAAATTCTGGGTTGAAAATTCTTTTCTTTAAGAATGTTGAATATTGGCCCCCACTCTCTTCTGGCTTGTACGGTTTCTGCCGAGAAATCTGCTGTTAGCCTGATGGGCTTCCCTTTGTGGGTAACCCGACCTTTCTCTCTGGCTGCCCTTAACATTTTTTCCTTCATTTCTACTTTGGTGAATCTGACAATTATGTGTCTTGGAGTTGCTCTTCTCGAGGAGTATCTTTGTGGCGTTCTCTGTATTTCCTGAATCTGAATGTTGGCCTGCCTTGCTAGATTGGGGAAGTTCTCCTGGATAACACCGTGCAGAGTGTTTTCCAACTTGGTTCCATTCTCCCCATCACCTCAGCTCTGCGCCAAGCAGACCTAATAGACACCTACAGAACTCTCCACCCCAAATCAACAGAATATACATTTTATGCAGCACCACACCACATCTATCCCAAAATTGACCACATAGTTGGAAGTAAAGCACTCCTCAGCAAATGTAAAACAACACAAATTATAACAAACTGTCTCTCAGACCACAGTGCAATCAAACTAGAACTCAGGATTAAGAAACTCACTCAAAACCGCTCAACTATATGGAAACTGAACAACCAGCTCCTGAATGACTACTGGGTACACAACGAAATGAAGGCAGAAATAAAGACGTTCTTTGAAACTACCAAGAACAAAGACACAACATACCAGAATCTCTGGGACACATTCAAAGCAGTGTGTAGAGGGAAATTTATAGCACTAAATGCCCACAAGAGAAAGCAGGAAAGATGCAAAATTGACACCCTAACATCACAATTAAAAGAACTAGAAAATCAAGAGCAAACACATTCAAAAGCTAGCAGAAGGCAAGAAGTAACTAAAATCAGAGCAGAACTGAAGGAAATAGAGACATAAAAAACACTTCAAAAAATTAATGAATCCAGGAGCTGGATTTTTGAAAAGATCAACAAAATTGATAGACCGCTAGCAAGACTAATAAAGAAGAAAAGAGAGAAGAATCAATTAGACACAATAAAAAATAATAAAGGGGATATCACCACCAATCCCACAGAAATATAAACTACCATCAGAGAATACTACAAACAACTCTACGCAAATAAACTAGAAAAACTAAAAGAAATGGATAAATTCCTCGACACATACACTCTCCCAAGACTAAACCAGGAAGAAGTTGCATCTCTGAATAGACCAATAACAGGCTCTGAAATTGTGGCAATAATCAATAGCTTACCAACCAAAAAGAGTCCAGGACCACATGGATTCACAGCCAAATTCTACCAGAGGTACAAGGAGGAGCTGGTACCATTCCTTCTGAAACTATTCCAATCAATAGAAAAAGAGGGACTCCTCCCTAACTCATTTTATGAGGCCAGCATCATCCTGATATCAAAGCCTGGCAGAGACACAACAAAAAAAGAGAATTTTAGACCAATATCCTTGATGAACACTGATGCAAAAATCCTCAATAAAATACTGGCAAACGGAATCCAGCAGCACATCAAAAAGCTTATCCACCATGATCAAGACGGCTTCATCCCTGGGATGCAAGGCTGGTTCAACATATGAAAATCAATAAATGTAATCCAGCATATAAACAGAACCAAAGACAAAAACCACATGATTATCTCAATAGATGCACAAAAGGCCTTTGACAAAATTCAACAACCTTCATGCTAAAAACTCTCAATAAATGAGGTATTGATGGGATGTATCTCAAAATAATAAGGGCTATCTATGACAAACCCACCACCAATATCATACTGAATGGACAAAAACCGGAAGCATTCCCTTTGAAAAGTGGCAAAAGACAGGGATGCCCTCTCTCACCACTCCTATTCAACATAGTGTTGGAAGTTCTGGCCAGGGCAATCAGGCAGGAGAAGGAAATAAAGGGCATTCAATTAGGAAAAGAGGAAGTCAAATTGTCTCTGTTTGCAGATGACATGATTGTATATCTAGAAAACCCCATTTTCTCAGCCCAAAATCTCCTTAAGCTGATGGGCAACTTCAGCAAAGTCTCAGGATACAAAATCAATGTACAAAAATCACAAGCATTCTTATAAACCAATAACAGACAAACAGAGAGCCAAATCATGAGTGAACTCCCATTCACAATTGCTTCAAAGAGAATACAATACCTAGGAATCCAACTTACAAGGGACGTGAAGGACCTCTTCAAGGAGAACTACAAACCACTGCTCAATGAAATAAAAGAGGATACAAACAAATGGAAGAACATTCCATGCTCATGGGTAGGAAGAATCAATATCATGAAAATGGCCATACTGCCCAAGGTAATTTATAGATTCAATGCCATCCCCATCAAGCTACCAATGACTTGCTTCACAGAATTGGAAAAAACTACTTTAAAGTTCATATGGAACCAAAAAACAGCCCTCATTGCCAAGTCAATCCTAAGCCAAAAGAACAAAGCTGGAGGCATCACGCTACCTGACTTCAAACTATACTACAAGGCTACAGTAACCAAAACAGCATGGTACTGGTACCAAAACAGAGATATAGACCAATGGAACAGAACACAGCCCTCAGAAATAATGCTGCATATTTATAACCATCTGATCTTTGACAAACCTGACAAAAACAAGAAATGGGGAAAGGATTCCCTATTTAATAAATGGTGCTGGGAAGACTGGCTAGCCATATGTAGAAAGCTGAAACTGGATCCCTTCCTTACACCTTATACAAAAATTAATTCAAGATGGATTAAAGACTTACATGTTAGACCTAAAACCATAAAAACCCTAGAAGAAAACCTAGGCAATACCATTCAGGACATAGGCATGGGCAAGGACTTCATGTCTAAAACACCAAAAGCAATGGCAACAAAAGCCAAAATTGACAAATGGAATCTAATTAAACTAAAGAGCTTCTGCACAGCCAAAGAAACTACCATCAGAGTGAACAGGCAACCTACAGAATGGGAGAAAATTTTCACAACCTACTCATCTGACAAAGGGCTAATATCCAGAATCTACAATGAGCTCCAATAAATTTACAAGAAAAAAACAAACAACCCCATCAACAAGTGGGCGAAGGATATAAACAGACACCTCTCAAAAGAAGACATTTATGCAGCCAAAAGACACATGAAAAAATGCTCATCATCACTGGCTATCAGAGAAATGCAAATCAAAACCACAATGAGATACCATCTCACACCAGTTAGAATGGTGATCATTAAAAAGTCAGGAAACACCAGGTGTTGGAGAGGATGTGGAGAAATAGGAACACTTTTACAGTGTTGGTGGGACGGTAAACTAGTTCAACCATTGTGGAAGTCAGTGTGGCGATTCCTCAGGGATCTAGAACTAGAAATATACCATTTGACCCAGCCATCCCATTACTGGGTACATACCCAAAGGATTATAAATCATGCTGCTATAAAGACACATGCACACATATGTTTATTGCGGCACTATTCACAATAGCAAAGACTTGGAACCAACCCAAATGTCCAACAATGATAGACTGGATTAAGAAAATGTGGCACATATACACCATGGAATACTATGCAGCCATAAAAAATGATGAGTTCATGTCCTTTGTAGGGACATGGATGAAGCTGGAAACCATCATTCTCAGCAAACTATCCCAAGCACAAAAAACCAAACACAGCATGTTCTCACTCATAGGTGGGAATTGAACAATGAGAACACATGGACACAGGAAGGGGAACATCACACACCGGGGCCTGTTGTGGGGTGGGGGGAGGGGGGAGGGATAGCATTAGGAGATATACCTAATGCTAAATTATGAGTTACTGGGTGCAGCACACCAACATGGCACATGTATACATATGTAACAAACCTGCACATTGTGCACAAGTACCCTAAAACTTAAAGCATAATAATAGTAAAATAAAATAAAATAAGAAAGAAAAGAACTGTCAACTGCAAATTATTTATCCAGCAAAACTCTCATTCAGGAATAAAGAGGGAAATAAAGACACTCTCACATGAAGAACAACTAAAATAATATATTTCTAAAAGACCTATCCTCACAGAGTGGCTAAAGGAAGTTCTTCAAATAGAAGGAATTTTAGATGAAATGGTCCAATTTCTCAAAAACCGCAAATTACCACAACTCAATCCATATGAAAGAAATCATTTGAACAGCCCTATAAACTACTGAAGAGTTTAATTCATCACGTAAAAGCCTCCCAAAAAGGAATCTCCAAGCCCAGCTGATTTCACTGGAGAATTCCACCAATGTTTAAAGTAGAATTAGCACTAATTTTACACAATATCTTCCAGAAAACAGAAAATAAGAAAACACTTCCCAAATCATTCTATTTAATAAGAAGCCACTATTACCCTGACCAAACCAGACAAAGATAATACAAAAGACAGTCCACAGATCAATATTTCTCATGAAGTTAGTCACAAAAAATCCTAAACATAATATTAGCAAATTGAGTCAAACAGTGTATAAAAAGAATTACACACACTAGGATTAATCCAGGTATGCAAGGCTGGTTCCACATTTGAAAATCAATCAATGTAATCCACTATATATGTTAGCTAAAGAAGCAAGATTGTATCAATTAATGTTAAATTTTTTTTTTTTACAAAATCCAACACCCACTCATGACAAATACTCTCAGCAAGTTAGGAGTAAAGAGGAACTTCCTTAACTTGTTCAAGAATGAGTACCTACAAAAAACCTACAGGGTACATTATATTTAAGTGAAATGCATTTCTTAATGCCTGAATGTTTCCCCTAAGATCAGGAGCAAGTTAAGGTGATCCACTCTCACCACTTTTATTCAACATAGTACTAGAAATTCTAGCCAGCAAAATATGGCAAGAAAAAGAAACACATTTGGATTAGAAAGCAAAAAATTAAACTATCCTGGTTTGCATATAATTTGCTACATAGAATTTCCCAAGAAAACTAGTTTTTTTAATCTCCTGGAAATAATAAGTTCAGCAAATTCACAGGACACAAGATCAACATGTAAATATCAATCATGTCTCTATATGCTTATAAGAACAAGTATTAACCAAAATCGAAAACACAAGATTTATAATCTCTCCACAAAAAATGAAATACTTAAGTGTGTACTTAACAAAACACATACGGAAACTTCAAGCTGAAAATTTTTAAATTCTGATAAAAGAAATCAAAGATCTAAATAAAAAGGCATATTGTTTTCATAGAAGATTCAACATAGTAAAGATGTCAATTATTCTCAAACTAATCTAATGCAATTACCATCAAAATCCCAGCAAGGTTTTTGTTTGTTTGCAGATGAACAAGCTTATTTTAAAATTTATGAAGAGGCACAAACCCTACCATAATAATCTTGGGAAAAAACACAATAGGAAGAACTACTCTATCTATTAAGACTTACTTTATTGCTACAGTAATCAAAATAGTATGGTATCGGTAGAGGCATAGACACACAGACCAATGGAACACAGCAGAGAACCCAGAGATAGATTCACAAAAATATGCCTAACTAATATTTGATAACAGCAAAAGCAATTCGATGGAAGACAGAGAGCCTTCCTAACACACAGTGCTGGAGCTGTTGTATATCAATAGGCATAAGAAAGAACCTCAACCTAAGCCTTATATCCTATTGCAAAAATTAACTCAAAAAGGATCATGGACTACGTACATGTGAGACCTGAAAATTTTATTTAAAAAATAATAGGAGAAAATCTTTGGGATCTAAGGCTAGACAAAAAGAGTTCCTAGGCTTAATGCCAAAAGCATAATCCATACAAGAAAACATTAAATTGCACTTTTCCAAAATTAAAAAGTTTTGCTCAGTGAAAGATGCTGTCAAGGGGATAAAAAGAGAAGCTACACATTGGGAGAAAATCTTTGCAAACCACATATTTGAAAATGAATTACTATCCAGAATATATAAAGAACTCTCAAAAGTCAAGACTTAAAAAAATTTTTTTAATGAGCAAAAGACATGAATAGACTCTTCTCCAAAGAGGATATTTAGATGCAATAAGCACAAGAAAAGATGCTCAACATCATTCTTCATTTGGGAAATGCAAATCAAAATCACAATAAGATACCATTTATCAAAATGGCAAAAATAGGAAGTAGCAACACCACCAAATGCTGCTGAGGATGTGGAGAAACAGGTTCACTTGTACTGTGGGAATGTAAACTGGTACAGCCTCTCTAACACAGCTTGGCACTTTTTTAAAAGCCTGGACATGCAATCACAATACTACTGAGAAACTGCAGTCTTAGGCATTTACTCCAGAGAAATGAAAAGTGATATTCACAGGAAAACCTGCACATGAATGTTAAGCGCTGAATTGAGTCTCACACTCCAGATTCATATGCTGAACTCCTAAATGTCTGTTGTCTGACCTAGTTTGTAGTGCTTTGTTATGCCAGCCTAGTCAACTAATACAATGTATGTTCGTAACAGCTTTATTTGTGACAGCCTAGAACTAGAAACCACCTAGATGTCCTTTAGATGGACTGTGGTACCTCTATATCATTACTACTACTCAGCAGTCAAAGGGAACAAACTATTGATACAACAACTTGGATTAATGTTCAGAAATTATTCTGAGGGGAAAAAGTCAATCTTAATGGTTACATACTGTATTGTTACATTTATTTTGTCTTCAAATGACAAGATTATAAAAATGGAGAACAGATCAGCAGTTGCAAGGGATTAAGGATGATGGCAGAGAGCAGGTTGGGGGAACAGTGTCTGTGGTTATAAAAGGGCAACATGAGGGATCCTGGTGGTGAAGGAATTCAGAATCTCGCCTGTGGTAGTGATACATGAACCCACACTGATTAGACTGCATGGAACACACACACATACACACACACACACAGCTACAGGTAAAACTGGTGGGAGAATCTGAACAAGGTAAGTGGATTGTATCAATGCCAATATTGTAATCGTTGTTAAAAGAAAAACTTTAGCCAAAAGAGTTTAACTGGGGCTGCACACAATGGCTCACGCCTGTAATTCTAGCACTTTGGGAGGCTGAGGTGAGCAAATCACTTGAGGTCAGGAGTTCGAGGCCAACCTGGCCAACATGGTGAAACCCCGTCTCTACTAAAAATATAAAAATTAGTCAGGCATGGTGGTGCATGCCTGTAATCCCAGCTACTTGGGAGGCTGAGGCAGGAGAATGGATTGTACCCTGGAGGCAGAGGTTGCAGTGAGTCGAGATCCTGCCGTTGCACTCCAGCCTGGGTGATGGAGTACTTTTTTACTCCATCTCAAAAAAAGTAAAATAAAATAAAATTTAAAAAAGTTTAATTGAGCAAAGAACAATTCATGAATCAGGCAGCCTCCGAAACGTTAGCAGGTTCAGAGACTCCAGTGCAGCCATGTGGTAGAAGACGATTTATGGACAGAAAAAAGAAAGTGACAGAGAGAAAATGGAAGTCAGATATAGAAACAGCTGGATTGTGCTGGGCATGGTGGCTCACACCTGTAATCCCAGCACTTTGGGAGGCCGAGACGGGCGGATCACAAGGTCAGGAGATCGGGACCATCCTGGCGAACAGGGTGAAACCCCGTCTCTACTAAAAATTCAAAAAATTTAGCCAGGCGTGGTGGTGGGCGCCTGTAGTCCCAGCTACTCAGGAGGCTGAGGCAGGAGAATGGCGTGAACCTGGGAGGCGGAGCTTGCAATGAGCCGAGATCACGCCACTGCACTCCAGCCTGGGCGACAGAGTGAGACTATGTCTCAAAAAAAAAAAAAAAAGAAAAAGAAACAGCTCAATTTCTTACAGCTTCGCATTTGCCTTATTTGAACAGCTGGCCACCTTTGGCCAAAATTTGGTGATTGGCACAAGAGTCGGCTACACTCTGTTTACAAGTTCATTTAGGTTACAGTTCACGATATACAGAGAAATCTTTTGGCTGAACTTAAAATATGTAAGGAGGCAGCTTCAGGCTAAACTTGATTTAACATTGTGATATTTTACTATTGTTTTACAAGATATTATTATTGAGGAAAACGGTACGCGAGATCTCTATTATTTCTTGCAACTGCATGTGAATCTACAATTACCTCAAAACAGAAAACTAAATAATGTCAAGGGTAAATGTATTTATTGCCTGAAGAAGAAAAACTGAGACATCCTCCTTGCCAAGCCAGCGTGGTTTGTGGTAGAGACTGAAAAAAGGTGGGAGGAAAGGGAATTTGAATTATTTGCCAAATAAAAGGTAAGCATCTTCATCGAGTCTTTGTGTTATTTTATTTTCCTTAAGCACCCATATGGCAGGCAAACACTACGCACAGTTCAATCACACATTTAACTAAAGATGATCCACACATCATAGCTCATGTGAAATCAGCATTTAAATGCCAAAAATTCCCAGCCCATTACATGATATTATTTGTTAAGTATGTCTGAAATAAAAATATTAATGTCTCCACAATGATTTCTATTTTGCTTTTTTATTTGCAGTAATGATTCCCATTGAGACATTCAAAATGAAAGAGAAAGTTCTGGTGTAATTGTCAGCTAACAAACTAATGAATGCCAAGCCCCCAGCTAGTGTGGCACTCAGATGGTACTTTCTAAACCACATCATTTATTTTATTTGAAGAGATAATGTTCACAATCAGCAGGGATACGGTAGTTCATCATGTACTCTTGCTTTACAATGGATTCAGAAAAATAATGCTATCTTTGGTGTGATGTTCAGGATGGAAAGACAAACCACTGTGGAAAGAGCAGGGCTCTGGCCCCAAACAACAACCCATGAGGAACATACCATGCTCTGATATGGTGAAGCTGAGACAAGAAAGGTTTTTAGGTTGTGATAGTGTTTTTGGCCATGTATCTCTTACTACTCACCTTCAGAACTCATCAGAACCTAGCCAATTTGGCTCACTCACCAGCCTTTAAACCATGCCATGCTACCCCATGATTTGGAAGGGTTCTGTGCTTGGTTTAAAGCTCTTCTGTCATGGACTACAAATACCTACAAATTTTTTAACAGGAAATCCCGTATTTTTATTTTGTACTGGGTCGTCCAAATTATACAGCTGTTCCTGCATCAAACACATCTTATACTGCCCACTCCCCAGCCCCCCAAACAAAACTTCAACCTGTTCTTTTTTTTTTTATATTTTAAGTTTTAGGGTACATGTGCACAATGTGCAGGTTAGTTACATATGTATACATGTGCCGTGTTGGTGTGCTGCACCCATTAACTCGTCATTTAACATTAGGTATATCTCCTAATGCCATCCCTCCCCCCTCCCCCCACCTCACAACAGGCCCCGGTGGGTGATGTTCCCCTTCTTGTGTCCATGTTCTCATTGTTCAATTCCCACCTATGAGTGAGAACATGCTGTGTTTGGTTTTTTGTCCTTGTGATAGTATGCTGAGAACGATGGTTTCCAGCTTCATCCATGTCCCTACAAAGGACATGAACTCATCATTTTTTATGGCTGCATAGCATTCCATGGTGTATATGTGCCACATTTTCTTAATCCAGTCTATCATTGTTGGACATTTGGGTTGGTTCCAAGTCTTTGCTATTGTGAATAGTGCCACAGTAAACATACGTGTGCATGTGTCTTTATAGCAGCATGATTTATAATCCTTTGGGTATATACCCAGTAATGGGATGGCTGGGTCAAATGGTATTTCTAGTTCTAGATCCCTGAGGAATCGCCACACTGACTTCCACAATGGTTGAACTAGTTTACAGTCCCACCAACAGTGTAAATGTGTTCCTATTTCTCCACATCCTCTCCAGCACCTGCTGTTTCCTGACTTTTTAATGATCACCATTCTAACTGGTGTGAGATGGTATCTCATTGTGGTTTTGATTTGCATTTCTCTGATGGCCAGTGATGATGAGCATTTTTTCATGTGTTTTTTGGCTGCATAAATGTCTTCTTTTGAGAAGCATGTGTTCATATCCTTCACCCACTTGTTGATGGGATTGTTTGTTTTTTTCTTGTAAATTTGAGTTCATTGTAGATTCTGGATATTAGCCCTTTGTCAGATGAGTAGATTGCAAAAATTTTCTCCTATTCTGCAGGTTGCCTGTTCACTCTGATGGTAGTTTATTTGGCTGTGCAGAAGCTCTTTACTTTCATTAGATTCCATTTGTCAATTTTGGCTTTTGTTGCCATTGCTTTTGGTGTTTTAGACATGAAGTCCTTGCCCATGCCTATGTCCCGAATGGTAATGCCTAGGTTTTCTTCTAGGGTTTTTATGGTTTCAGGTCTAACATGTAAGTCTTAAATCCATCTTGAATTAATTTTTGTATAAGGTGTAAGGAAGGGAACCAGTTTCAGCTTTCTACATATGGCTAGCCAGTCTTCCCAGCACCATTTATTAAATAGGGAATCCTTTCCCCATTTCTTGTTTTTGTCAGGTTTGTCAAAGATCAGATGGTTGTAGATATGCAGCATTATTTCTGAGGGCTGTGTTCTGTTCCATTGGTCTATATCTCTGTTTTGGTACCAGTACCATGCTGTTTTGGTTACTGTAGCCTTGTAGTATAGTTTGAAGTCAGGTAGCGTGACGCCACCAGCTTTGTTCTTTTGGCTTAGGATTGACTTGGCAATGAGGGCTGTTTTTTGGTTCCATATGAACTTTAAAGTAGTTTTTTCCAATTCTGTGAAGAAAGTCATTGGTAGCTTGATGGGGATGGCATTGAATCTATAAATTACTTTGGACAGTATGGCCATTTTCACAATATTGATTCTTCCTACCCATGAGCATGGAATGTTCTTCCATTTGTTTGTATCCTCTTTTATTTCATTGAGCAGTGGTTTGTAGTTCTCCTTGAAGAGGTCCTTCACATCCCTTGTAAGTTGGATTCCTAGGTATTTTATTCTCTTTGAAGCAATTGTGAATGGGAGTTCACTCATGATTTGGCTCTCTGTTTGTCTGTTATTGGTGTATAAGAATGCTTGTGATTTTTGCACATTGATTATAGAATGCCTCCCACTTCATCACTGCTGTTGGAATCCCACTGGTTAATTGAAAATCCAGTAAAAGTTACAACTCTTCCCTAATCATCTCAGTCTAACATCTTGTATTATTTATTATCTATAAAATTACTCCAATAATCAATCACATGCTGCCCAGAGACACTGCTGATAAAAATGTTAATTATGTTTTCTTTTATCCTCTCCTTCTGCACATCTTTCTATTCCAGATTTAAAATAGATTTAAAATTAATCAGGGGCAGAAAAAAATGTTCCCACACCACATTATCCAATAGAACTTCCTGAGCTGGTGGAAATATCCTACATCTGCACCATCTCACAGAATTACCACTAGCTGTTTTGGCAAATGAGTCTGTGAAATGTGGCTGTGCAACTAAGAAATGGAATTCTGCATTGTATTTAATGTTAATTCATTTACATTTAAATTCCCACTGGTGCTAGTGGCTACCATATCCAACAGTGGAGGGCTACTGCTTCTCTGCAGTTTCCATGGCACTGGTACAGTTGTGTGTACAATGAACAACTCAGTTGTTGTGTTTCCCAAGAACTTAATACTCATCTTCATGGACCTATAGACGGTCAACCATATTTTAAGGGCACAAGTTTTCCAAAGATTATATACTAAATCTCCCCACTGCTTGAACTATGCCTGGTAGATACACACTATCTAATAATACTATTTAATCTAAAAGAATGAATGTAACTCTCTAATTGTCTGAATTAATATTGGGGAGTTATGTGGTTCCAAATTCACAATACTCAACTATAATTTTTTTGACTTACAGAACTCCTCAAAATAGTTTTCTACATCCTAAAAGTCCATCACAAGCACAGTTCATTATTACACAAATTAGCATGAAAAACAAGTCAAGTAAAACCCATGAAATACTGCCACTATATCAGCCTAGTACAATAAAAGGCTTAGAGGACATGCTCTCTTCCAAGAGGGATGCTGTCTCAGAGGCCCATGAAACTGCATTCTAAGGGAGTCCCACTGTATTTCGGATCTGGGAGGTATAAAAACATAGCTGGGACTACTTCCACAAATAGATACGAGCTTCCCCTTCCCCCTTTGTTTTTCTAAATATAACCTGGCATATATGAGGCTGGCCTTCAGCTACTGTGAACAAATGATTTTTAAAAGAGCTAAAACTGACAGATGGATTTCGAGATCTTCGAAATACATTCTTTAATCCTTTTTCTGTTTTAAACTGTTTCATCTTACATACTTCTTTTATTGCTACTGTGGTCCCCAAAATTGATATTAATCATAAATTAGCCAATTCATTAATCTGACTATACATCCAAGAACTTCTATATTTCTACATGAAGCTAGTAAAACACACAAAAGGCTCCAAGAGTCCATACTTAGAGCATACATTGTCCCTGGCTGCAAAGATTTTACTGATTCTTAAGCAAAGTATGCCCTACCCTTTACCAAAATTTGTCACACAAACCCACCCCAGTTTTTCATCTTGGCCTGTCTCTATCAGACATTTATATGCCAAAATGCATTACATAATACGGTCTAAGGAATGGTATAGCATTTCTATGTAATAAACACATGACCTTAAACCCTCAGTTGTCCTAAGTTTTGCACATGGTAGCACTGTATTGGTCAGCTTGGGCTGCCACAGCAAAACACCACGGAGTGGACAGACTGGCTGGCTCAAACAACAGAAATTTATTTTCTCAGTTCTTGAGGCTGGAAGTCCAAGATCAAGGTGCCAGTAGATTTTGTTTGTGGTGAGGGTACCCCCTTCCCGGCTTGCAGATGGCCAACCTCTTGCTGTGTCCCCACATAGCAGAGACAGTGAGCTCTGTTCTCTCTCTCTCTCTCTCTCTCTCTCTCTCTCTCTCTCTCTCTCTCCCCCCCCCCCCAACTCTCCTTCTTCTTATAAGGACATTAATCCCATCCCAGATGCCCCACCCTCATGTGACCTCATCTAAACCTACTTACTTCCCAAAGGCCTCATCTCCAATACCATCATGTTAGGAGCTGGAACTTCAATATATGAATTGTAGGGTGAAGGTGGAGTGGGTACACAATTCAGTCCATAGCAGAAAAAGAGATGAAGAGGGAAGTTAAACAGCGTGGGATAGCCTGGCAGACCCTGAAGAGCAAAATGATACAACTCTAAGTTCTCAACAACAAACTCACTCTATGTGCCTTTTGCCCATCACTATAAAACAAAGTGTGACTTACTTGCTGTACATGCAAAATCTCAAATCTTTAGCAAAACCAAAACAATGTCGATCTGGTGCCTAGCTTTACAACATATTTCTTTGAGTCATAAAAATTTGCAAATCTGCACATGACAGAAACCAAGACTCACAACTCAAGGATAAGAATAATTATAATCATGTTCTATTCATATGGAATGTCTGTTTAACCTGTCTTCTCATTTAGTCAGCTGTAGCTTTAAAAACCACTTGGAGGGTATCTCAATGTTGCTTCTGATGTTGCTAAAATCCCAGCTCCTCCAGGGAACCAGCAAAGCACAGTATCTTCATGGGATGCTTCTGTTCCTATATTTCAGAAAGTTTCAGAATTACTCATGATGAAACCTTAGGATAATTACTAGACATTCCAATCCTAATAGAAACGTACATAACGAACCAATAATATAGCCTGTACCTGGCAGCTCCAAGATTCTTCTAACCACAAATCACATCAGTTGACCAATGGCTTTACCTTCGGCACTCAGGAAAAGATCACATCATTCTTATTGTTTCCTTGGCCACTTCCCGTCTATGTTTGCCCTGTGCCACTTTCTGTATTAAACTGGAGACAGAATGAATCCTTAATGATCTCCTCAAAGCACCATGTGCCAGAACTACTTTCCCTTCTGATTTTGTTGGTTTTCTTTCCCTACATGAATACCTCTTCCCAGCTGGCTTAATAAATAGCTTTTCAAGCTGGTTTTTCTGTCTGGCTAGGACACCTGACTCTGCCTACAGCTCTGATACATCAACTGCATGCTCAAAAATCTCACTGGCTCCCGTCTACCTAAAGAAGAAAGTCCAAACTTCTCCACTTGCAGTAAGAACCTCCATATACACCTGAAAATGAACCCTCCAAGGTTATTTCTTGCTGCTCCTCCTCTCCAACCATGTGGAAGGCCATCCTGTCTGCAGACATTTGCTTCTGCTGTTTTCTCCCCCAATGAATGCCTACCACCCCAAGACTCCTCACACCTAAATTCCACATGCTAAAAAAAATATCATTCCCACCATGAAGACTTCTTTGGTCTTCTCTACATTGGAAAGAAGTCCTCCTTCCTGTGAACTCTCATAGACACCAACAGGTTTTCTCCTGTGGCTTGCAACACTTTCTGCCTTGTTTTAGAGTCTTGTACCTGAGGTTCATTGCAAGGCCTTAAGCTCTTCACCAAGGTCCCCCACATGCTGGGCAATGTGTTTTACATAGTAGATTCTTACGGAAATCAGGAGATAAGGGAAAGAGAAGAATGAGAAGGAGAGAAAGAGAAGTGTCAAGAAGGAAAAAATGCCCAATCCAGATAACCTCTCATCCAACCCCACCAGGTGATTCAAAATGCACTCAATGAACCCAGAGTCATCTTCAATCTGAAGTAAAAATTAAAAAGCAAAATAGCACAAATTTTTTTAATAATGTGGGTAAATATTAGGTATGTCTTGCTATAAAATGTTAGGTGTGTTTTGGGTTAAAACATTTTTCTTTTAGAATGGGTTGTTCTAAAAGGATAACCTCAGTCATGCCTCTGTGGCCTTGAACTTGCTGTTCACCTTGCCCAGGGGGTTGTCTCTTTCTTCTCAGCCTGGCAAATGCTTACCAAGACCTCAGGATGGCTCCAGCACCAGCTGCCCCAGGAAGCCTTCCTATACCTCACCCATAGCCCCAAGCGCCACCCGCACACATGTGATCATTCAGTACAGATACATCCCACGCATTCACTATGCCGGGCATCTCACTGACATAACACAGGGTATATAAATACTAAGGAGACAGTCCATCCCTCAAGGAGTCCAGGAATATGGAGTGAAAAAGGCTGAGAAGTAAATGAATAATGGTATCTGTATTAAGTAGACTCTTGCAAGCCTAGAAGGCTGTGAGAGTTGCTGAGAAACAGGAAGGGAAGCCCTAGAGCCAGGCTGGTGAAGGGGTTAGAGGGTTAAGGAGGGCTTCCCGGGGAAAATAGCAGCTGAGCTGGATCTTAGGGGAGAAGCTAGACCAAATAGAGTATATCAGGGAAGGGAAAAGCCTAGAGATAAGGTTTTGTCCTTTGTTGTTATTCTTTTTTTTTTTTTTTTTTTTTTTTTTGAGACAGAGTCTCTGTGCAGTGGCGTGATCTCGGCTCACTGCAACCTCCGACTCCCTGGTTCAAGCGACTCTCCTGCCTCAGCCTCCTGAGTAGCTGGGATTACAGGCACGCACCAGCACAACCAGCTAATTTTTGTATTTTTAGTACAGATGCGATTTCACCATGTTGGTCAGGATAGTCTCCATCTCCTGATCTCAAGATCCGCCCACCTCGGCCTCCCAAAGTGCTGGGATTACAGGCATGAGCCACCGTGCCCAGCCTGTTGTTATTCTTATTTATTTCATCTTCTCCTTTCAGCACATTGCCCCTATTATCTTTTTGTTCCCTTAGGAACTTAACATTTACAAAGCTCCTCCCTCATACTATTTTTTAATGCCTTTCAGTTCAACGGCCTACGATTCTGCCTTTTTTCAATATGTGTGTGTATGATTTTTTGAATAGGCAATACATTGTATGCTGTAAAATGTGAAACATAAAAGAGTAGATGGTGAAAAGTAAGTTTCACCTGCCACCCAGTTCCAAGAGGCAACCACAAGCACCAGTTTTCCAAGCCTTCTTTAAATTACCGTTTCTGGCTCTTTACAGGGATACTGGCTGGATCCACTGGTTCCACCTGCAACTTTTGCATCTGAGAAGACATTGGCTGCTTCCAGCTTCCAGGTGCTCATAGCATTTACGAGCACTAATTAGTACAAGCAAAACGTATCCCACATGTCCTCAGACAAATCTCTTCTCCCATAGCTTCGTTCCCTGCAAAGGGCTGACTTATACAAGCAAGGCAGGCAGGGGCTCGTCCAGAGGGGAAAACTGACACTTTGTAGGGCTGATGAAGAGGAGACTCTGGGAAACATGACAGCTTTCTTCAATTATGCAAAGGGCTGTAATGGAGAAGAGAGATCAGAGTTGGTCCCTCTGATGTCAAAGGGTAAAATGCAATGGATGGAAGGAAGCCATGGAGCTTGCCCCATGAAAAGCTATTCTAACAGACACAGCTGGCTCAAATGAAGCGGAATCCCTGGAGGCCTCGGTCTAGGGCAATGTAGGCAACAATTTAACACCAAAAAGCCATGAGACTAGATGACAGGATCAATGCTTCTCACAGAAAAATACATACTCCATTAATAAAATGTAATCTAATTTTAGGTACCATAAAAATATCCCACTAATAAAATCTAATTGTAAGTAGCATGAAAGTAACTTTTTATTTCAATGGTTTTATGCATATTTCTATATATAAAAATATATAACTAAGAAGACTAGCATTCTGTGAGCACTTACTATGTGCTAGGCACTACTGCAAATATTTTACTTTTTTCATTTAATTCTCATAAAAACGCTAGGAGACAGAGATTATTATTGTCTCCATTTTGCACCCAGGGAAACAGAGACACAAAGAAATGTAGTGACGTGCTCCCAGTTGCCACACCAGGAAGATGTAGAGCCAGGATTTGAACCCAGGTAGTCTGGCTCCAGAGTCCTAGCTGCAACATTATCAAATCCAAACAGTATGCTTCAGATGAGGCTAAGCCAAACAGGATAGAATCCAGAGAGACGTAACTAATAATGGTAGTTCTTATATACAGCAAAAAGCATGGCTATAATAACACTCAAATCACTGGTGTTTGAAACATACTTGTCTAGATGTTTCAGTAAGGTCCCTTCCGAGCCATCTTATAGAATTATGATGTAATCACTGAGAGCTCTAATAACTCATGCAGTTCTGTGATCATGGAGTACAAACCATCACAAGTGAAGCTACACTGCCAAAATAAGGATGTTCCAGGGACAACACTGCGCTTTACAGTCTAATAAAAAGTTATTATGTTGCATAGAAACTTTCTTGCTATGCCCTCCAAAACAAACACTGGAATGCAGGTGTGGACAAATGTAGCCAAGACCTTAACCCAGTATCACTGGGGCACCCCACATCCTGCATCCCCTCACCTCAGCCTCACACACCTGCATTACAGTGGAACAGATCTGCCCTCTCATGCCCAAACTCCACTTAAAAGCAGAAAACACATGCATACACTAAGTGGGAGCTTATGGGGGTCATGCCTGGGTCTCTAATTGCTACTCTTAGGGACTCTTACCCTTATTGCTATTGATTATTATGGAATCACTTAGAATCACAAAATTAGAGCATCTCAGAGTTTAGTGTTTTGTCCATGTTTCCCCAGGCATGGCTACCTTCTAAGAGGAAAAAAAAAATCCCTCATCTTTTCTTTTGAAATGCATATTTCAGCATGCGTCATAAAGCACCACTCTATAAGTGTTTGCAAGAGATACAGATACCAAGGGAACACGTGGAATCCTTGAAAAAGAGACACACCCATGCTCAGTGCACACTTCCCCTTCATCACAACTTCAGATGCAAGCCCAATGACACAGAGAGTTATTACCTAATGACAAGGTAGCTCACCAAAGTCTGTGATGACTGCTATAATTAGAAAGTCTGAAATAATGAACATGTACCTGCAAGCGTGACACGAGCACAGAAGAGAAAATGCTACTGTGGAAATGAGTTTAATTACTCTGGGGTAGGCAATGCTTATCTTAATTCATCTTTGCAAGTAAGTGAACCCGAAATGCCTCCAACTTTTTTCCCCCTTCAATGGAACCAACATGAGATCCTTTCTTTTTTTTCTGAAGCCTGCCACACAGAACCAGGAGCAGGTGAAGAGCTACACCTCCAGGGAACAGCTGAGAACAAATGAACAATGAACCTGTCACCACCATCATCACAAGGAATTAAAAAGAAATTAAAACAAATGGATTCTATGAAGCACACTCGGTAAATGCTAATTACTTCCAAGTAGATACTTGGTTGTCGGAACTTCAATATCAATTACACTTTTCCTGGGAGAGGGGTGGTGGGGATGGTTCAAGCTAGCATACAATTTTATTTCTTATCCTTTAATCTTTCCAAATGATTTGGGTTGTCCCTTACCCTTTGCCCTGGACACTGACAATGCAATTCTAAATGTAAAGGATGCAACCCAAATGTTGCTTGCAATATCTCAAGGGACCAATTCTCTCTCTCGAAATATCTCTTGTTTTTCAGATTTTACAAGATCAATATGGGGTTTGCAGGCAGAATAATAATCAACAGCATCCCTTGATTAAGATGCCAAGAGGAGCCGAGCGCGGTGTCTCATGCCTGTAATCCCAGCACTTTGGGAGGCTGAGGCAGGCGGATCACCTGAGGTCAGGAGTTCGAGACCAGCCTGACCAACATGGAGAAACCCCGTCTCTACTAAAAATACAAAAATTAGCTGGGTGTGGTGGCCCATGCCTGTAATCCCAGCTACTCAGGAGGCTGAGGCAGGAGAATCGCTTGAACCCAGGAGGCAAAGTTTGCGGTGAGCCAAGATAATGCCATTGCACTCCAGCCTGGGCAACAAGAGCAAAACTCCATCCCTCAAAAAAAAAAAAAAAAGATGCCAAGAGGAAAACCAGATAGATGGGGTCTTCTCCATCTGATATATTCTCATTCTGTATGAGGCATCACTCTTTCTGTTCTCTCTACTTTCACTGTCCTATTTAAAACATTTTTACCAGTGTTTCAATAGCTATTTTTACTGTATTCATAAAATGCTATTTAGTAAAACTCTGAGACCCAAATATCATGCAAATCCCCAGCAATACATGGTTCAGAAGGATTCAATCCATTAAGAACTCAGACAAATATACAATAGTCAACAGTTCAAACAAATAATGGACAGAGAGGAATGAACAGTGTTTTATAGGGTCCCAGGATTAAACTGTTCTGCCAGGGAGACAGGCAGGAATAAACAGGTAGGAAAGGTTTCACAGAAAAGTGGTACTAGAGCTATGCGACTGGACGGCCAACAGCAGGTAGAAAAGGTGTCTGGGACAAGGAGAAAAGCTTGAAGGAAAGTAGAAATGGCAAAGTGGGAAGATACTTCTTAGAGTTTAGGACAGAGGAAGTTAACCACGCCTTTGGGACTTCCAGGCAGAGGTAACAGTGAGGCAGTCTAGATGTCATGAAGGAGGTAAGAAGAGAAACTAACTGCCCAGAGGATAGCTGAGATCAAGGGAAGAGATGATAGCCCCAGGGAGTGGCATGGGAGAAGAAAAAGGTCCTAAAGCAGACCTCAAGGGACCCTCCTCACATGTGCAGCCATACGGGCCTTTGCTCTTGCCCGAGTGCATGAAGATCATCCCACCTTGGCACATGCCTGCAAGGTCCAGAATGCTCTTCCTCCCTCCCTTTGGCCCACTGAAGTCCAGAGCTCAGCTTACAAGCCTCTTCCTCAGCTTCAAAGCCCTTATTTAAGTGCTCTGTAGTTTCCCTTCCCAGGGCTTAGGAAACCCAAAACCATGCAGTGGTGTGTGTGACCATTTATGGAATGTCTGCTCTCCACTAGACCCTGCCTGCCTCACCCGCTGTGTCCAGCATGAGGGCTGCCACAGAGCAGACTCTCACTAAGTATCTCCTGAGTCAATGATGGGGCAGCTGTGGTCAGAGACATGGGAGGTGCGTCAGAAACGAGTAGCGTCCAGGGAGCCGAAAGGGGAGAGGGTATCTGGAAGACAGCAGTCAGCCATGTCAAAGCTGCCCAGAGAATAAGCATGATTATACACCAAAGAGGCCTACTTCTAAGAAACCTGAGGGAATGATCAAACTTCCCAAGGCAGTAGTTCAATCAGGTCAACTACCCAAATCAACCCCTTTCAATCATGGCCAATTATCCACAAAATGAAGGCCAACTTCCTTAGCCAGCACCCAGAGCCTTCCTCAAGCAGGATGTACTTCCAACCTTAACCTCCGCTGATCTCCAACTCAAACCTCATGTTGTCAACACAATTTATTGTGTACCTTGCACTAGCTCTGTACCTTGCTCTGTACCTTGCACCACTCCAGAGACACTGGCCTCCTAGTGCTCCAACCTGCCAAGCCCTACAGGCACTTCAAAATCAAGGAAAAGCACCAACTGCTCATCACAGTTCACCTAATCCTAAACTGCTGTGCCCATGGCCATCATTCTGCATCTGAAGTGCTGAAGCAGCTTTGGTCTCAATGGTGAGAATGAATGAATGGTTTATCATCCATAAACGTCGTGTACTTTGTAAGTCTGTGCATACTTTATCCCCCCTTACTTATCAGTGAGTTTCTGGAGAGCACATTCCTGGAGAGTATTTTACACTTCTGTCTGCTCAAAAGTGCTACCATGATGATTTGCACATAGGCAACACACATTTCCCCTTAGCACTCTCATACTTAATCCGTAACTGAGCCCCTGATCTGCCCTGCCACACTCTTCCCCATCTCAACACACAGCATTCACAACTTCATCTCTTTCCCTACTTAGACCAAACAACTTGCAGTCCTTCTCAATGCCTCTCTTCCTCTCATACCTCATAGCTAATCCATCAGCACTTCCTGTGGGCTCAGCCTGGAAAGTAAAATCAGATTTCGACCACTTCTCCCCACCTCCACCACTAACCCTAGACCCAGGTCTCTATAATCTCCTGCCTGCATTACTGTGATGGCTTTGAACCTGCCTCCCTGCTCCCCTGCTGGCCCCCTTCCATCTCTTCTCAGCAAACCCCTTGAGTGATCCTTTCAAAATTAAGTCAGATGACAGCGCTCCTCTGCTCAAAACCCTCTAGCCACTTCCCATCTCACAAAGTAAAAGCAAAAGTCCCAACAATGGCCTACAAAGCCCTTCTTGGTATGGCCCCTACACCCCTCTGACCTCACTCCTGACCACCCCTCTCCCCACCAGCAACTCTGCCCAGACGCATTGGCCTCTGCTGTTCTGTGCCACACCAGGCACATTCCCATCTGGGGCTTGGAGACTCACTATTCCCTCTGTTGGGAATGCCCTTCCCCAACTGCTCCACAAGCCTCACTGCCTCCAGGTGGCCCAGTGTCACCCACCCTGTGAGGCTCTCCCTGATGAAATATCAACCCACTGCACTACATCCTACAGCCTCCCCTTCTAAAGGTTTTCCCATAGACCTTATCACTATCTTAACATATATTTTACTTGTTTTCCTTGATTTTGATCTGTTTTGTCCACTACTATATCCTCAGTCCCTAAAACATTGCCTGGGATAATTAAAAACTCAATAAATATTTGTTGGATATATATCAAATCAACAGCTATTCGCTCTCAGAAATAGTGTTGAAAGTCACCTTTAAGATTGGTCCATACAAGCATGTGTTGTAAACACTTCCTGCTTATAAACCATGGCCATCCAGAGCTAAAGATCAACAAAGGTAGTAAAACTGGTGTCTTCCTAAATTTGACCCCAGGAACTCATGGTTCCATACTTTGATGCCTCTCCAAAATAAGTCTGGATCCTAACTTGGGCATTCACCAGCTGTCTAACCTTGGGAAAGGTACTCAGTGTTTCCAGGCTTCAATTTTCCCTTGTAAAGAACACTTAATCCCCCTAAATAAGGCACGTATAAAAGTACAACAGTAGTTGCAGAACAGGTTTCCATAAATGTTGACAATCAGTGTCAGCTTCTTTTCCTTCCCTTTATCCACAGAAGTAACCCCTGCCCAGCCACTCCTCCCTGCTGACCTCTTGGTATCATTGAGTTGCCAAGAACATTTTTAAATCTAGTTGAACACATATGTCTGTATTCTCGCCAAACTTTCTCACTAATGTTTACCAGATGATGTATAAAACAAAATAGAATCACTGCAGAGGAAGATAAAAAGCAAAGTATGAGTGATGCTTTTCCTAAAACACCCAAATCAAATCTGTTAAGATAAAGCTACCATTAAGAAATTTATTTATTTACTTGGGGGGATTAATGACCAGGAGTCAAAATGATTGATGATAAATTTCAAAAAGTGGACCCTTACCTTAAAAAAAACTTAAAAGGTGCAATTAATTTTTATACACACACACACACACACACACAGGTGAGGACGCTGACAAAATGATAAACTCTCCCAACAATTGGTAAACTTTCCCAATAACTGCAGTTAGTTTTTTCTATTTCCTGTATACCAGGAAAATTTGTGGCTTGTCTCAAAAATAAACAAAAGAACTGTGTTATTTTGTAATGACTATACATTCATTCACAGGAAGTAACAAAAAATGCAGCAAGGTCCTATGTACATTTCGCCCAGCTTCTCCCAGTGAGAACACCCTGCTTAACTAGAGTAAAATATCAAACCAGAAAATTGCATTGGTACATCTACAAACTTCATTCAGATTTCACTAGCTTCAAATGCACTCATTCCCGTTCCCCGCTCCCAAGTGTGTATGTGTGTGTGCCGTGTGTGTACTCATGTGTGTAGATCTATGCAATTTTTATTGTGGTAAAATACTCTTAAAATTAAGCTGTTAAACTATTTTAAGTGTACAGTTCAGTGGCATTAAGTACATTTACACTGCTGTACAGACATCACCACCATCCATCCCCAGAACTCTGTTCATCTTGCCAAAGTCTATAGCCATTCCTCTCTCCTCCCAGCCCCTAGCAACCACCATTCTACTTCCTGTCTCTCTGAATTTGCCTAATGTAGGTACCTCATGTAAGTAGAATCATACAATATTTGTGCATTTGTGACTGGTTAATTTCACTTTGCATCATGTCCTCAAGGTTCATTCATACCTCAGCATAGGTCAGAATTTCCTTCCTTTTTAAGGCTAAATAATATTCCATCATCTGTATATACCACATTTTGTTTATCCATCCATCCATCAATGGACATTTGGGTTGTTTTTACCTTTGCCTAAAGTGAATAATGCTGCTATGAACATGAGTGTACAAATATCTATTTGAATCCCTGCTTTCCATTCAGACTATATATCCAGAAGTGGAGTATATATCCAGAAGTGAAACTGCTAAATCATATAGCAGCTATTTCTAATTTTTGAGGAAACATCATACTATTTTCCATAGCAGTTACACCATTTCACATTCCCCCCAGCCAATGCACAAGAGTTCCAATTTCCCCACATCCTCACCAACACTTGTTATTTCCCTAACTTTATAAATAATTGCCATCATAATGGGTGTGAAGAAGTATCTCACTACAATTTTGGTTTGCATTTTCCTAATGATTAGTGATATTAAGCATCTCTTCAGTGCAATCTGATAACATGTTTAGAATCATGTAACCATGGCCACAATCAAGATACTGAACTGCTCCATCACCACAAATCTCCTGCCTCCTCCTGCTACCCCTTTATAGCCAGACCCTCCCCCATTCCATACCCCTGGCAACCACTATCTGTTCTCCATCTCTATAATTTTGTTACTTCAAAAATGTTATGTTAACAGAATCATATAGTATTTAACCTTTTTATATTGGCTTTTCTTCAATCCACATAATTCCCTGGAGATCCATCCAAGTTGCTGCATGTATCAACAGCTCATTCCTTCTCATTGTTACATAGTATTCCATGGTATGGATGTATCACAGTTGTTTATCCACTCATTAAAGAATATTTTAGTGGTTTCCATTATTTTTCTATTCTGAATAAAGCTGCTATGAACACTTTCGTGCAGGTTCATGTATGAAAATAAGTTTTCATTTCTCTGGAACAAATACTCAATAGTGCAATTGCTGAGTTGTGTAGTTAGTACATTTTTAGCTTTACAGGAAAGTGCCAAACTGGATTCCAAGGTGGCTGTACTATTTTGCATTACTCCAGAAATACATCAGTGATCCAGGATTTCTGATTTCTCAGCAGTATGTGGTATTCTCGCTATTTTTATTTTAGCCATTCTGATAGGTGTGCAGTGATATTTCACTGTGGTTTTAATGTGCATTTCCCTAATGGGTAAAGATATGAACATCTTTTCGTGTCTTATTTGCCATCTGTATATCCTACTCACTGAAATGTCTGTAAAGTCTGCTCATGTCTTTGCCCATTTTCAAATTGGATTGTTTTATTACTGAATTTTGAGAGTTCTTTATATATTCTAGATACTGTCTATTTTTGGACGTGTGGATTACAAACATTTTCTTCCAGTCTGTAGCTCGTCTTTTCATCCTCTTTTTGCTTTTTAGAGCAAAAGTTTCTAACTGTGGCTTGCCTTTTCATTTTTTTATGACGTCTTTTGAAAAGCAGTTTTTAGTTTTGATTGTCTCTTTAAAAAAATTTTTTTAGAGACAGGATCTCACCCTGTCACCCAGGCTGGTGTGTAATAGCACAATCATGGCTCACTGAAGCCTCAAACTCCTGGGCTCAAGTGAGCTTCTTGCCTCAGCCTGAGTAGTTGGGACTACAGAAACATGTCACCACACCCAGGTAATGTTTTGTTTCGTTTGTAGAGACAGTCTCACTCTGTTACCCAGGTTGGCCTCAAACTCCTGTCCTCAAGCAATCCTCCCACCCCAGCCTCCTGAGTTGCTGGGATTACAGGTGTGAGCCATTGCACCAAGCTCCAAAAGTCTATTTTATTAATGTTTTCTTTTATGGGCCATGCTTTCGGTGTTATATCTAAGACATTGTCTTACATTTAGGTCTATGATCAATTTTGAAATAATTTTTGGCCGGGCGTGGTGGCTCACACCTGTAACCCCAGCACTTTGGGAGGCCAAGGCAGGCAGATCACTTGAAGTCAGAAGTTTGAGACGAGCCTGGCCAACCTGCCCCTACTAAAAATATAAAAATTTGCCAGGTGGATGGCATGCACCTGTAATCCCAGCTACTCAGGAGGCTGAGGCACAAGAATTGTTTGAACCTAGGGGGCAGAGGTTGCAATGAGCCGAGATCATGCTGCCGCACTCCAGCCTGGGAGACAGAGCAAGACTCCGTCTCCAAAAAAAAAAAAAATTGAAATAATTTTTGTACACATGGTGTGAGGGAAGGATTGAAGACTCAATGTTTTGCACATGGATATCCTATTGTCCTAGCACCATTTGTTGAAAAGATTATCCTTTCTCCATTGCAATACCTTGATACCTTTGTCAAAAACCAATTGGCCATAAATATGTAGGCTCATTTCTAGACTTTCTATTCTGTTCCATTGATCTTTATGTCCATCCTTTGGCTACGGCCATATTCAGTAATGTAAGTCCTCAAAACTGTCATCTTTTTTCAAAACTGTCTTGGCCATTTCTTAAAAGAAGATATACAAGTGGTAAACAAACATGAAAAAATGCTCATCGTTACTAATCACCAGAGAAATGCAAATTAAAACCACAATGAGCTATAATTTTTAAATAGTCAGAATGGCTATTATTAAAAAGATAAAAAAACAGCAGATATTGAAGGATGCAGAGAAAAGGGAATGCTCATACACTGTTGGTGGGAATGTAAATTAGTACAACCCCTTTGGAAAACAGTATAGAAATTTCTCAAAGAGCTAAAAATAGAACTGCCATATGATCCAGCAATCCCACTACTGGGCATTTACCCAAAGGAAAAGAAATCATTTTATCAAAAAGATACCTGCATTCATAGTTTATTGCAGAACTATTCACAACAGCAAAATCATGGAATCAACCTAAGTGTCCATCAATGGATGACTGAATAGAAAAAAAAAATGTGGTACATACATCATGGAATACTATGCAGCCATTAAAAAAGAACGGACTAATGTCCTTTGCAGCAACATGAATACAACTGGAGGCCATTATCCTAAGTGAAATAACTCAGAAACAGAAAATCAAATACCGCATGTTCTCACTTACAAGTGGGAACTAAACAGTAAGTACACATGGACATAAAAATGGCAACGATAGACACTGGGGTCTCCAAGTTGAGGCAGGGGCAGTGAGGGCTTAAAGAATTATCTGTCGGGGCCGGGCACGGTGGCTCACGCCTGTAATCCCAGCACTTTGGGAGGCCGAGGCGGGCGGATCACGAGGTCAGGAGATCGAGACCATCCTGGCTAACATGGTGAAACCCCGTCTCTACTAAAAATACAAAAAATTAGCCGGGCGTGGTAGCGGGCGCCTGTAGTCCCAGCTACTTGGGAGGCTGAGGCAGGAGAATGGCGTGAACCCGGGAGGCGGAGGTTGCAGTGAGCCGAGATCGCTGCACTCCAGCCTGGGCGACAGAGCGAGACTCCGTCTCAAAAAAAAAAAAAAAAAAGAATTACCTGTCGGGTACAATGTTCACTACATGGCTGCTGGGTACACTAGAAGCCAAAACCTCACCACTACACAGTATATCCATGTAACAAACCCCCCAAGTCTAAAAATTAAAAATAAAGAAATAAAAACAAAAGTATCTTGGTGATTCTAGGTCCTCTGTGTTTCCATAAGCACCTCATATTTACATACATAGTTCTATCAAAAATACTCATAAAAACAAATGATTAACTATAATCTATTCTAGAACTCCACCCTTTATAAGATTTCTCTGAAAAAGAGACCATGCTGTACTGTTAACCATGGGTAAAATCGTGTCTGCCTCATCTTTTCAAGTGACAGGAATAGCTGAAACCTACTAAAAATAATCCCTAACACTTAATAAAAGGAAAATAATATGTACATGGAAAAACAAAATCTGGTATACTCAAAATATTATCTGTGGTTACAGCTAAGTAGTGTGACTAGTGATGACTAGGTTTTCCTTTTTACAGTGTCCCAAATTTTCCAAAGTATGCATATGTTACATTATGACTTATTTTTTCTAAGTACATTGATCTTCAATGTTTAATTTTCCTTTTATTATAACCTTCGCTTTTTGATGGATAAACACTGTGTTACCATCTAAGTTGTTACATGAATACACCACTGTTTACCACGAGTCCTGGACTTTCCTTTTCCACTTCACAAAATCCAAGATAGAACAACAAACTTGATTCATGCTTTGCTTTATTCATTTACTGCTGTGTTTCATAAATATTCAGGAATCGACCTTGCTTGATTTGTTCTGATCTTAATAAAATGTATTTTTTTCCTCATTAGCCTGGAGTGATATGCAAATAAGAAACAATAAACAGTAGACAGGAAGGAAATGAGATTTCAACTTCACCAACAGTAAATGCTTTTTTCATGTTTTTCAGAGAGTTGGTGTGAGTTCAGCACAATGAATACAGATTTCTTCCTTAAATCACATTATTAACCAAAATGCTTTGAATAGAACCATGAGACCACATGTTGGTGAAAAGAAGTATCAACAAAAATTGACAAGATACGTAATGAAATGGTGAATGGAGTATTTCAGTAGCTGTATCTCTTGTCTTCTCTCAATATATCAGGTCCTTTCTAGCTTTATTTCTTTGCCCTAACCTCACGACTTCAGATATTATTAGCACAAATACCCTCAACTTCTTGCTTCCTTATCTCTCTGACCTGGATCAATTCAACCACTTCTACCTGGGTTACTGAACATTGACCCTGAAAGCCATGTAACTGTGCCAATCACACTTAGATACATCTCTAATATCAGTATCAGTTGCACACTCAACCCTAAAAGGAAATTCTTTGACCTCACTTTAGAGAGTTTTCCCTCCCATCAATTTGCAACCTCTGCTAGATCATTAAGGGGCTTTATTATTTGATGGAAATCATTTAAAACTCTCTCTTAAAGCAGATAGAGCAAAATATCCTATTCAGGAGAAATTCACTCTCTCAAATTTACAGCAATGATGTTTCAAGAATATTTTCAAACAAGGAGAGGCCCCAGGTCAAGATTTCAACATCAGCAGTTCACATAACCAGCTCACAAAATAATAGGTCAGAAGTCTTGGCAACCAATGAAATACACCTTCTAAAAAGTAAAATGGAGCCCCCCACCAGGCCCTGCCCTACCACTGATACTATGACCTTACGTTCAGGTTCTAAAATGTGAATGTGCTAGTTGGGATTAACAACACAAAGGAATATGAACATAAGAAAAAAATGTAAAAGAGGGTAGTAATTAAATTGCTTCCCACTGGTTTCATAAATGATTGAGGAAAAGGTCATTCCCACTTGAGTTTTCCTATCCACCAGCAGGCACTTAAGGAAAATATATTCTTTTTTGAAACTATCAACAGAGTGAACAGACAACCTACAGAATGGAAGAAAATTTTTGCAATCTATCCATCTGACAAAGGTCTAATATCCAGAGTCTACAAGGAACTTAAACAAATTTAAAAGAAAAAAAAATTAAAAGTGAGCAAAGGACACAAACAGACACTTCTCAAAAGAAGACATTCATGCAGCCAACAAACATGAATAAAAGCTCAACATCATTGATCACTAGAGAAATGCAAATCAAAACCACAACGAGATACATCTCATGCCAGTCAGAATGGCAATTATTAAAAAGTCAAGAAACAACAGATGCTGGTGAGGTTGCAAATAAAAAGAAATGCTTTTACACTGTTAGTGAGAGTGTAAGTTCAACCATTGCAGAAGACAGTGTGGCGATTCCTCAAAGATCTAGAATCAGAATACCATTTGACTCAGCAATCTCATTACTGTGTATATACCCAGAGGAATAGCAATCATTCTACTATAAAGATACGTGCACATGTATGTTTTCTGCAGCATTTATCACAATAGCAAAGACCTGGAATCAACCCAAATGCCCATCAGTGATAGACTGGATAAAGAAAACGTGGTACATATACACCATAGAATACTATGCAGCCATAAAAAGGAATGAGATCATGTCTTTTGCAGGGACATGGATGGAGCTGGAAGCTGTTATCAGCAAACTAATGCAGGAACAGAAAACCAAACACCACATGTTCTTACTTGTAAGTGAGAGCTGAACAATGAGAATACATGGACACAGGGAGAAGAACAACACATACTAGGGCCTATAAGTGCAATGGTGGGAGGGAGAGCCTCAGGAACAATAGTTAATGCATGCAAGACTTAATACATAGGTGATGGGTTGATCTGTGCAGCAAACCACCATGGCACGTTTACATATGTAACAAATCTGCACATACTGCACATGTACCCCAGGACTTCGAGTTGAAGAAAAAACAAAAAATGTGTGTGTGTGTGTGTGTGTATACACACATATATACACACACATATATATACATATACACACACACACACACACACACATATATATATATTCTTTTTTAAGCCACAAAGCTCAATGTTTGAAAGTATTTGGGGCCATTAGACGAAATGTCACCAAATTAGACTAAACGTCACCAAAAAGTTTGATCTTCATACACATCAATTAAAGCTACAGAGATTACAAAGCATGCACCCTAATCCACCAGCCACTACTCAAACGCTCAACTTGGCATCATAATGAAAGAAAATACCTCAGCCCATGCCCTGTACTCAGGTCGTCAGTAGCTTCATTTCCAAATGCAAAAGAACACATTTTTCGGATATGATAAAACAGACAAGCCAGCACCTCTGAGGTCTGAACTACTTGCAGAACAATAAACACCAGCATGGAGAATCAGCTAAGGAATCCAGATGCTAAATTTATTTTACATAAATTTAAACCAACAATGTAAACCAACGATGGCACCAGCAATAGAAGAATTTAATTACAGATCATGGCATCAAGAGATAAAATATACATATCCCATATTACTGTGGATCAGCATGAAAGCTTCTGAGTATCTTCTTATGGATTCATTTAACAAAGCATCATCCTCACTACATTAGTCACAGGATTTATAGTAATCTCACACCAAATTCACTTCTTTTAACTGAACAAGCTTCGATGAGTAATGTGAGGTTTTATGGCTCCTACCATATGCCATGACTATAATATGACATTCTCGGTTATACTTCTACTGTCTTACAAGTTATAAATAATGAATCAGATTTCCTTTCTTAGTTTTCCTAAGGATAAACCCTTGGACTGTAATATGCAAGCAAATCTATCTGAATATATACCTACCAAGTTGTTTTATTATAAATTATTTTTAATAATTCCATTAATAGCAAAATAACAACAGGCTACTTAAATAAGTTCTGTTTTTCATTTTTTTTTTTTTGAGACGGAGTCTCAGTCTGTCACCCAGGCTGGAGTGCAGTGGCGCGATCTCACCTCACTGCAAGCTCCACCTCCTGGGTTCATGCCATTCTCCTGCCTCAGCCTCCTGAGTAGCTGGGACTACAGGTGCCCGCCACCACGCCCAGCTAATTTTTTTGTGTATTTTTTTGTTGGTTTTTTTTTTGTATTTTTAGTAGAGACAGGGTTTCATCATAGCCAGGGTGGTCTTGATCTCCTGACCTCGTGATCCACCCACCTCGGCCTCCCAAAATCCTGGGATTACAGGAGTGAGCCACCATACCCAGCCTTAAATAAGTATTTTTTAAAGTTCACTTAAAAGTAACAATAAGCAACGTATAAATGTTTATCTCTCAGGAAACGAGCAATCATAGAACTCAGAAATTAAATCAGAAGATAAAAAATTAATTTAATAAATATTTATCGACAACCTATTATGTGCCAGGGATTGTTCTAAGTATGGGGGACATAACAAAGAGGATAAGGAACATTGTTTGGTCATTTACCCAGCGTGTTTTCCCTCCTTCCTAATGAAACCCTGATTCTGTTCAGGGATTCACCTCTCCTCCAATGCTTCCCCTCACTCCATGGGTGGGTCTGACCGATCCAAGGGTAATTCCATATTCATCACTAGTGATGGGTTCAGGAATGTGGCCCAACCTAGGCCAAAGACCCACAAAGAGGGTGGTAACTTTCATGGACACTTTTGGAAAAGATCTTCCTCGATCTTCTGCAGCTTTCAAGAAACAACTCTCTCTTCTTCTAGACGGTGTGTTGAGAAGAGAGCTTTGGAACTGCTGCAGCCATCTTTAGGGTGGCTTGGGGATGTGGAGAAGAGAGCCAGGACAGTCACATGGAAATGAATCTGGACCCACCAGATGATGTCATGCGGGAACCCTGCCCTACTGCTCAGCGTCCATATTTATGTGTGCCAATAAATCTCATTCTTTAACCAATCTTAACTGGATATGCTGTGTAAACATCTGAAACCAACCTCTGAAGGTTATACATGATCTCTTTGCTTCAGAATCTCTAATCTAGGGAGGAACACAGACCCCAACCCAATATTCAGTATTAGGCTCTCTGTGATGCTGTGTCCACAACTCACCAGGGTATTCACTCATCTCCAACAGGGAATCCATAAGGAAATTGTGCAGCACTGACTAACACTCAGTATACAACTTCCAAGAAGAGGAAAAGAAGAAAGGCAGAGGCAAAGGCAGAAAATTAGAGGGGCTACCACCCTCCTCAGAGAGTCATGTTTCAGCTATTAGCTAAGCCATTTAAATAGCAGCATTTCAGAATAATGGTGTGCAGGCAGCTGCAGGAATTTGGCCCTTTCTGGCATTCCACTACCCAGCCAAGTCTCATCAATGTTTAAATTAAAAGAAAATTTTAAACGGGTTTTAATAGACAAAATAAATCATGAATAAAACAAATTCTAGAACATTACAAATAGCAAACCTACAAAATGATCACTTAACTGTTGTCTTTTTAATAAGAATAATTCTTACCCATATATCCTTAACATCAATAAATACAAACCATTTTTTATTTAAAGATATAACTTTATCTTCCTTACTCATCCCAAGCTGTTGAAAATGGTCATCAATATTCTTGAGAAGCACCACATGATCAATTACAGAATTCAGCTGAATAACTTTCTCCCTGGGAAGAGGCTAAATCCATACAATTCAACAGTGCAGATTTACTTATGTGGGCTGTTTTTTCCCTTCCACAACAGCACATATACTAACAGTTCTTTTAAAAATAAACATTAACATGAATACAGAACACTGAAGACATAGGTTGACTACAATAGCAATGTAAGGGCATAGCCAGGATAATAAACAAAATGAAACAAAAAACAAATCCACTTTATCTAAGTTTGGAGCATCTCTAATCAAGAACCAATAGCATCTACTAGATTCATTTATTCATTCATTTAACACATTTTTACTGAGCATCCATTATGTACCAGGTACTGTGCTAGCTAGTGCTTTATCTAAGTTTGGAGGTTCTCTAATCAAGAACCAATAGTATCTACTACATTCGTTTATTCATTCATTTAACACATTTTTACTGAGCATCCATTATGTACCAAGTACTGTGCTATCTGGTGCTTTATCTAAGTTTGGAGGTTCTCTAATCAAGAACCAATAGTATCTACTAGATTTGTTTATTCATTCATTTAACACATTTTTACTGAACATCCATTATGTACCAAGTACTGTGCTAGCTGGTGCTGCCTTGGACCAGCCTTCACAAACCATTGTTCTAAAGGGGAGATAACAAAATACCTCCATCAATATACATGAACTACAACTGTGGTAAGAATATGAACAAAAGACTGGTGTAGGAGATCCTACTTCTCTCATGATAATTGATACCAAATCAAGACCTCTTAGAGGGAATCTACCTCAAACAAAACAAAATTTTCATAATAAATTATGAAAAAGAAAGGATAACTTACGTGGCAGCCAACCCTCAAGATTATTCACAATGATCCATGACTCCTGGTATTCCTGTCCTTACATAGCTCCATCCCACAGTGAACTAGGGTTGCTCCTTGTGTGAACTGAAGTTGGTAAAAGTGACAGTGTGACTTCTGATGTTAGGTCATTGCAGCTTCTACCTTGGCCTCTTGGATGGTTTGCTCTCTGGGGAGCCAGCAACCATGCCTTGAGGACCCTCAAGCAGCCCCACAGAAAGACACACATGGGAAGCAACTGAGGCCCCAAGCCAACAGCCAGCCATATGAGTGAGCCATTCCAGCCTAGCCACACCTAAAGATGACTGCTGTTTACAACTGTCTGAGAGATCCTAAAAGCGAGCCACCTAGCCAAGTCCTTCCTGAATTCCTGGCTAACAGAAACCATGAGAGACAACAAAAGATTCCCATAGTTTTAAGCTATTAGGTTTTTGTAGGATTTATTATACTATATTAAATAAATTGAATGGTTTATCTTGAAAGATGGCTAAAAATGAAATTAAGTGGCGGGGCATGGTGATTCATGCCTGTAATCCTGCACTTTGGGAGGCCGAGGGGGGCAGATCATGAGGTCAGGAGTTCAAGACCAGCCTGGCCAAGATGTACTAAAAATACAAAAATTAGCCAGCCATGGTGGCGGGCGCCTGTAATCCCAGCTACTTGGGAGGGTGAGGCAGAGAATTGCTTGAACCCAGGAGGCGGAGATTGCAGTGAGCTGAGATTGCACCACTGCACTCCAGCCTGGGCGACAGAGCGAGACTCCATCTCAAAAAAAGAAAAAATTAAGTTCATCTCATCCAACACTTAAGAATATTTAAGAAAATCATTCTTAAAATGAAAATATTAATGAAGTGTTGATTAGAGAGCAGGATAACATTACCAAATGATAGTATAACACAAAATACTTATTGTCACTTGGAACTTTTTTTTTTTTTTTGAGACGGAGTCTTGCTCTGTCGCCCAGGCTGGAGTGCAGTGGCGCGATCTCGGCTCACTGCAAGCTCCGCCTCCCGGGTTCACGCCATTCTCCTGCCTCAGCCTCCCAAGTAGCTGGGACTACAGGCGCCCACCAACACGCCCGGCTAATTTTTTGTATTTTTAGTAGAAACGGGGTAACTTTTATAGGACTATAAAAGAGTAATTTTGTAAAAATAATCAATTTTCCCAAAAGCCTCTCTGTAATTCTTTAATTTCCAAATTATTGTCTATTAAATGTCCACTCTGGCTTCTTCAATTATTAATAACTCTGCCAGATCTTTACCAGTCATTATCAATGCATGTGATTCTAGGAGTTCAACATCACTGTCACCAAAATTCAAGAAATTCTGCATAGCTGGCAATATGTGTGATTTTACTTTGAAACCCATTTGTATTGCATTATTGTAAACATCCAACTATCCACTAGAGATTAATGGATACAAGACACTGACAGGATAAACACTAGTGTTAAGGCAAAAAGTCTGAGTGGGAACTAATTTTATATGTTGTCAGTTCACAAATATTCATGTTATGGTAACTGCCCTATTCAATGTTGTGTGTAACACTCTAGTAATATTTGGATATTTATGACACCCTTTACAAGAGGACTTGACTTAGTTCTAAACTAGACAGGGTTCAGAGAAGGCTTCAGGAAAGTGGCATTTGTGCTTCTATCTAAATGATGAGAGTGGGTTAACTTCTCAAAGAGATGTGAGAAAAACATCAGACAGAGTAAACAGAATGTGCCTCAAACACTCTTGGCAGGAAGAAAATTTTCCCCCATGGTATGTTCAAGGAACTCAAACATGTGTCACCGAAATATATTATTCAATCCCATATCTCCACACTTCCATTTGGGTCTGTGGGAAATACAGCTTTTCAGTTTTCATTTGTCTAAAAATATATTTATTTTGCCTCTATCCTTGAATGATATTTTCATTGGCTATAGAATTTTAGTTTGGCAGTTACTTTCCTTTAGTTTTAAAGACATCATTTCATTGTCTTCTAACTTTCATTGTTTCTCCTGAGAAGTCAGCTGTCAGATTTACTGTTAGTCTGTTGAAGGAATCGTGTATTTGAGGTTTGTAATTTTCCTGAATCTATCATATCTTTCATCAGATTTGGAAAATTCTCAGCCATTATCTCATCAAACATTGCTTATGCCCCAGAGTTCTCTCCTTGGATGGCTATAGTTGGAATATTTGTCCCCTTCAAACCTCATGTCGAAATGTGATCCCAAATGTTGGAGGTATGGCCTAATGGGAGATGTTAGGCAAATCCCTCATGAATAGATTAATGCCCTCCCCGGGGAGAGGAGGCAATGTGTGAGTGAGTTCTCACTGTACTCATTCCCACAAGAGCTGATTGCTAAACCAGCTCCCTCCCACCCACTCTGTTACTTCTTCTCTTGCCATGTGATCTCTGTACATGCCAGTTCCCCTTCACCTTCCACCATGTGGAGAAGCTGCTTGAGACTCTCACCAGATGCCCAGTCTTCCATCCAGCAGAATAATGCACCAAATAAATATTTTTTCCTTTATAAGTTACCTAGCTTTAGGTATTCCTTTATAGCAACTCAAAACGAACCAAGACACCTAATATGGATCTCAATCTATCCAAAACAAAACTTTTGGTTTTTTCCCAAAAACCTATTATTCTCCAAGTATTCCCCCAATGAAGTAAAAGCCATCGTATCTACTCAAATGCTCAGGACAAAAACCTAGGAGTGCTGTTCAATTCCTCTCTTTCCCTTACACCCCCCATGAATTCATCAACATATCTTTTAAAACATCCTCTAAGTTATCCACTCCTCCTCCACTGAGCCACCAGCACCAAGGTCCATACCACTGTCTCTTACCCAGACTCCTTCTCCAGGAGCCTCCCAGCTGGGCTCCTTACAGTCTAATACCCACTTATAACCATGGTCAACATTTTAAAACATGAGTCAGCTCACATGCTTCCCTCTCTTCCTACAAAGCTCCAATGTCCTGCCACACGTGGAATAAACTCTATCCTTTGGCATGAGGTCCCAAGCCATTGTGATCTGCCTCCTGCCTCCCTCTCGGCCTCCTCCCTCCTGGTCTGGCCAAACTCACCAGTCTGTAGATCCTTGATCCCTCCACTGGGCCTTTGCACTTGCTTTTCTGTCTACCTGGGCCACTCCTCCCCTGAGATAATGGAATGGTGGGCTCTTTTGCATGACACAGGTCTCTGATCAAATGTCAACTCTACAGAGAGGCTTTCCTTAACCACTCTAAAGTAATCCCCCCACTTCAGCAATCCTATCTCCTTATCCTGCTGTACTTTCTTAATAGTAGTTACTACTACATAAAATATTTTCATATGACTATTTGTTAACGATTGACTCCTACCACTAAAATAAAAGCTCCACAAGGACAGGGGCTTTGTCTTTTTTGCCCACTACTATATCCTGAGTGATTAATAGAGTAGTTGGCATATAGTAAGCACTCAACATTTATGGTAAATGAATGAATGTAATCTCATTGAAACAGATGCCCACTGTAATTTCTCTCTCATTCTTCTATTTCTCTCCTATCCATTATCATCTTATAAAATAAGTGCTCATTACTATGAGCCCCTATTCAAAAACTTCACTGAGCCACTATAATCCCAGAATAAAGTCCAGATGCCCACACCTGACATGAAAAGCTCCTCATAACTAGGACACAGTCAAAACCTTCCAGCTTTTTCTTTCCCCTCCCACTTACATAAAAATTTCACTCCAGCTGAAATAACATAAGGAGATAGAAGGGCTTGTGGGTCAGTGCTACCAACACTGTGTCCTTTCTTCCAGAAGTTAAGAAATATTTTAAAATTATAAAAATTAAAAATAAATAAATAAATACTGTGTCCTATTAATTTTATTTAACTTATCTGGCATGAAGCTATAAGGTTTACACAAGATAAAGCACATGACAGTAGTTGTAGCATTGAGGGTGCTTAATAAACATGTGTTACATCATTAATGTAGGTGGGGCCATGTCTCTCATACCTTTCTATTCCCAACACTTAGCCCAGTGCTCAGTAGATATTTGATAACGATGCACCAAAATTCCCTCCTTTGCTATCAAAAGCAACTAGAACATGATAGAAATTATGACATAAATTTATAAATAGAGGCAGAATTCTTTCCATGTGCAAGCTGTGGCAAGAACTAAAACTGAACAACTGGGTGTCATTCATGGGGAAGAGGAAGAGAGGGGGATTTCAAAGCAATCCACTTTCTCCTCTCAGAAAATCAACAAGTCCAGTGACTTTACTGGTCTCCCATACTTAAACAAATTATAGCTCTGCAGTTCTTCCACTGCCAGCCAGACTATGCAAGTTAGTCTCTGGCTTCAAAACAACCTACTATCTCTCTCAGGACCTGCTCCTACAAACTCTTTTCTAACTACCACACCTGACCAACTGCAAATTTAATCAAACAAAATAATTATCAACTAATCAACAAGCTTAACCACCAGAAGCACAGATATCCATAACCTGGGCAGTCAATGTAAGGAGATGGGGAATGGGCCAACCAGAGAACTTCACTGAAAAAATGATAGGAGAGGCTGTGACATGGAGTCCCACTCCAATGGGTCTCCTTCCCCCTCCCATACTCTGTCATCTGCCTGCCTTACCAAGCAAAGCCGTTTGTCCAGCCAGGTGGATAATGAATATAATATCAAGATTGTTGTTGTTTTACTACTGAAACAGTAAGAGATATTTCATTGGGATTCCTTCTTAAGATCTAAGGTATTTTAAAGTAAAAATTTCATTAATTTTCAATCTAATACTATTTCACACAACTTTTTACTAATATGTATGAGGAAATCAGAGTCTGATAGTTACCAACAATGTATTATATAGTTTCAAATACCTAGGAGGATATTGAGTGTTCCCAATATAAAGGAACAATAAATATTTGAGGTGATGGATATGCTAATTACCATGATCTGATCACTATACATGATATATATTGAAATATCACTGTATGATCCATACCCATGAATATGTGCCATTATTATTGTCAATTTTAAAAATACAGAAAATGCATATAAAAGAATTTTATACATAACATTCAAAAAAGAAAGAAATTAAGAGTCTGCATCCACTTAAAAGTTAACATCTTAATTTAAATATCTGACAGTAACAAAAATTTATGTATTGCACAGAAGACAGACACATAAAATATAGGGGTCTGCTCACTTCGCTTTTGGTTTTACTACTTTTTTTGTTTGTTTTGTTTTGTTTTGGAGACAGAGTCTTGCTCTGTCACCAGGCTGGTGTGCAACGGCGTGATCTCAGCTCAGTGCAACCTCCGCCTTCCAGGTTCAAGTGATTCTCCAGCCTCAGCCTCCTAAGTCGCTGGAACTACAGGCACGCACCACCATGCCCAGCTAATTTTTTGTATTTTTAGTAGAGATGGGTTTCACCATGTTGGCCAGAATGGTCTCTATTTCTTGACCCCGTGATCCACCCACCTCAGCCTCCCAAAGTGCTGGGATTACAGGTATAAGCCACTGTGCCTGGCCTTTACTACCTACTTTTAACAAAGCTTTACGAATATTCCTGAAAGGAAAAAGAGTCTTTCTTCATAATAATAACTGATTTACAAATGGACCAAAATCTATCCCTTGTAGAATTACTTTAAATAACGGTAAAAATGACTTGGCATTTAACTGCTTTGAAAAGGCCCTATGATCGAGGTCAATGTGAAGTCATTTGAACAATGAGTTATCTAGTTAAATTCAGTGGAACCTGAGAGAGCCAACTTTAATTACTTAGCTTTAAGAACTCAGAAACCCACAGCAGGTTAAAAGAGCTAGGTCCAACGAGTGTAGGAGTGGAAGCCAGGGGCAAGATTTCAAAGAACTCTTCAACAGCTCCAAATGGTTCTTCTTTGTGAATGGGGTGCAGATTATCAAATCAACCCTGTGTAAACATTACAGGTGAGTGGTTTCAAAAGAAATCCTAGAGAAGTTTCTGGCAATGCTCTGGATACAAGTTAAATGTCCGCCAACCTTCTCCTTCGTGCTTGCACCTAAGAGTAAAGGGAGACTGAGAACCTCCTGCACACACACAAGCCATGGAATGGGATCACTCAGAGGAGCACAAGGGATCTGACTCAGCCCAATGCTTCCCAAAGTCTAGTCTGAAATGAACTTTTTATCACTCAGGCTACGGTGAAATGTTTAAAAGATGGCAGATAGGGACCTTATATAAAACTGAATTTATTCCATTTCTAAAGGACTGATAGTCTAAAATTATAGTTCTCTTGCTTTTCTGGAGTTAAAATGTCTTTTCTTTTATGAACTATGGGCAACAAAACGTGGAGAGAATGACACTGATGGTGGCAGGTGATACTGAGGCTATTTTAAAACCACTGGATTGTCGAAATAAATTTGGGGTAGTTTTCCCAGGAATATCTGGTTCCTGAAATCCAAAAATCTAAGGATGCATTCATCTATTCCCATCCCTCCCTTTGTAAGGCCTGAATTCTCCTGCTGATGAAAGTCCGTCGAGAGGAGCACCATAAACAGACACAAACTGGACAAAAGGAACACCCTGGGCAGATGTGACCAGAATCTGCAATATAACATGGAGGTTGTGGCGCCAACCCAGCAGGCTGAGAAAGAGCTTACTAACGAAGAAAAAACACCAGTGTTGCCACTGACTATGATACTTCTGATAACTCAGGGTGAGAGCTAAACCACTGCAGAAATAAAGGTTCCAAGGCAAGAAACAGATGGATAAACCTATCACGAAGAATAACACTATTATAAGGTAATAAATTATGAATTACTATATCACGATGTGAATTTTCACCTGAATAGGATAAAATGCACATCCAAAATCCTCTAGGTTCTGAACTGGTGAGAAAGTGCTGCTGACATCTTTTTCCTCCCATTTTTTCTTTAAAGCAGCCCTGTAATCCCTTCATCTTTGTTATAAGCAGATAAAGATGAATGATTTGACCAGAAAGTGTTCTGAGTTCCTTAGAAGTAGACAAGAAACAATGCAATTGTCTAATTATTTGTGATGGTGTTTTCAGGATTCCCAAAGAATCACAGCTATCTCAGGACATTAAACCATCAGGGCCCTAGAGTCTGAGCAAGCAACACATCTTGGGGATGATGGCTGTGCAGAAAAGGCTCAGCAATGCAATCACTGCCCTGGATCCTTGTACAGTATTTCAGGAAAAAGAACAGGAGCTGCAACAGTCAGCCACTTGGCAAACAGTAGGCATGGGATGCAGGTGTGAAAGCTGCCAACATCCTCATGATGGCTGAGCCAAGTCACACTGCCTAGACTCATGACCTACAATAAAATGCTGCACTCTCTGCTAGATATAGTAACTTCCAATATTCTTATTATTATTACAGAAGAAAACTCATACCCACAGATTAAGAGTTGTAATAGAGTTTAAACATGTGAGTCTTCTAATATGAAAAGTTTTAATCTTTCCCTCCCTTGGATATGTTTTAAGCAATACAAGCTGATATTTGGCAGAAAAGAAAACCAGCAGTGAAACTTTGCTCAAGAGATTTACTGAGGTTCTAAATTACATTCTCCTTCTCCGGAAGCCCCTACTACATTCAGTGGGTCTAGAAATTTCACTTTGTATTATTGGTTAATACAATGCCTTCTTCTCCATATTTTTTCTTATAATTTTTTTCTTACATTTAAAAATCTATATTAAATCAAGTATGAGGGGAAACAGAGAAGAAAAAAAGAGCTTTGGTTACATATTCCCAAGGGCTAAAGCCATTAGCAAGTTTTGCTTAGTAGTAACAGTGATAGAAGTATTTGCTTAACATTAAAGAGCACGGGTCCTTCCTTCAGAAGCTAAAAATGTTGCCATTCTTGGCAACTCTCTTGCACAAGATGAGACCAGCTTACATTCTCTCACCATGATTCCACCCTTCCATGTCTACCAACTGCCAGTGAAATAGGGTATGATTTAAAACTTCCCTAATGTTGTTATGGTTCAGCAGGGATTTAGGAATTATTTATGTAACTTAAACAGTTACTTGAGGTAGCAAGTGTAAGATGTTGCATTGTGATTTATTCACGATCCTACTACTGTCCTTAAAAACTTTATCAGAATTTTTAAATTCATTTTATAATTTTAGTCAATCCTCATAATATATTATTAAATATATATATTTCGAGGAGGATGTAGTGACTTTAAAATGCAGGTATGGTAGACATATACAGAAGGGCATCCTTTAATCAAACAATACAAGACAGAGGAACCTGTCTAGTACTCAACCAAAAATAAAGGCTGAATTCAAACTACTACAAGTTAACATGAAAATTACATATACTTTATCTAAAACCCATTCTTGGCAACCGTGCTCTAAATCTTATACAAAGGCATCTTTAAAATAAGATAACTACATGAAAGGAGTTCATAATAAATGTAAGTATTTATCTCAAACCATTTCAGAATAACTTCTGAAACCTGGCTTAAAACCAAGAATCAGTCATTTTAGTATTTAGATACAGAATATTTCTAACCCAAGAAGCACAGATGCCATAAGCACCAATAATAAAAACCACAAAGGCCACACGACAAGAAGCTCGAGGCAGCACACAGCTCTTCATTACTATCATGCTCTCCGTGCACACTTGTATAAGCATTTGTGCTTACCAACTACTTGGAAGTCAGGAAAAGGATGCTCTGATATCTGAATTTCACAAGAGAGAAGAAAAAGTCAAACAGCTTATGGTGATCCATGGTTCAACTGACATTTAAGCTCACAGGGTCAAAACAATGAGATAGTGCAGTAATCAGCACCAGAAATGTGGCACCGTGTCGTACCAGACACAAGCTCCGTGCTCACATGTGCTCCCATGCATAGAGCAAACACCTTCTCGCTAATTAGCATCAGAACCACCTACCCAGGGAGGCACTAAAATCCTGTCCTCATGAAAATTTAAATACAGCATCAGTGAACAGCCCTCCCCCAAGTATGAATACTTGGCCTTTTACAGACAAGTGAGAAACCTAAAAAACATTCTATTTGCTTTTGAAATGAAGAAAAGTAGAAATCCAAACTCTAGGCAGATTTCTCCAACTGCCTCAGATGGTTTGATTCTAGTATTGTTTTCCAGAGAACACTTTGTCTCACTCATCAAGGAAATCATAAGAGAAAAGCAATTACAAAGACCTGCAACAGCTGAGCCTGCAAGAGACTCTAGTGTGGCCAGTCAACCCAGAAAGTCATCATAGGGAAAACCCGATAGCTGGCTCCCAATAATACTGCTCCTTCTCTGCCGGTTCAATCAATGGGCTAATTTCAAGAGAAATACCCCCAGACAAGCCATAATCCATCCATGGTGCAGAAGATTCCACCATCAGCCAAAGCCCTGACTGTTACACAGGACAAGTTGTATTTTCTCCCTGATTAAAATGTGCAGCCCATGGTGGATACTTGATGCTAAAACAATTTGCATAACTAAGCTCGGCCTCTCATTATCAAGCACTTACAGAGGAATCATAAAGTCACGCTTGGAAGCACAAATGGCTGAGAAAAGCATGGCAATTTGCCAACTTAATATGATGATTTCGTATTTTCTGGGTGTTTTATCACTTTAATTTGCTTCTGACATATGAGTGCAGGCCTGACCCAAAGAACTGGGGAAAGAGCTAGAACCACCATGAAAATAAAAAGGACTCCATTAGCACCATGCTCATTACTCTGAAGCGATGTTTCTTTAAATCATGGACCTCTGTACCACCTGCAGCCCAATCTTTAACAGTGCTTATTAGAGACACAGAGTCCTGAACCCCAGCCCAGAGCTACTCAACCAGAATCTCAAGGGTCGTAGGAGCCATACATGTCATCTACTTCCCAGACAGGTAGATCAGCTGAATAGACACACACACGTGTGTGTATACACACCCCCATATACACATACATACAGACACACACATAGACACACACACATATACACAGACACATATGCATTTGCAGTCACTTGAAAGAATTTTAGATGTTATTTCAAACTTTAAGTCAAAAGTACAAATATGGTTTCATATTCTTCAAGAGCGAGCTGCTATGTCTCTACTAAACAAAAAACATCAACTATTGAAAGCTGTCAATTATGTACATGGGAGCAAAATCAAATATTAAAAAAACAAAAAAGGACAATACTCATGAAAATAAGCTAGTGATCACAGACTTGGAACCAAGGTTCACATTTACCAGTCACCAATGTATGGGTCTCCCTCTCTGGGAAAACACCCAATTTTTCCCCAAGGGAGGACTGAAGTGAAAATGCCCAACAGAACTAAGTAATGACCTAGCATTTTAGGTGTGAAGAACCTGAGTGGGGTATTTTTGTTTAGTAAACTTAAAACCCTACAACTTCTTGATCAAGCACAGTCTCAGGCCCACACCTTTTTAACCTTCTTAATTTAGCTTGGCCACTGTTAAGCTATCATCATAGGGTTTTTAAATTCATGGTCTTCAGCTATTAATTTAATGTGTTTTAACTTATGTTAATTATGACTTGTTTGAAATTTGTTCATTTGCTCCTCCCTCACCGACATGATGAGCCAGGAGGCCTGAGAATTTCAAGAGCTGCAGGTGTCAGTCTCTTGCCACAACACATTCCCACACTATGGCCTAACATGATATCCTGAAATCAGGTCAACCTTGCCTACCCCATAAAATAGGGTAGAGAACAGTCCCACTTTCCTTTTATTTTTCATGGACCCTTATAACATACTTGCTATGATGAGCATGTAGTTAACAACCATTATAGTATGAACTCACAATTGGTATGTTTCTAAGGGAGCATCCTGTGTTTGCTGATGTGTAGAGGAGGAGGTACAGATGGTTAGAAATTCACCTGAATGAATCTTCATAGATTTTCAAGTAGGCAAAGGGATAGAAGAGGAGAACCCAATTTGCAGGGATGTAATTAGTGATTCCTAGCCCACAGCTTCTGAATCCCAGAAAAGCAACAGCACAGAGGCAGAGGACTGAAAATCAACTTATATTAAAACACATCTGGGGCTGAGCACAGTGACTCGTGCCTGTAATCTCAGCATTTTTGGAGGCTGATGCAGGACGATGGCTTGAGCCCAGAAGCTCAAGACTAACCTGGATGACACAGTGAGAACCTATCTCTATAAAAAATAAAAATTAGCCAAGTGTGGTGGTGCACACCTGATCACTGTTCAGGATCTCGCTGTAGATCCTGAAACATCAGTTGAGCTCCCACAAAACATGCTCGCCGCCTGCTCTGATCTAGGATTCCACAGGACATGGTACATCGATTTTGACACATTTACATCCTGGAATTGTTAATGGTAAATAATTGTTGTTATTGCAAAAAAGCAGCTGAGGCATCTTACCCCAGGTCATTCTAAATATTCTGTCACCTCAAATAGACAATAAGCTCATGTTTAGAACTCTCAGATTTGATGTAGCTCAAAATATTGTACTGAACCCCAAGAATATTCTGTTTCCTCCAATGCCTTTCCTCCTACACAGGGCATTGCAGGAAATCGGGTTTTATTTTTAGAAGCTCTTTTAAAGACATGAACACCTTTCCGTGTCCCTTCCCATACTGAAGACCTCTGCTGGGCTTATGATTGGCACTCTCAGGTGGCCTTGTTTAGCTCTGAGGACACAACAAACGACTGCTTATTCCTTTCAGTGTTTGCATGAAACACTTCCTGAAGCAGTTGGCTTTTATACATTCTTATAGAAATGAATCCAACAGAACATTATGCCCTTATTTCATCATATTCTGAAATAGAATATTAAATTATGTGACTGCCCTTCCTTGACAAAAAAGCAACAGAAACTTCAAATGTGCATTCCAGAGATGGTGATTAACCGAACCAAGCCACCCACAGTCCAACTTGGGTCTCTTGGTGACCAACATAGGCACTGGCAAGACAGCCTGCTGGAGCTAAAGTCTTGCCTGTGAGCAGAGAGCAGCGTCTTTAAACTGGCCTGCATGAGGATTGAATATAGTTCAAAAGTTAACCAGTGCCCTCTCTAACTGATCAGGCTGACAGCTGGGTTCAACATATTGGGAAAGAAACACAATGTCAGCAATCACAAATATTAGAAACTCAACAAATATATGCTGAATAACTGAATGAAGTCAGGGTCTCAGACACCTGAGTATCCTTCAAGCACCTCCCACATCTCCACCAGTGAGATGTGCCCACATCCAGCCCTGCTCAGCCTTTCAGTTCCACCAAACCACCCAGGTACCCAGTAGGACCCAGGTAGCAACTACGACAGCAGCAGAAATCTAGTAAATTTCAGCAGCTGCTCCTCCCTCACCGACCTGATGAGCCAGGAGGCCTGAGAATTTCAAGAGCTGCAGGTGTCAGTCTCTTGCCACAACACATTCCCACACTATGGCCTAACATATCCTGAAATCAGGTCAACCTTGCCTACCCCATAAAATAGGGTAGAAAACAATCCCACTTTCCTTTTATTTTTCATGGACCCTTATAACATACTTGCTATGATGAGCATGTAGTTAACAACTGTTATAGTATGAACTCACAATTGGTTTGTTTCTACGGGAGCATCCTGTGTTTGCTAATGTGCAGGGGAGGAGGTACAGATGGTTAGAAATTCACCTGAATGAATCTTCATAGATTTTCAAGTAGGCAAAAGGGTAGAAGAGGAGAACCCAATTTGCAGGGATGTAATTAGTGATTCCTAGCCCATAGCTTGTGAATCCCAGAAAAGCAACAGCACAGAGGCTGGGGGCTGAAAATCAACTTATATTAAAACAGATCTGGGGCTGAGCGCAGTGACTCGTGCCTGTAATCCCAGCATTTTTGGAGGCTGATGCAGGAGGATCGCTTGAGCCCAGGAGCTCAAGACTAACCTGGGTGACACAGTGAGAACCTATCTCTATAAAAAATAAAAATTAGCCAAGTGTGGTGGTGCATGCCTGTAGTCTCAGCTACTCAGGAGGCTAAGGCAGGAAGATCACTTGGGCTCAGGGGTTTGAAGCTGCAGTAAGAAAAGGTGACACCATTTCAATCCAGTCTGGGTGACAGAGTGAGATCCTATCTCTAAAAACATTTTTAAATACAAAAATATAAATTAATTTTTAAAATAAATTTTAAAAACATCTATTTTCAGAAGAATGCAGAAGCACTTTGCAGCACCTGTGAGACATTCTTCTGCTAAGATGTGTTTTTTCCTCACTGGTAAGCCTCCTCCAGGCAAACCTAGGAAGACAGGCGTACAAAGCTCACTCGTAGGCAAGGAGCAGAAAGAAACGGTGTTTGCTAATACCCTCTTACATCTAAGGCCAGAATTCCTCAGCCTCGGGCTATATGAGAACGTTGACAAGGCTTGACACAACACCTTTAATGACACTGTGGGTTTTTATATAAAGGCTCATGGTGGGAACCAACGAATTGTAACCGAGTGGGAGGCTAGTAGAGGACCTGAAAGGTTTGAAACAGAAAAGCGACTGGATTTTAATAAGGAACAATCTATTTTCCTGGGAACAAAGCCTGTAGACCAGCTTCTGAGAGCCCTGGAAGCCAACTGCTTAGGAAACACAAGGAAAGCTAGAAGTAGGAAAGAATGCAGAAGAAAGTTCCTGAATTTGATGAGCTTGTGGCTCTGTTATAACTTTCTCTGGATAAAGATGAAGCTTAATCACCAAAGCTCTCCTGCACATTACTGGAATGTTTCGAAACAAAAGATGAGACAGCATGTGAGTTACTTTTACATGTTTGCATTTTCTGTAATTTCTTCATTTTGATCTCCCTCAGCAGACTAAAGGTAATCACTTAAATATATAATGTCTGAAAATATAAAACAACAAAAATTTTGCACATTTGGGAAATAGAGAAAAGGAAGAATCACTCACAAAACCATGACTCTACTGGGAAATATCTATTATGATGTATTTCTTCTTTTTCATACATGTTTAATTGAAGTCATTTTGTATATAAAATTTTTATTCTAATTTTTCCATTACTATCATGTTCAATTTTTTATGTTATAATAATCTTCAAAATCATCACTTTCAATGACTGGAGAATTCACCAAGGGAATATATCCCAATCTCTGAGCACACAAGATGTTTCCAATTTTCCACTACAATAAATAAAGCTACAATCAACAACTTGTGTGTAGAGGGTTTGGTTTGGTTTGGTTTTTGAGAGGGAGTCTTGCTCTGCCGCACCCAGGCCGGAGTGCAGTGACACAATCTCTGCTCACTGCAACCTCCGCCTCCCGGGTTCAAGTGATTCTCCCGCCTCAGTCTCCCAAGTAGCTGGGACTACAGGTGTGCGCCACCATGCCTGGCTAATTTTTTTGTATTTTTAGTAGAGACAGGGTTTTACCATATTGGCCAGGCTGGTCTCAAACTCCTGACCTCAGGTGATGCACCCGCCTCGGCCTCCCAAAGTGCTAGGATTACAGGCGTGAGCCACCATGCCCAGCCATTTAAATTCTGTTTTCTTCTGGCTTTTCTAATGTTTGATTGCGTTCCTGCTGTTAATTTACTATGTAATCATGCAGAATTTGGGTATATCCTATCAGGTATCAGCCTACATAAATGTTTCCCAAATTTCAAACCAACCATGTGACAATATTGTTGAATAAGCCCATTCAGATTGATCTGTGCTATTTCCTTTGTCATACACACACTTTCTATTCATGTGTGAGGCCAAGGGGGTATCTATAGACAAGGGGTATACACACATGCATGTGTTAGGGTCAGCTTCCAAGTTCCTTTATAAATTTAGCCTCTCTCTCTCCTATGTTAAGGGTGAAAACTAAAAAGCGTTTTCTTTCCCACACATTTTTGGGAGTTGGGTATATATAGCGTAGAAGATTGTGGCAAAAATTGAAGGGAAGGAGCGTATGGGGGTTCCCAGGGAATCTTTAGGGACGGGTCAGGGAAACCAGGCACAGGAGGATATTTCCCACTCAAACACTCCACAGGGTCGCCACCTCCACTCACGCCTCCAGAGCAGTTCCCTTTCACACAGGCACTCCTCAGGCTTCTGGATACGGGGAATATCTGCCTCACTTTCCCTACTGCTCCACACAGCCAGTAAGTGCCAACCAAGTGCCTACCATGTGCCAGGCACTGTTGTAGGCTCGGCAAAAACACCACTGAACAAAGACCTTAGACTCCTGATTGGTGACAAATATTCCCAAAGATTACATTGTGGCCTTAAAGTAACTGCAACTATTGCCTACTGACTGACTGCTAAATGCCAGGCATTTTGCTTCTTTATTCACATACATGCAAAATCATCTCGTTTAATCTTCAATTCAATCCCTGGGCTATGTTAACACCATTAAGGGTAAAAAAAAAAAAACAGAGGCTCAGAAGGGCTACATGCCTACACAAAGCCATTAAATGACAGAACTGTACCCATGCCAGGCCTGTCGGGCCCCACAGCCTTCAACTACATGCAGAGCAATAATTTTGCAGAGATTAACATGGATGTGCTGACTACCTGTGATTCATTCTCTAACTCCAGCAATCATTGTTAAATGGACAATTAATCTATATACTCTCACACGAACATTTTAAAAGTATTACATTCTATCACATAGGACTTCCCATTGTACATACCATCCTAACTCCAGAGGGCTAATTTCTCTACTTAATGCCACAACACTGGGAAACTGCCCCTGTAAGGGTCCCACAGAGACACTGTCCAGCAAGCAGCCCTGCCCTCTACCAGCCTGGTCCCTGCCCTGCAGATGTTTAACCATCTCTGCCTGCTGGCTCTCCCCAGCAGGCTGATAAGATTCCCTAACAGACTGGCTACCATTATGATTAGAACAGCATTTGTTACTGATGGAACTAGCAAGGGACTGTCTGCCTGACACTGGCGAGGTTGTGTTCTCAGGCCAAGCCACGGGTGTCCAGCACAGCCCTACAACAGGTACAATGCAAAACGAGGGACACACACTGTCACACTATACCCAACATGTAACCCCAAGTGTTTGCAAAAACTGAGCCTGACAGGAGGAGAGTTGACATATATATGAATTTTCTCTGAAAGCACTGTAAGAATGACTTGTCCTAGTTTCTCCAATATCCAGCACGCACAGGGAAACATCTGAGGTGGATGGGAGCAAGGAGGGCGCGGTCAGTCAGACTCCAAACATCCAGGGATAAGCCTCATGCACGTCCCCCACTAGGCTGACATGCAGCATGTGGCGATGTTTTGCTAAGGTGCACTCCACTGCCGCCACTGCCTTGACTGAAGGCCAGATAGCCCCCTTCCTAGCCGCATTTTCCACATGACACTGGGTTTCTCCACCGGTTTCACATGCGGAGTCTGAAAAAGCCAAGACCTAGGTCTCCTTTCCAAATCCCACATTCCAGCCTGGTGATGGTACCTGACATCTCAGGGGTTCTCTGCTCACATCACTTCAGATACTATCCTCTTAGGGGGAAGAAAGTCAAACAACCTGATTCCTACAAAAAGCTGGCAAAGGAGTGACTATCAGAAATGCTGCCTCATTTCTCCTCTAGCAATTGACTCATTTGCATGTTTTCACAGAAAATGAAAATAGTTATCAGGAAAAAAGAAACAACAGTATTTGTTTAAGGGAGGAGGACCCTCAATAAAATCTAGAAATTGTATTTTGATTTTATCTCCAAATGGAAGCTCTCCCTGCAGATGGCAGAACATCATAGCACATGGCAATTAAGCAAATTCTAAATCCATCCTGCCAAAGATTATCTACCACTTTGTCTCACTGATCACAACTAAATGTAATATAAATCAATCCCTCCTTTCAACACTGCCTCAACCCAAGCACAAGGTTCTGCAATGAAAGTAGGCAGGATGGAGTGTACTGATCAGTAAGATTAATTCTGAAATAAAACCCTACAATCTGCCTCTCTCTCTCGTCAGGCCTCAGGGGAAGATGCTACAGGAAGGGCCTCCACCCACCCCCGTCTGTGGATCCTGGTCATCCCTCACAAACTTTGTCCCTGAACAACATACAAATCTCCCATATTCTACCCTTTCTCCTGTATGTTTCTCTGTGCAGCTCCTTAAATAAACACAGCCTTTCTTAAATCAGTCACAGGATGATCTACCCCATCATCCTGCATAAGTTAAATATGTTTTGCAAAAATACAAATTTACCGCTGTCCTTAAGTCTAATAATGGATACTTCTACTCTACACGACACTGAGTTCTGCAAACTCATGAGAGCCTTCATTACTGTAGCTTAGAAAGCTGGCAGATGTCCACACACACAGGGCCTAAGCAGCCAGCACATGCCTAATTCCCCAGTCCTAGAAAGTAAAGGAGGATTCAGATAGGGCCAGCTTACGAATGGGGCTGTAAACACATTTTTCCACAGAAGTCACTGGACCGCAAGGATGAGGTCCGTGAGTTAGTCTCCAAAGTTCTTTTGTTCATTACATCTCTGAAGAACCCAGCCATGCCTGCCCACTATGGGGATTGTCCTCAGACATCCAACCAGGGACAATGCCACAAGCAGCCCACAGTTCCCACTGGGCCCCAGCCACCCCTGTAGTACCGACCACTGAACAGGGCAACACAGGGTCAAGTCCAACCTGGTTCTGGCCCCACTAGGCCTCAACTTCTCCTTCTGTAAAATGCAGCTAGCAACACCTAATTCAGGATGTTATGGAGAGAGCAAATGTGATGACTGCACAGGGCCTCCCATGTAATTATCTACTTGCCCCTTTCCCAAAAAGCAGCCTGTCTTGAGTACCTGCCGTCTCCTGCTACCAAATTACTCTTGCTTCCCTTCCTAGGTTACCCAACTTGTTGGCTGTCTTTACCGTTTCCCACTCCTCTCTCCACCTGAGTAGCAGCTCAGTTCAGGGAGTGTGCACTGGAGAAGGAACTGACAGATCTGGCCTCAACTCTAGCTGTCCTGTTTCCTCATCTGGCAAAGCTCACCCCTTATCTGAACTTCATCCCCACCCACTCTGTCACTCATCCAGCTAAATCTTCCCTGTTCTTCCAGATCTTGCAGGAAGCTCCCCGACAAACATACACCCTACTCCCTGTCCCCTCTCCACACAACAGTCTGAATTAGGGGTTCCTCCTTCATATTCCGACAAGCCTTGTACATGCCTCTGGAGAAATTAATGCATTCTATTTTAAAGTATATGTCCCCTCTCTAAGTGCTAAGTTTGAGGGTGGGGGATAGATGGTGGGCACGTGCTGTAATTTTATTGTCAACTTCCAATGCAGCAAATCTTCAAAACACATTTGATGTTGCCATAGATAATGACAACGATGTTCTGCCTGTCCTACCTGCCTGGGAGGTAGTGGATGAAGAATCGGAGGAAGGAGAGCCAGGGAAGAGTAGAGATACAAGTTTAAATAACTATATGAAAGAACTCAGCCAACTATTAATTGCTATGCAATTAATACAGTTTTCTCCAGCAGGTCAGTGAAAAAGACAAATTTGCAATTCCATGCTTTTTTCTTTAGACATGGGTTTAATTCCTGAGCCATAACCCCAGTATAATATACTTACATAAACTAAAAATCTGATGCAAGGTAGAAAAGTCTTTCAATCCTAGATACCTTCATTCAAGAATCCTTCCTATAAAATAATTTCAACTTAAGGGAAGATCTACACATCCTGAAACTCCCAAGCATATGAAGACCTAGCCTCTAAGGGAAAGGCACATTCCCACTCAAGGGCTTTCTCCTTCTCATTTCTCAATTAGGTCGAATCCCTCTACTTTATATCCAGAGCACCACACTGCTCTCCTGCATGGTACCCAGTGCTGTTGCAATCGTACACTTGTGCTTTTAATGAGATTTAAAACAGCAGGGGCCAAGCATGGCTTTGTACACTACAGTGTTCTTAGTGCCCAGTCCAGGACTCAGGGCATGTAGCAGAGACTCAAAAGGATCTCTGGAAAGAATGGAAAGGTAGATGGATGGATAGATGATGATGGGTAATGCTGGAAATACCGAAGTGAACCTGTAAGGTAAGATTCTGCGCAGAACACTGGAGCAAACTTGAACATAAGTAGGCATCTCTCCTGACCTTGATTTGTTTATATTCTGATTCCCTAAGTACTTTCTTACATAGTGATCATCAAAGTTCCATTAACATGTCCTTCACTGCTGCCATATTATGTCAAATGTAATTCCATTCCCTTCAGTATTTATTAAAACACTTGAAAAGGGCAGTTCTGTAGTTTGACTTTCAAAACCATTAATTATCTATTTCTGCCTTTTCCCCAAAGGCAGCCTGTTCTCTGGCACTTGCTGCCTCTTGATATGAAAACCCTCTTTCTTCCTGGATACCCCACTCCACGCGTGTAGTATCTTTACCTTTTCCTTCAGGAGCCAATTTTGTTCTTATCTGAGTCTCTACTCCATTTCCCACATGATCTCTTCCTAAAGACTGATCTCTGATCTTCCATCCCTCTAGGAAGTTCACGGACCCTATGACTTTAGCCTTTCACATTTTTAAAAAGAAGAATCACTAGTTGGATGGTCAAGTTTCTACATTTAAGAAGGCTTGCCTTTGTCTTCTAGATCTATCATCTTCATAAATTTTCTCAGTTGGTACAACATTCCCTGTAAGAAGCCACCAATTCTATACTCGAGATGGCTCTTTGAAACAGTATTAATAGCTACTGTAAATTAAATTTAACCTGTCTTAATACACTCAATGCCAAGGTCTTCCCTTGCCAGGTAAACCAGGCAAATGGGCAATCAGCCCCTTCAGGAAACACCAGCTCCTCACTTCCTTAAGAGAGTCTAGGGTGAATGTGTGCAACCGCTCAGATGTTTTGATTCAGTGGCTACGAAGTTGTGTTAGCACACTATAAATGACAGGAGTCTCTCTCTGCACAAGTGCCTTGCTTTTTTGGTTTGGAGTTTTAGTGGAGTTTCTTGTGGGAGAGGTTGTACGGATATACTGCAACTTAACAAAATCACAGCAAAAAGCAAACAAAGATGCGAAATAGGACTCTTTATTTTGGCGGGGTGGGGAGGCTTCTGTTCTACAGCCAATGAAAAGTAGTCATTTTTTAAATCCCCCTTAGGCCATTTTCAGTTTTGTTGGCTAGCCAGCCATAAATGCACAACTTGATATTCCGTAAACAAATTTGTCAGAGAGATTTCCCCAGATTAGCGGCAGAGTTCTGCAAATTTGCAGATGCACACAACTGCAAACATCAGCACCACTGCTGTTGTTGCTGGCAAAGTGACAACAGAAGCCCTGTTTCCAGCTGATGGCCCATTATCGCTTGGGCTTCCAAGATCCTGCCTGCTTTCCCAGTGGCTCTATCTGTTCAGCCAAGCGCCAGGCCCTTGGAGACACCCAGTCTGACCAGCTATGAACTGCAGTCTCAGGATGTGTCAGACTGAGCATGCATCCCACATTGTTGGCTGCATTTGGGCCTCACCACTGCTAAAAAAGATTTTATGCACAATCTGGGACTTCCCTACATATGCAGCCATCCGTTTACTCAAACAATACTTAGTGTGCCTAAATGTGCAATGTGTCCAGCTTTGCAAGGCAGCAGTCTTCAAACTGGAGCACACAGACACATTTCAAAGGTGCTCATTTTAAGGGAATTAGTTTACAGAACCTTATATTCTATTTGTACTTTTTCCTAAAATTGTTCTGCCTGGGAACATCTTTTCTCTCACAACTACCCTTCTTCTGTTTCTTAAAGAGAAGAATACCCCTCACACATCCTGAATCTTTCCAGGGTACATAGATGTGCGGTATAAAACCTTCCAGTGACAATCATCAGAGAAACAGAGAAACACAAATCAAAACCACAATGAGATACCACCTCATGCCAGTCAGAATGGCGATTATTAAAGTCAAGAAACAACAGATACTGGCAGGGCTGTGGAGAAATAGGAACGCTTTTACACTGTTGGTGGGAATGTAAATTACTTCAACCATTGTGGAAGACAGGATGGTGATCCCTCAAAGACCTAGAACCAAAAATACCATTTGACCCAGCAATCCCATTACTGGTATATACCCAAAGGAATATAAATCATTCTGTTACAAAGATACATGCATGTGTATGTTCAGTACGGGACTATTCACAATAGCAAAGACATGGAATCAACCCAAATGCCCATCAATGATAGACTGGATAAAGAAAATGTGGTACATATACACCATGGAATACTATGCAGCCATAAAAAGGAATGAGATCATGTCCTTTGCAGGGACATGGGTGGAGCTGGAAGCCATTATCCTCAGAAAACTAACACAGGAACAGAAAACCAAACACCACATGTTCTCACTTATAAGTGGGAGCTGAACAATGAGAACATACAGACACAGGGAGGGGAACGACACACGCTGGGGCCTGTCAGTAGTGGGGCAGTCTAGGGGGAGGGAGAGCGTCAGGATAAATAGCTAATGCATGCTGGGCTTAATACCCAGGTGATGGGTTGACAGATGCAGCAAACCACCATTGCACACATTTACTTATGTAACAAACCTGCACATCCTGCACATGTATCCTGGAACTTAAAATTTAATTTAATTTAAAAAAATGACTAGTGCCTGTGAGACGACAGAATTATGCTACTAAAGAATAATCTATTAAAATTAAAATAAAAACCTTCCAGTGACAAAAGCACAATTCGTATCGGCATATCAATAAAGATGGGTATATTTATCTGTTGGGATCTAACCAAAAAAGAATGAATCTACTTTATTTGGCACAGAGGGAATTACTGCAGGGAACTGACTAAACCAATGAAGGAAGAGCTGGTAAACCAGCTGGGAACCTCGGAGAAACACCAAGATAAGTAAGGGCTGGAAGCTAGCACCACCCCTGAGCTAAAGGGACAAAAGGAGGGGATGTGTCACCAGAGCATCCCCAGAAGGGAGCTGGAACCACCATGAGCCCATCCAGTGGCAGCTAGAACTGCCAGGATACTAAGCTGCTACTGGACACTCCACGGAAGTCAGAGAGTGGGAGGGAAGACATTCTCTGGCTCCTCCCACTGAGAGCCTCTCAAATTACCCAGTGATCAGATTCTACTGGCTAGACTGAAAAGAGGAATATAGCTGGTTTTATTTCTTAAATGTCAATGTTTACAACAACCTAGGGATTACTTTGTAACTTTTAAAATTTATGATAAACCAAAGGAACTTTTAAAAATGGGCGGGTATATATTATTTTTCAAGGCTTTTTAGGAGGTACATGAGCAAAAGTTTAAAGATCTCTGTGCTGGGAAATACAAAGATAGAGAAGAGCTATCCCTCCCTCAATGTGTTCATGGACTAACAACGCAGAGGGGAAAAGGCAAAACTGAACGGTGGTTCCTGAGAGGGCTTCACATTCAGATAACCCTTATAAATCTTCTGGGAGGCAAGGATTGTTGTCTCTGTTTTACAGATGTGGGAACAGAATCTCAGCAGGTCATTAAGCTGCCCAAGGCCAAGTTTGTAAGCAACATAACTAGAAGTAAAAATCAGACATCTTTAGTTCCACAATTTCTTGTGGAGAGAAATGACTTCCTGGTTTCAGATGCACAGAAGCAGCATCCTTATAAAATATTCCCTAAAGGAGTGTTTCCCAGACTGTAATGTGCATACAAATGACCTGGGATTCTTGTTGAGATGCAGATTATGATTCCAGAGGTCTAGGGTAAGTCTTGAGATTCTGCATCTCCGAAAGGTTCCCAGCTGATGCCTCATTTGCAGACCACGCTTTGAACAGCAAGTCCCTCAAGCAGTGGACACTAAGCTTTCTTGAGTGGACACCCCTAACTGTAAGAAGCTTTGAGCATGCATCCCCCAATACAAGTGTACTTGTTTATTCATGCATTGTAGATTACATGTATTCTGACCAGTAACTACTATAACAAGCCATCCTATACAGATAGCACAAGATACACTGTTATAATACTAGCTATGAATCCATATTTCAAATAATCTTCTTGATGATCTTGAACTCCTTGGCCAACTTCTTATATAATAGTATTAAGTTATAACTGTTTTTATTTGGCTAAGGCAATTCTCACACAAACAGTAGCGGAAGGAATATAAATTCTGCCATCTCTTTGATGCTCATTTGCACTTTTACTTTTTAACATGATGGTCAATCTCTGGTTTTTAAGCCACTTCTGTATTTTGTGAAGGTCAATTTGGTTATAACTAGATAATGTAATTTGTAAATCTACTTAATCCCATACACATATGCAGCAAAAAGGACAAGGGTATGAAGGTGTCACTGTTTCCACTCCACACAATGGAACTTCCACCAGCTGCCTCAAGACACCTCGGTTCAGAGCCTTACAGGTTGCCCAAGTGAGGCCATCTGTGTCAGTCCTTATAGCAAAATATAATAAAACCTTAGTTTCTGTCTCATCAGCCACCCCCAGCAGAATTTTAGGAGCCTCCAAGGCATCCACTCCGGCCACTGCCGTTCTAGAGAAGAGGAATATGTAACCAGTAGGAACATGGAGAACAAGAGATCACTTTAACAATTCAATGTGCTGCTGCTTTCAGGATCAATACATTTTCATAAAGTTAACAAATATATCATCAGTGGAGAAAACATTTTAGATGGGACTTTTTACCTCTTGAAAATTAAACTCCCCGCCTACCACACATTCATACACTGAACTGTCCCCTCCCTTTCCCACTTTTCGAGATTTAAATCTCTTCCAGATCCAACATGAAGGCATTTGAGACAAAAGAACATTTAAGTAACTGTTAATTAGAATACAATCTCAGACCTTTTTCAGATCATCAGATGCCATCCATCCATAGGAATCTTGCATGAAAGTTTTTTCCAAGGAATGAATGAATGAATGTATGTATGTATGTATGTATTTAAGATAGAGGCTCGCTCTGTCACCCAGGATGTATGTATGTATGTATTTAAGATAGAGGCTCGCTCTGTCACCCAGGATGGAGTGCAGTGGCGTGATCTGCATCCCAGGTTCAAGCAATTCTCCCTCCTCAGCCTCCGGAGTAGCTGGAACTACATGGGTGTGCCACCACACCTGGCTAATTTTTGTATTTTTAGTGGAAACGGGGTTTCACTGTGTTGCCCAGGCTGATCTCGAACTCCTGACTTCAGGTGATCCACCCAACTCGCCTCCCAAAGTGCTGGGATTATGGGCATGAGCCATTGTGCCCAGCCTTTTTCCAAGGAATTTAAAATTCTGTAAGTTAGTGTTGCTCAGAAACAAATATATTTTTAGCCTCTCAAAGTAGAGTCCTGGAAGACCATTAGCCTCCCTTTTCACAAACTGTTGAAGACAGACCTCCCAGCTACTGTCCCACCATGTCTGTATTAGTTTCACTCACTTTTTTTTCTAACAGATATTTAATGAGTGCCTCCTGTATACCAGACCCCATCCAAGGTGTGGGGAAATAACGGAGAATAACAGCCATACAGTCATCCTCCCAGAGCTTCCATTCCAACTGGAGAGACAGATGAACAAAGGAGTATGTAATGTAGGGAGAATGCTCTGAAGAAAATAAGTCAGAATAAAGAGGGCAGGGAACACAGAGGGGCACCAGATAGTGTGATCAGGTGAGGCCCCTCTGAGGACGGACATTTGAGCAGGTGGAGAAGAGCCAGCCCTGTGCTAAATAGGAGGGAGTAATCCTGCAAGCAGAGGGCACAGCAAGTGCAACCCCTGAGACAGGAAAGTGACTGAAGGTCTAAGAACAGCAAGGAGGCATCAGGAGCGAGGGGGAGGGAGATAGATGTGGGGTTCAAGTCCCGGTGTGATGGAAAGCAAGTGTGAACATGAGAGTGCTATCATCTCATTTAGGTTTTAAAGACTCACGCTGGCTACTGTGTGGAGAGTAGACTCCAGGAGGGAAGAGTGGAAACAGCATACACCTACAATGCCAACTGTTCCAGGAAGCGGTGCCCCAGGCCAAGTTGGGCGCTAAGTCCTGCTCAAGTGCTCCTACCCACTCAGATACATCCCACAGGGCCAGGGGCGGAAACTGACACTTCGGGGATCCTCACTTGCACAAGCCCCTTCAACATACACATTCATCTCTCTACCAGGTGCTCCTTTAGTAATTTTGCATACTTTTTAAGGAGGGCCTCTGGAACTGTGCGTGCTTCAGGACCCTGGTCAGAGTCCTTGTCAGCAGGTACCAGAAGTACCGGATCTATACTCATCTATATTTCCTCTTAGACTCTAAGTGCCTGGAGGGCAAGAACCATATCATATATATCTTCGTATCTCTGACATCTGCATAGTGCCTACTATGTTGTAGTCACTCAGTACATATTTTCTTAATTATTTGCATATACATGTGATGATTTGTTTTTGAAACAGGTACTCTGATTCCTTTTCTTTGTAGATCAGTCAATGCCATGGCTTTGGGAACCACTGGTCACTTACAATGAATTCCATCACGGTCAATGGACAAATGTATGTGCTTACATAATGGCATTTAAAAACACAATTTTGAATGTTTCAGAATCACCAGGCCTGCATTTGAATTATGTGAATGTTACAGATTTCTTATTTCTCTTAGGTCCACTCCAGATATTTTTATCACTTATCTCTACTTCCTATACCAACATAAGTAAAGGCCTTACTGCTAAGAAACAAGACAAAATAGAGCATAGAGACAGCCCTCAGAGACACCTCAAAGCCTCACAGAACAAACAGCTTCAGGCAAGAACAAGCTTCCATCCTTTTCAGAATATGTTTTAACTTGCAAATAAATGATCATCCTCATTCAACAGCGATATTCCCCTCCTTTCTGGCAAATGAGAGATACACTCAGCTGCACACAAAAAGGGGAAATTTTCATCTAAAAATAAATGAAACCATGGTAAACAGGCAACCGAATTCTGAATGCAAAAATCAAGGTAAATTTTCTCTACCCAATGATCTCATATGAATAGAAAACAAGTGATTGTAATAAGAACAGGTATAATAATGAAATTTTATACCCACCATGAGATTTTAATTTTAATATATCTGTCTGAGTTTTGCTAGAAAATGAATCAACTGTCTAAAGACCAGTCTCCAGGATGGTTTAGAGACATCCTTAAGACATCCTGCACAAAGAATGAAAGTTCTCTGTAACAAAATTAAACTTCATTTTCACAAGTCCCTTCTCCCTCTACTGTTTAACACCTTAATGTTAAGCATACCCTCTGGGCAATTTATGTTTTTAATATTGCTCTTGTAAATAGAGTTGATCAGAACTCACTGCTGCTGGGAATTCTACACAATATTGCAAAGTTCTGAGTTGAATCTAGAGAGAGGGTGCCTGGTGAGACTGACAGAATGCCTAGCCCAGCAGGGCTGTCGCTGGCCAATTAGCCAAGCTTGGCCCCTCTCCCTGAACTTGCCACGAGCCAAGATCAGAGCACAACAAGAGACACGCACACTTTCCGTGTTGTATCTGAACACTGAGAAAACAGGGCTGGCTTTATTCCACTTGTGTTCAAAAACTGGGATGGGGCCCTATATAGAAGGGAATGTATCTGTCTAATGTCAGGATGACATTTACATTTTTGTCTATTTCTTGAGTTTGCAGACAATATAAAAGTACTCCTTCAGGTCCCTTTCTTTGTCCAGGTAAGTACTATCAGAACCTTCAAAGGCACCTTATACCAACGAGCAGACTGTTGTGTACAGCCTGTGGCAGGCGTCCATCCAGTGGGCCCTGATGAACCAAAGGAAGATGCTCTCCCATCCTTACGGCCTGTTTCAACAACCATGAAAAGATGCATTTGTCCCATTCATCGTTTCGAAGCACCTGAGGTTTCTATAGAATGGAATCTGATAAACCATGACATTACCTTGTTTCCTGGATTTGGAGGGGGTAAGAGAGGGGGAAATAAGATTGTTAAAGACTTTTTATGCAGGAAAAACTTGGGAAGGGTTTCATACAGGCTGCTGAACTTGAGCTGAGTCTTGGAAAACTCAAGAGGTAGAGAGGAGCGGGAAAACAGCATTCTAGACAGAAGAACGTCATGGACAATGAGAGAGAGGCAGCACAAGGCATGTTTAGAGGAGAAGCAGGAAAGTGTGGCTGGAGCAAAGGGTTCAAGCAGGAAAACGGTGAGAGAGAAATTGGGAAGTCAAGCACTTGGCTTTCCCAGCAAAGCCAGCACAGATGGCGTCCATGGGGCAGTGCAAGGTAATTTCTGAGCTGGCTGTAGTTGTATCTGTCTGTGCCCCTAGCCTCAGGTAGTGCTGCTGTGAAGCTCAGTTTCTAGTTCCTCTAAGGACTCTGTATGATGCCCACTTATTTTCCTATTACAGGTTTGTGTTGAGTTTGCTTTTTGGTGCAGCTGTTTGCTTAGAGCATATTCCTCTGTGGCTGTAGACCAACTGGGCTTTCATGAACTTCTGCCGTGTTTTTGCCTGTTCAGCTCTGCAAACAAGCTGATGCTAGAGTTGATGACTTTCTATCTTCTCCCTCTTAGAGATCTGGGTGTCTTATTTTTACTGACCTAACACTTGCTTTGAATCTTTGAAATAACTCTCATAAACTCTGGCACATATTTTCCATTTATCTAACTCTGAAAGTACAAGAGGAATGTTTGGAAAACAAATAAAATGCTACTATCTTCAGGAATATATGCACTTACGCATTTAACAAACAAATACATATGAATTGTGGACTAGGTTACAGGGTCTGTGCTAGACACTGGGGATACATTAGTAAAGCTCTCCAAAACATGCTAAGTGATCATCGAAACTATTCATCTGGTGGATTAAATCATAACAAGGCTGTTATAAGAAGACCATGCAGCAATATAGGCTATTCATCCAGACTGGGGTTTCTCAGCTCTGGCACTACTGGCATTTGGGGTCGTAAGATCCTTTGTGGGGAACTATCCTATGCATTACAGGATGATGAGCAGCATCCTTGGCCTTTATCTGTTAGATGCTAGTGGCACAATGTCCCCAGTTGTGACAGCCAAAAATGTCTCCAGACATTGCCAAATGTCCACTGGGAGAGTGGGCAAATCCTTGTAGGTTGACATCGAGACCATTCGAGCCAAAAATATCTCTTCGTCAACAGCGGAGGGATTGGCAGGGAATAGGGTGCGGCTAGAAATATCAATTATTATTATAAAGTGATAACGGGAATGTTTACTGAAAGACTCTTCTAAGTTAATTTTCTTTGAAACTCAATAATCACACCCCTTGTTACTGAAAATACTTCTGAAATATTCATCTCTTTTCCTACCACACTAGATACCACTCACACACCAGGTACCACTAACATTCCAACAAGTTTGTTTTTATTATTTATCGTATAATGTAATCCTTTTGACTATTATCGTTCTTAGGGTATCTAACACTATTTTTCAGAACAGCAATTATTGTCATACAATACTACAGATATAAAACATCACAATCAAACCAATATTGGCTGACCCCCATACATATGAACCATGAGTGGCTTAGGAAGGATGGAGAAAAGGGGCTTGTGAGTCCCACCTCTGTGTTTCCCCATTAACATTCCTTTAAACTATTTTTTTGAAGTTGTTTGTATATTGGGCTATACCAATAGATAGTAAATTCTTGGAAAGATAGTAAATTCTTGGAAAGCAGAAACCAAAGTTTATTCCTTTTGACGTTCTCAGCATCTAGCACAGTGACTATCACAAAGCAGGCATTCAATATAAAATATATATATATATATATATATATATATATATATATATATATATATCCCTGAACTAGAAAAGGAGGGTGTGACAGGAAATGTGGATAAAACATAGAGTGTGGGACAGGTCTTATATTCCTGCTAAGAAATCGGGGCATTATCCTGCAGATAAGTGTATAGTGAGGTCAGATGACAGGAGGGCTGAGCCTGGTCAAGGCAGAAAGCCCTGGTAAAAGCCCACCTGTGACAGTGAATAGGCCTAGCTACTCCCCTCCTTCCCACTCTCCTCCCAAGCCTGAGCTCTGCATAACGTTGGCGCCCAGAGGCTGCATCTATGTGAGGTCCATCCAGCATCAGGAAGTATAACTCTGAGACAGCATCAGTCTTCAGGGCTGCTGCATGGTTTCCTTGGACAGTGCCCTAGCAAGACTTGAGACCAGCCAGGAGATGGGCCTGGGAGGTGTTGAAAAAGCCAAGATGAAACAAAGTCTGGGAAGATGCTATCAAGAGAGTCACAGATGGAAGAACTAGGCCACACAGGAAAGGAAATGAGGCCTTCCCTGCAAAACCACCCTGCCAACTCCTTATCAATTTGCCAGAGCCACAACAAGACAGAGGATGCAGTGGAAATTGACAGGCAAGGGGGAAAGGTACAAAATCACAATAAGTTATCCTCAGTGTCCTCTAGACGAATCCAGGCCTGACATCCCACTGAGCTACTCCCCTCCCTCTTCCTTTGCACTGAGAAACCCAAAATCAGAGCTCCTATGCCCTGTGTCCCTCTATCTGGGAGGCAAAAATTTAGACTCCACCCTCATCCTCACCTTCTCATTTGCACTGGAACCAACAAGAAGAATCCAAGGGGCCAAAAAAAAATCTCAAGTGATATTGACTTTATTGTCAGAAACTCTATATTGTTCATGCCTCTTTGAATATCTTCCCACTTTGTCAAAAATAAATTACCTTAGGTGATTTTCTGGCAGGCTTCTCTTGCCATCCTAAATACAAAACAGCACACTGGCTCAGCAGGAACCTGAGGAGGACATGAACTCTTCCACATCACCCCCAATTAAAACTATGAGAACCACAAACAATGAACCCAGCCCTCTGTACTTTGCTCAGAAAATCCTCATTGATTCACCAAGTATTTATGGATCCCCATTATGTGTAAGACACTTTGCCAAATAATATTGGGAATGAATAAGACATGGATTACACCACTGAAGAAGCATACAGCCCAGTAAGGAAATAATGTCTGTTCACAAATAACTATAATACAAGGTACAGGGATGCATGAGGTATGAAAAATCGCTATGGAGCTAGGACAAATTAGTGAGTTTCATAGACTATCAATTTTGTTATGTTTGCCTTTGAGAAGGAAGATGAGTCCTGATACCCTCTTCCTATTAAGATTTCATTGTTTCGTTAAGAGTGCATTTTCTTCCTAAATGAAAGACTATTTTGTTTTCTGAATGCATATACAAGAACTGCTTCTACATGAAGCAGAAGAAAACATGAGCTCTTCTGACAAGCAGTCTATTAAAAACGCACTGTAAGTGGCATATTATTTGCACATCTATAATAGTCTCTGGAGATTAACCTGCCCTGATAATTTAATTTCTCCTAAAGAGGAAAGAAGAAAACTACAACTAAAACATTTAAAAGACACACACAGCTTTTGACTTGATGGACTGAGAAGTATATCTGTATGTCTTGGTGGATGTTAAAACGCTTGAGTGAACTGAAATGCCTCTTAGAACTTATAATTAGCCAAGTGTTTTCAATATAATTCTTTCATGTTCTTTAGTTATTACAGAGACCTGAGGATTCCTTTAAACTCCAAAGAGAGAGCTGCCCTGGATTGGGAGACCTCAAAAACTTAGTTTAGATTTCCCCCGTGGTCTCTCACGTGGGTTCCATATTTAAGAAATGTTCGTTCATTAACAAACTAGTTCAGATCAGTGCAGTTATGTAAATGCCTAAACACGATCCACAGTGCCAGGCTATAACTCAAGCAGCTCTAATTTCTTACAGGACTCTGTTTAATATGCCCTATTCTGAAGGAGGAATATATTTTTTTTTTAAGAAAAAAACTGCATATATGTTTTTAAGAAAAGCAGTTAAATTAGCAAGTCTAGTAATGTCAAGTTCTTAAAGGAGACTTAAATGAGGCTTCATTTGGAAGTGAGAAGCAACATTTACTTTGTGGCAGGCACTGTCATATTACTGAGTGCTCTCCCTTCTCATTTCATGTAATCCTTACAGAGCTGCAAGCCAGGTACCATCCCCTTTTAAGGTAAGGAAACTGTAACATAAGTAAAGTCACACACTAAAAAATGCCAGAGCTGAGACATGACCCAGAGTGTCACCAAAGTCCACATCGTCCTTCTTTGTGGCTATCTGATGACTTACGTACCCTCTTATTCTGAGCAACATGTATAGCAAGTTGTCTAGGTTAAAAAAAAAACAAAACAAAACAGAGAGGGAACATAACAGGGACCTCTATCACGAAGCCAGTCCTTCCATTAAATAAGTTTTACACCATAAAGAATATTTTTTTCCTTCCAATTTCTTAAATGAAGTGTCTCTCCTTGATCTCTCAATATGTCTCTGTGCTGCTGAAAGAATAAGCAAAAGACTAGGTAAATTTGTTTTCCTTTGAGATGAAAGAAAAAGAATTCTACTTCCCAGAGACACAAGCTTCAAATGGCTTCATTCATTCCAGAAACATTTCCTGAGTGTCCAATGCATGTTAGGCATTTATTGGTCAAAGTGTCAGGAAAATGGTAGTGAATAAACAGACAAAATCCCCACCCTTGTGAAGTTTACATTCTAGTGACAAGTGGAATTTACAGCAGAAAGATTAGAAAATGTTGCTAGCCAGGAGCGGTGGCTCATGCCTGTTACCCCAGTGCTTTGGGAGGCGGAGGCAGAAGGATGGTTGTTTGAGATCAGCTTGAGCAACACAGCAAGATGCCATCTCTAAAAAAATTTAATAAAAAAAAAAAACTGGCCAGGCCTGGTGACACTTGCCTATAGTCTTAGCTTCAAAAGCCTGAGATGGGAGGACTGCTTGAGCTCAGGAGTTCAAGGTTACAGTGAGCTATGATCACACCATCACACTCCAGCCTGGGTGATAAGGTGAAATCCTGTCTCTAAAAAATAAATTAATTAACAAGTAAATTAAATTAAAATTTTAAAAAAGAAAATGCTGGCCAGGCACGGTGGCTCATGCCTGTAATCTCAACACTCTGGGGGGCCAAGGCGGGCAGATCTCCTGAGCTTGAGTTCGAGACCACCCTGGGCAACATGGGTGAAACCCTGTCTCTACTAAAATACAAAAAAATTAGATGGGTGTGGTGGCGTGCGCCTGTAGTCCCTGCTCCTCAGGAGGCTGAGGCATGAGAATTACCTGAGCCTAGGAGGCGGAGGTTGCAGTGAGCCTAGATCATGCCACTGCACTCCAGCTTGGGCTACAGAGTTAGACTCCGTCTCTCTCTCTCTCACACACACACACATACACACACACACACACACACACACACACACACACACACAAATGCTGCAGACCCCTTCCTCCCTCCCTATGTGCCAAAGCTGCTCCCTAAGCCATGTGGGGTGGATGAGTACTTCTGAAAAGGCCTTTCTCCTATCCTGGCATCTAAGAGAAACATCCCCATATTAGCAACTGAACATTAAATACACACACACGCACACAAGCACACACACACACACACAGCATTTTAAAAATCTGGACGCTAAGTACAATGAATAACAACTACATAAATATGACAAAGAATTAAATACAAAATCCCTTTCAGGCAAAAGCAGACATTAAAAAGCCGTTTTTAAAACATCATTTAATTCATTCTCCTATCTCCTAGACAGAACCAAACTCAACCTTCAAAAGAACTATAAATGATCTCCCTATGCAAACTCCCCAGCTTCTGCCCCACGAAATCATGACCAAATGGCTGATGTCAGCTCAGGTTCTCAGTGCTTCTACAAGGAGAGGGCAGAAACCCACACTGTATTAAGAATATGCACATCGAAGCAATAACTCATACAACATTTGAAGAATTACCCATTCATTTTGAGTTATTCTGTAATTCCTGTGATAATTTCAAATATGATGAACTCCTTTGACATAATATGAGTATCACAGGAACTTTTCCAGGATTCTCATTGTAATTCATCATTAACTGGATGCATGTTCAAATATTACACAGCTCCCTGCTATCTGCTTCTAATAGCAGAAGCAAAGCCATTTCGTTTGCCTACTGGCATGCTTATCCAGTTAATTTCCAAAGACGACACAGTGCCAGCATGACCCAGCCCCCGTGTGTGCCCTGATAACCTAGTTTAATAAAATCTGGCCTCATATCAAACAGATTACAGGTTTAATTCCTGGCTACAGCAGCTACATAACAGTACATACAAGAGATTGGTGCAGGGTAAATTGCACAGTCTTATGCATCATTTAATAAAGGACAACAAAGAAGCTTATATGGTTTCTATCACCTTAAGAGAATTGCCCATGTGACATTTACTGAATCCACCAGTCCCTTTATCCCAATAACCAACATATTAAAATTCTGGGCTCTGGATCTATGAATTTAAATATTAACATGTGTTTGGTCTTTTTTCTCCTCCTGTGTTTTCTGCCTAAGGAAAAAGATGAATTAGGGAAAGGATTAACCTTACCCTGCCTCAAAAAACAGACTTTGTGACCCCAGTGCTTCTAATCTATTCTTGAGGATAATTTTAAAGCAGAAAAATAAGATGTACACACTGCTGGGTTCCTTCACATTCTCGAAATCTGAGGATATTTCAATGATTTAGATACCTCTGAATCACATGTAGAAAAAAAAAATAACCTTCAGGAATCTCTCAGGTCTCTGGGAAACCAACTGCAACCAACAATCCCCTCACATCTCATTATGTGGCACAAATTTAGTTCTAGGATTCCCCTGGCCTTGTTCAGCTGGTGTCCTCTAATGATAGAATTCTCTGCTCAATTTTAAAGCAGCTCTGGGGGATGAGACAGGCTGGTCTAAAATGCATAGTATTTGAGAAATGAAGAAGACATTGAAGAGTAGAGCCAGTCCGGATCCAAGGAGACTGGAAAGCCTAGTGGCAACAGGCATGTCTGGCTACATTAGCTCCATCCTTCACCTCTCAGAGCTGTAAAATAAGAGCCATGGCAGCACCTGCCACAGAGGGGGTTCTAAGGAGCCACTGAGATAATGAGTGTTGGGCTCAGCACAGTACTGAACTAGGAGCACCCACTGTATGTGGCTGTTACTAGCATCTGCACAGGGTAAAGTCATTCCATCCCATTAAGCACACATCAAGCACATGGTGCTCTATACCTAATCTAACATTCGTTGCAGGAAAACCCACTAACTCCCCTTTTTCAAAAGCTATGCTATCCTAAATCTCTCTTGCTGCAGAGTATATACATCTTTACAGAATCATCATAAAGGATCTCTTCTTTAAAATAATGAGGACAACTATGTGGACCATACAGCGATAAATTATTTCAATCCAAAAATCATGAAGTTTCAGGACAGTGAGAATACCAGATCATCATCAAACCTATCATTCTGTTTCATTTTAATATTCATTAAGCCAGTGTTTTCACAAATATTCCCTCTGTGTTTTCTAATAAGGAATATCATTCTCTCTACTGAAAGATAAGGAAACATGAAACTCAAAATTATTAGCCCAGTATCACAGCTGCCAAACATCAGATCCAAAGTGTCTTCATATTCTCACTCCCCTTGGTGTTCCACAGTCAAGGATAATGTCCACAAAGTAGAACAGACAGCTAAACAACTGCAGGGGTGGGAGGAATTAACTGATCTAAGTCTTCTTTATCTGGTTTCCCTTTTTCCTTCTGCTTCCTCCACTCATTAAAAAAAAATCTACATTTTTTTCTTCAAAACATAGATCATTTGCGTGTTGGGGGAGCAGAGGAGAGGTCGTTTTAGATGTAAACAACACTGGGGCCTTTTGCACTAAATCTCATGAATGGTGTTTGTAATCGATCATGTTTCTGTGCTTCTGTATTCAAAGTATCAAATCCTCCACCATAGGCATAGAGGGGAATGGGGGAGAAGGAGGTAAATGATACAATAAGAAAACAAACTTTGGCTGGGCGCGGTGGCTCACGCCTGTAATCCCAGCAATTTGGGAGGCCAAGGCGGGCAGATCATGAGGTCAAGAGATCGAGGCCATCCTGGCCAACATGGTGAAACCTCATCTCTACTAAAAATACAAAATCTAGCCAGGCGTGGTGGCACGCATCTGTAATCCCAGCTACTCGCGAGGCTGAGACAGGAGAATCGCTTGAACCTGGGAGGCGGAGGTTGCAGTGAGCGGAGATCACGCCGCTGCACTCCAACCTGGGCGACAGAGTGAGACTCCGTATCAAAAAAACACAAAAAAACAAAAAAAACACACACACACACAAAGAACTAACTTTGCATCACCACAAAGAGGAGGCCCCTTGAATATCCCTCTGGTCAATTTGTCTCCAGCACCCAAGAAACCAAAAGCTTTTACTTAGGCCACATACTTTGTGTCCACAGCATGGCATCTTTTCCACATGTCATCTCTTCCTTCTCATGTGTCTTCAGCGCCACAGTGGCAGCTGCCAGCTCTCCACTACCAACCTTCCGGCCACTCCAGAGGCCACCACCATCCTCACCACCCCACAACCTGCACCACTTTCACCATGCCTCCAACTACCATGACTGCCACATCCACCTACTTACACTATGACTTTTTCTCATATCTGTTCTAATTTCCTCAATAACTTTTCAATCACCAGTCACATACTCCACCCGTAGCCCCTAAATCTGGCCCTGAAGTATTGCCACATCCCATTTAGCCTGTATTTGTCAACCAATATCTATCAAATACACATTAACAGCAACATCATAGCTTTTTGTTTCATCAGAAGATTAATTACAAAAATTTGTAAGTAATGAAGAACCATCCATTATTAATACACTCGACATTCTGAAAGCAAATCTCTTTTACTGGGAAAAACAGTCCAAGTTTAAATCGTCTTTGAGAACAAGGACATCACACAGGTGGTGGTCTATAGAATGAAGCTTTCATGATTAAAGTAGGGCGAATCTGAAAGCACATACTATAAATCACCACATGGCAGAAACTCAGTCATAAATTTAGTTTAAAGCACAGTTTAGGTGTTTCTTTCCTAGTTTTAGCCCTAGAAAGCTCAGGCTACCCTTTTGGGACCCCAAACCTATAGCTACTGTGCTTCTGGTAAGTTTCTTTTGAGCCACCCAAGTTTCTAATCAAAGCCAAACCTCAAACTCTTGTTTCTATCTTCTGTCCTCTATGACCAGACCTTAATAAAAAGTGTCCCTTCCTTAGAGTCTATCATGAGTTGAATCCCAACAAGGCAGAGCCAACTTGCCAGTTGCTCAGGTTGTGCACTGTGGAAGAGCACCATGTTTACGGAGGCATCGGGCTCATCATGAGCATCTCTCTACTCGTTTAAAAGTTGTTTGTATTTTTATTAAAACTTTGCTGATTTAAAGATGGGTAATTTGATTATTTATATTACAATTTTCCAGCACATGGCAATAAAATGTCTTGTTCTAAAAATCAGTATAGCTGAATAATTTCCCATCAGATGGAAGTGAATGTCTTACAGAGGGGTGCCTTTGTCTAATTTGCACAAAACGCCATATGGGCTAGCAGCAGCCCTCAGAAAAGCTTCCCTCAAATGTTTTAAGCTTTCTGTGGTCTTGGCTGTTTACTAAAGCTTCTGCTCTTAGTTTAATGGACTGTTTGCACTGCATTCACGTTTTTCCTCCCAGTCTGGTCGTCTTCTCTCAGTAACTTCAGTTATCAGGCACATCCCCTACTTAAAGCTTGTGTCCTATGTCTGTCCACTAATATTACTAAACACATGCTAACAATAACATGACCCTTTGTTACTGAAGATTAATTACTACTAAGTAAGAGGTGTCAATTCTAAACACCCCCTACAAATTTAAAATCACTAACACGTTACTTGAACTCAGTCAATATCTAACTAGATTCCTCACAGCTTTAAAAAAAAAAAAACAAACTAAGCTTTCATATAATTTATTTTCATTGACTTCTTTCATTAATAATATCACTTTAAAAAAAAAAACTACCACCAGCTATTTACCTTGAGTATAAGGAAGTAAACAACATTTGAGAGACAATCACAGGCCCAAATAGAATGGAATAATAAATCAGGTAGAAATCCACATGAACTCACCCTGCTCCCCAGAAAATGAGTTTTACTGCCATTGGTGACAATTGGCCCTAGTAAACAATCCAGCTGTGGAAACCTTAAAAAGAAAAAGATACAGGAAAATTTAGAAGGAGAAAGATTCAGGAAAGCATTAACAGTAATTTTATTATAATAGGTCTTCTCACCAAAACATAAAGTTAGTTCAGAAGTCCCTGAATCTATGCAATAATTATACCACAAACTCTTCATAATTGGAGTTGCTTCATCAACTCACCATTTTTTCCATTAGCTGAGTCTAGGATTTTAGAGATACTTAATCTTATTTTCAGATTAATCCTCAGTGGATTACATGACTTCAGTTTTCTTTCTATATTAATCCCTCAAGTAGTTAATGATCTGAAAACTGATTCTTAAATAAACCATATAAATGAAGTATCTTAAGGACTTAAGACAGAGCTTTTGTCAGGGGAAGAATACCTCTGATATATGAATAATCACGTCCATTTTGTAGATCTTAATTTTCATATTGTGTACCAAATTTATACTGTCATGCTTATTTTCTTCTAATTCAGAAGCAATAAAAAACCAGAGTAACTATGAATCCTACAATATTAACAACATTAATATTAATTAAATCGTTAAGAAAATTTCAATTCAAAAAATCAGCAAATTACTCTCTTCTCTAAATTGTCCAACAGGAAGATTAGTTGTTAGTGGTAGAAAAGAGACAAATTTTCCTCCCAAATGTGGAGGCATAGATACCACAGAATGCCTGCTATTATTAGGTTGACTTATACAAAATTGCTGATACTCAACCATTTTTTTACCTACACATATGGCAATTTCATAATTTTTCCAAACAAAAAAAAAATAATCAGGATTGAAAACCCCAGTGATTATAAAACAATTACATTTTCTAAACTACCTATTGCTCAACATACATCATTTTTCTGAGCAACAATGGTTTGGGTATGAGTAACTGATTCCATTCTAACTTACCATCAATGGTATCTAAAAGATAAGAAAGGAAAGGAATTAGCTCCAGCATTTGGAAGGGCTTATGTGTATCTTTTCAATTCTTTCTTCCCACCCAGTCCCCAATTACTGCCAACACCCTCGGCTTCCCCCTTGCAACATGAGACTCTTTTCCAAGAGCATAGATATGACAGAAAGAAAAGCTGAGAGCTGGAAGACAAAAAGGTGAGAGGGAGCATGCTGATCTCTAACAGAGGCAGGTGAAAGGGAAAGCAGGCAAGAGCAAGCGAGGGACAAGATGCAGGGGGCAGATGGATGCAGGAATAAGATGCAGAGTGAAGCGTGCGGAAGAGCTGCCCACTAGCTTAGGACAGGCATGGCCAGGGAGCAGCATCCCACACAGGTCCAAGCCCAAGTCCATGGGGCAATGAAGGGAACATTTACTTCTGTCTTGTAATAAATGTAGTAACCCATCTATTTTAGGACCTACCACAACTACCACCACCAGCACAACAGCATCACAACCATCCCAACACAATGTTAATTCGAAGCATGCACAACACTAATGGAAGTAAAAGCTAGTGGAATCAAGGCCATTTGGGTACCCCAGATATAGAAAATTCAGAAGTTCCCAAAGTGCATTTTCTTCTGAGAAGGAATAAGAAAGGGTTTAAATAATTTTCCCTCCCACTAGGAGACCCATTAAATCAGCAGCCTACTATAAATTGTTTTGTTTTTGCATGAAAGAGCAGCCAGCTGCAAAATAAACTTTTTAATCTCCTTTTAGTGCAACCCATTTCTCTTTCCCTATTTTTTAGATTAATTATGTGAGGATAAGATGTAAGATTAAAATCAGCATTCTGTGACATGGTCACAGAATGGTGGTGACGAAGTCAAAGTTGACATGCTAGATGAAACCTGTCATTTTGTTCACATCCAATCAGAATCTTAAAAACACGTAAGACCATGAAATGAAATGCAAGCAAAGTAAATCTGACATTCAGAGGCACTCTGTGTTGTTCCAATAGCGACTTTTCCCTTTAAACAGAGATATTTGGATCTACTGTGGACCACTACAGGGTTGAAGGTAAATGTATCAATGATGGCAATGATAGTACTAATTGTAACAGAAAAAAAAAGAAAATTGTCATTATTATTATAATGGGTATGGTCATAGATAAAGAGCTGCAAATAGAACAGCTCTGAATTAACAGACAAGTTGGAATTATACTTCACATTGTGGAAAGGAGTTAGAACGTGACTTTATGTTAATACAGATATTAAATAAGAGTGTGAACAAAATTAAGGAGTACTGGCTAAGGTCTGTGAAGTAGATATATACATGTGTAGAAGATGTCAGGTACCATTTCAATGAGGCCAATCTATGAAGAGCCACCTAAGAACCAACTGGTCAACCTCAAACAGAGTAGCCCTAGACCACTGGTAATTACCAACTGTGATCAGACTAGGGTCTACAGACCACCGGCCAGGAAACAGTACACGGAAGCTGATGTAAGAGGCAGGAAGAGCTGATGTTACCGAATGGCCCAGAATCCTAGATAAGAGTTGAGGACGTGAACTCTGCACATTGCTATGCAAACCCGAAACAGGTGGCTGCATAATAACCACAGAGAGAATTTGTTAAACATAGATTTGTTAAACATAGATTCCTGGACACCACCCTGAGGCTGATTGTTGTGCTCTAACAATTTATATTCTTGAAAGCTTTCCCTGGGTACTGCTGGAGCACAACTACAATGAAGAACAGGAGCTAGGGCAACAGATGGACACTACCAGAGAAGCAGTCTCTCAATTCAGCAGGAGTCTGAGCTGGACCATCAGGTATGCTTCACATACTAGTTCACTTAATCTTCATAGCAACAGCCTGAGTAGATTTCAATCACCCAATGTTGCAGAATAGGAGACTAAGGGGGGCAGATCTGAAAGGTCAATAACTTGCCCAAGGTAACAACACAAGAAAGATCAAATCCCACCTCATCACTTACTTCTTGAAGCTCTTCTGTGGGTGTCCACTGCCTAATATGAAATGCATTCTAAAGCCCCTTGTAGGTGCCCTCAAATAACATGGCCCTCAGCTCCAGCTCAGCCACACCACCCTTTCAACCACCCATTCCTGCTCCATGTGAACCAAGCTATAAGCAATCTCCTGGGCAGTGCTGTTGCAAGCCTCCCTGCCCTTGCTCCTGCCTCCTCCTAGAATGCCTCTGTCCTCATCTACCTCCTCTTCCAAGATGGAGCTCAGGCCTCTCCTCTTTGCAAAGCCCTTCCTGACCACTACCAACTCTTTCCCAGATAGAACTGACCACTCCCTTCCTTGGGTCTTGTAATAATTAGCACAATAAAACATGATACTTCTCTCCAGTATTCATACGACTGACCCTAAGTAGAAATAGACTATGATTTTTTGAGAACAGATGTCAGTAAATATTTTAAGAATAAATAAATGCAGCACTACAGCCAAAGCTAGAATTTGAATCTGGATCCAACTCAAAACCAGTATACCATGCTGTGTCTCTGAAAGCTTTGCATCTACTTTCATGAAAATCACTCTTAACATTGTCAAGACAGTAGCCACTCAGCAAGGGGTGGCCAATGAGCACTTGAAATGTGGCTAGTCTAAACTGAGACATGCTGTAAGTATGAAATACTTTATTTTGAGGATTCAACATGAAAAAATGTAAAATATTTCCACATGAAAAATGATATTTTAAATATTTTAGGTTAGATAAAATAAAGTTAATTCCATGTTTCTTTTTGATTTTTAAATGCAGGTACTAGAAAACAGAAAATTACATATACAGCTCACATTATATTTCTATTGAACAGAAATATACCCTATAAAGTGTACCTTAACTCCTCCTTATTAATAAACCCATTAACACGATGCTAAGCATAATTTAGCCTTTCCGAATGACATAGAGCCAGAGCATCAAAGACTGTACTGCAGTGCTGAACAGCATGGCCCTGCTAAACACACAGAGTTTGTCCCTACACGAAAAGCTCACAGAATATTGTTTTCAGAGTTCTACTGAGCCACTAAGTTTCTACTCTACCGTAGCTGCTGGCACTTCACATGTAACTTCTCAGGTTTCTAATCTTCCAATCTAGATATTTTACTGAAATCTGAGCAGGACCAGGGCAAGGCAGAGCACCTGCCTTGGGGGGAACTAAAACTCTCAGAAATGAAGATAAACAATTTCTTAAATAACAGCTTTACTGATATGTAGCCCAGATACCATAAAATTCATGATCTTAAAAGGTGCAATTCAATGGTTTTTATCACATTCGCAAGGTCATGCAAGCATCGCCACTATCAAATTCCAGAACATTTTCATCACCCCCCAAAGAAACCCAGACCATTAGCAGATACTCCACAGCCCTCCTCAGCCCAGTCCCTGACAACCAGTAATCTATTCTGTCACTTGAATTTGCCTATTCTGAATATTTCATATAAACAGAATCATATAACAGGTGGTATTTTGTGTCTGGCTTCTTTCAATTAACAAAATGCTTTCAAAGTTCAGCCATTTGTACCAGAAATCGGTACTTCACTGCTTTTTATGGCTGAATAATATTCTATTGTATGAATAAGCCATATCTTATTTATCTATTAATCAGTTAATGGACATTTGGATTGTTTCCAGTTTGAGGCTCCTATGTACACATTCATGTGCAAGTTTTTATATGGATGTAAGTTTTCAATTCTCTTGAGTATACACTTAGGAATAGAGTTTCTGGGTCATGTTGTTACTCTATGCCTATAATTTGAGTAACTATCAACTGTTTCCCAAAATGGCTGTACCATTTCACAGTCCCACCAGCAAGTACCAGGGTTCCAACATTTCCATATCTTCACCAACACTTAATTTTGTCTTTTTAATTTTAGCCATCTTAGTGATACATTATTGTGGTTTTAATTTGCATTTCCCTAATGACTAATGTAGACTGCCTTTCCATATGCTTACTGGCCACTTGTATATCTTCTTTGGAGAAATGTCAATTCAAATCCTTTGTCGAATTTTTAATTGGGTTGTCTTTATCACCCCCAAAAAGTTATACTGCTGAATGAAATCATTTTTATATATTCTGGATACAAGATCCTTATTAGATACATAATTTGCAAAAAATTAATCTCATTATTTGGGTTGTCTTTTCTCTTTCTTGATGATATCCTCTGAAGGAAACAATTTTGTAATTTTTATTAAGACGAACCTATATATTCGTCACTCCTGCTTTTTGTTACATATAAGAAAATATTGCCTAATCCAACATCATGAAGATTTACTCTTACTTTTTTTCCTGAGACTTATTGTTTTATATTTTACATTTAAGTCAATAATCCATTTTGAGTTAATTTTGTATATGGTATGAAGTAGGATCCAACTTCATCCTTTTACACATAGGCATCTAGTTATTCCAGCGCCATTTATTAAAAAGATCATTCTTTCTTGAATTGAATTATCTTGTCACTCCTTTGAAAACCAATTAATAAAAAATGCAAGGGTTTGCTTCTGGGCCTTATGGATCAATTTTATACCACTGATCTATAAGGATATAATTTGCCTGCACCACGCTGTCTTTATTACCGTAGTTTTGTGTTAAGTTTTGAAATTAGAACATGTGCTTCCTTCAACTTTGTTCTGCTTTTTCAGGATTACATTGACTATTCTGGGTCCCTTGCATTTCCATATCAATTTGAGGATCAGCTTTTCAATTTATTGGGAGGAAAAGACCTCTGTGTTTTTGATAGCGATTACATTAAATCTGCAGATCAATATGGGAAGCACTGTCACCTTAATAATATTAAGTCTTCCAGTCCATGAACACAGGATGTCTTTCCATTTACGTACATTATCTTTAATTTCTTTTAACAACGTTTTGCAGTTTTTAGTGTACAAGTCCTGAATGTCTTTTGTTAAATTTGTTCCTAAATATCTTATTCTTTTTGATACTATTACAAATGGAAATTTTCATTTTCATATTAATTGTAAGTGCAGAGAAATACAATTGACTTTTATTAATCTTGCATATGGCCACCTTACTGAACTTTTTAGTTCTCACAGTCTGTGTATACAGTCCTTAGGATTTTCTACATACAAGATCATGTCATCTGCAAAGAGATAATTTTACTTCTTCCTTTCCAATCTGGATGATTTTTCTTTCTTTTCCTTGCTTTGGCTAGAACATCCAGTATTAGGCTGAATAAATGTGAAAACAGTAGACATCCTTGCCTGTTCCTTGTTTTAAGAGGAAAACAGTCTTTTACAAGTACGATGTTAGCTGTGGGTTTTTCATAGATTCCGTTCATTAGGTTGAGGAAGTTTCCTTCCATTCCTAGTTTTGTATTTTTATCATGAAGTGCTGTTTGAATTTGTCAAGTGGTTTTTTTGTTTGTTTCTATTAAGATGATTATGGGGTTTCTGTATTTTATTCTATTAATATGGTATATTAAATTGACTGATTTTCAGATGTTAAACCAGCGTTGCCTTCCTCAGATAAATCCCACTTAGTCACGGTATACAAACCTTTTTATATGTTGCTGACTTCTGTTTGGTAGTATTTTCTTGCAGATTTTTGTATCTGTATTCATAAAGAATAACAGCGATACTTTTCTTGTGATGTCTTTGGCTTTTGTATCAAAGTACTACTGGCCTTAAAGAATGAGCCAAGAATGTTCCCTCATTGTCTACCTTCTTGAAAAACATTATGCAAAACTGCTGTTAATTCTTTAAACATTTGGTAGAATTTACCGTTGAAGCCATCCCAGCCTGGGCTTTTCTTCATGGAAAAATATTTGATTACTAATTCAATCTCCTTTCTCGTTATAGGTCACTTCAGATCTGCCCTTTCTTCTTGAGTCAGTTTGGTAGTATGTGTCTTCCTAGGAATTTACCCATTTCATTCAGGTTATATAATTTGTTGAAATAAATTTATTTATAATGTTCTTATTTTATTTCTCTAAAATGGTAGTGATTCTCCTTCTTTTATTCTGATTTTAATAACTGATTCTTCTCTCTTTTTCTATTAGTCAATTAGGTAAAGATTTGTAAATTTTGCTGATCTTTTCAAAAGACAACTTTTTGTTTTCATTGTTTTTTTATTGTTTTTCTATTCTCTATTTCATTTACTTCTGTTCTAGTCCTTACTATAGTTTACATTGTGTACTTATTTTTATTTATATTTATATAAATATATAATTTTAAATATATACAATTTTAATATATTGTCATATTATATATAAATATTTATATTTATATATTTAGTATACTTATTTAGTTTGCTCTTCTTTCTTTACATTATTAAGGTGAAAAGTTAGGTTGTTGGTCTGAGATCTTTCTTCTTTTGTTCATACAGTCATTAACAGCTAAAATAAAATCCCTCTAAGTATTGATTTAGTTGCATCTCAGAAGTTTGTGTTTTTGTTTTCATTCTTCTCAAACTATTTTCTAACTTGCCTTCTGATTTCTTCTTTAATCCACTAGGAGTATGTTAATTTCCACATTTTCTGTATTTCTGAAATTTCCCTCTATTCTTGATTTCTAATATCATTCCATTGTGGTCAGGGAACATATTCTGTATTATTTCAGCCCTTTTAAATTCATTGAAACTTATTCTGTGACCTATTACATAGTCTATTTTAAAGAATTTCCTACAGGCATTTAAGAACAATGTATATTCTGCTACCACTGGGTGAAGTGTTCTTTAGGTGTCTGTTGATTCCAGTTGGCTTATAAAGTTGCTCAAGCCTTTTATTTCCTTGCTGATCTTCAGCAAGAAAATAAGATCTTCTGTTTCAACCCATTTTTGAAAATGAGGTATTGACGCCAGGCACAGTGGCTCACACCTGTAATCCTAGCACTTGGGGAGGCTGAGGCAGGCAGATCACCTGAGTTCAGAAGTTTGAGACAAGGCTGGCCAACATAGTGAAAGCCTGTCTCTACTAAAAAAAAGAATACAAAAAAAAATAGCCAGGCATGGTGGCATGCAACTGTAGTCTTAGCTACTTGGGAGGCTAAGGCAAGAGAATCGCTTGAACTCAGGAGGCGGAGGTTGTAGTGAGCCAAGATAGCACCACTGCACTCCAGCCTGAGCAGCAGAGCGAGACTCTGTCTCAAAAAAAAAAAAAGGAAGGAAGGGAGGGAGGGAGGGAGGGAGGGAATGTGTATTGAAATCTCCAAATACTATTGTTGAATTTTCTATTTCTTCTTTCAATTCTGTTTCTGCTTCACATATTTAGGGGATCTATTGTTAAATACATGTATGTTCATATTTGACTTCCTGAGAAATTGATCCCTTTAACAACAGGTAATGACCTTCTTTGTCTTCTGCAATAATTTTTGACTTACAATCTGTTTCACTTCATATCAGTATAGCCATTCCAGCTCTCCTTTTATTACTATGTTCAGGTTATATCTTATTCTATTCTTTTACTTTCACAGTATTTGTGTCTTCATATGTAAAGTGAGTGTGGTGAATGGCATATAGTTGAGTCATGTTTATTTCATGTTTATTAATTCTGCCAACCTATGCCTTTTGACTAGAGTGTTTAGTCCCTTTATATTTAATGTAAAAACTAAAAATGGCAGGATTTTACATCTGCCATTTTGCTATTTGTTGTGTTATGTCTGATGTCTTTTTGTTCCTCCACTACTGCCCTATTTTGTGTTAAATAGATATTTTTCAATATATCATTTTCATTCCGTTTCTTTTACTATACATTTTTTAGTTATTTTCTTAGTGGTTTGTACTCTTTTATATTTACCTATATAATTACCTTTACTGCTACTCTTTATTTCTTCCTGTGGATTTGTGTTACTGACTTGTGTCCTTTAGTTACAAACTGAAAGATTACCTTTAATATTTCTTGTAGGGACAGTCTGCTAGTGACAATTTCTCTGTTTTTGTTTTTCTGAGACATCTTAATCTTTTGTTCTTTTTTGAATAATAGTTTTGCTGGATATAGAATTCTTGATTGACAGTTTTTTGTCTTTCAGCATTTTCAATACATCATTCCACTATCTTCTAGCATCCAGTTTCTGATGAGAAGTCAGCTGTTAATCTTATTGAAGATCCTCTGTACATGATTACTCACTTCTCTCTTGCTGCTTGAGTTTTTGTCCATTATTTCCTCAAGTAATCTTTCTGTCCCCTTTCTCTCATTCTTCTCCTTTTGAGATTTCAATTATACATATGTTGGTATTCATAATGGTGTCCCATAAGTCTGATGTTCTGTTCATTTCTCTTCATTCTTTTGACTTTCTGTTCCTCATAGTATATAATTTCAATTGACTTATTTTCAAGTTTGCCAATTTTCTTCTGCTAGTTCAAATCTGTTGATGAGCCTCTCTAGTAAATTTTTTTCATTTCAATCATTGTACTTTTCAATTCCATAATTTCTATTTTGTTCCTTTTTTAACAATTTCCCCCTTTATTGATATTCTCTATTTGAAGAGACATCATTTTTCTACTTTAATTCTTCAGACAAGGTTTCCTTCAGCTCTTTGAACACATTTATAATAGCTAATTTAAAATGTTTGTCTACTAAGTCCAGTATCTGGACTTTCTCAGGGATACTTTTGTTTTTCCTGTTATGGCCCATATGCTACTGCTTGTGTGTGTGGAAATTTTATGTTGAAAACTGGATTTAAAAAAATATGGCAACCTAGAAATAAGATTCCACTCTGCATAAAGGTTTGTTGTTATATTTGTTGCTATTATTGTTTCTATTGCTATTTTCCAGACTAATTATGTAAAGTCTACTTTGTTTATCATGTGCAGCTGCTGATGTCTAGCTTCAGTGGTCAGCTAATGATGGCACAGAGATTTCTGTCTTGAACCAATATATATCACAGCCTTTGCTGAGGGATTATGCGTGTTGGGGGGTGGGGTACATGCTTTTAACACTCCAGCAGGTAGTTTACAACTCTTAGTCTTCTCTTCCTACTTTACTTATGCAAAGCCTCATTGTTAGTCTGAGATGACAGATTAAGGCCTTATTAAGTATTTCCTGGACATACAGACATGGGACTTCTAGATTCCAAAGACTACATCAAAGGTTTTTAAAGCCCCCATAGGTAGCTCCTTTTCCAACTTTTCCTTTTAAGTTTTTTGGTTAACCTCTTGTTAACCCCAACTGGTGTCACTGCCTCAGGCAGCTGAGAGGTTAAACAATTACTGCTGATTGTTTTCCAAAAATGCCACAGGGCTCTGCAAAACAAGCTTTGAGAATGGAGTTTTTTAAGAAGCTTCTAGAGCAATCATATAGTGACAATTTTCTGAGACTGGGGATCTTAGAGGGCTCTAAACCTGTTTTGTCCCTTTCAGTGGCTTCTAGGCTATTAGTTGTTGTTTTTTTTTTTTTTAGACGGAGTCCTACTCTGTCATTCAGGCTGGAGTTCAGTGGCGCAATCTCAGCTCACTGCAACCTCCACCTCCTGGGTTCAAGCGATTCTCCTGCCTCAGCCTCCCAAGTAGCTGAGATTACACACACCCACCACCATGCCTGGCTAATTTTTTTTTTTGTACTTTTAGGAGAGATGGCATTTCACCTTGTTGGCCAGGCTGGTCTCAGACTCCTGACCTCAGGTGACCCGCCTGTCTCGGCCTCTCTAAGTGCTAGGATTACAGGTGTGAGCCACTGTGCCTGACTTAGGCTATTAGTTTTGAAGGCTACAATGGAGCTGCGGATGAAGGAATGGGAATAAGGTAAGTTTAAAAATGACAAAGTTCACTGTTCTTACAGATATTCAGTCCTTTTTCTTGAATAAATATTCCTCAGATTGTTATAAACCCTTCGTTAATTTCCACCATTCTAAAATGGTTTATTTTGATATTTTTGCCAGTGCTTTCATTGTTGTTGTGCAGGAGAGGCTTTTCAGAATGTCTTTACTCCAATAATTCAGATGTGTTCCAAGATAAATAATATATTAATGCAATATTTTTAGGAAATCAAAATTAATGTAAAAAATCCATGATGAACAAAATATTAAAACTTTATAGATAGGATCAGTAACAGTGCTATTCCAAACCAAACTGGAGCCTGACACAAAAGGAAAACTCAGTAATACTGATCCTGTCTTCCTTTAAAATTTTGATATTTTGTTCATTATGGATTTTTTGCATTAATCTTGATTTTCTAAACTGCATAAAATTTTTATTTGTATTACTAAGTGTCTTGGTGTCCCTTAAATTTTGTACCTGAGGCAAGTGCTCAACTAGCCTCCCTCTACTGCTGACCCTGGAGTGTTGCAGGAAGTCAGGGACCCTGAACGGAGGGACTGGCTGAAGCCATGGCAGAAGAACATAAATTGTAAAGATTTCATGGACATTTATTAGTTCCCAAATTAATAATTTTATAATTTCTTACACCTGTCTTTACTGCAATCTCTGAACATAAATTGTGAAGATTTCATGGACATTTATCACTTCTCCAATCAATACTCTTGTGATTTCCTATGCCTGTCTTTATTTTAATTGCTTAATCCTGTCATCTTCATAAGCTGAGGATGAATGTCACCTCAGGACCCTGTGATGATTGTGTTAACTGCACAAATTGTTTAAACAATATGAAATCTGGGTACCTTGAAAAAAGAACAGGATAACAGCAATGTTCAGGGAACAAGGGAGATAACCTTAAAGTCTGGCTGCCTGTGGGCTTGGCAGAACAGAGCCATATTTCTCCTTTCAAAAGCAAATAGGAGAAATATCGCTGAATTCTTTTTCTCAGCAAGGAACACCCCTGAGAAAGAGAATGCGTTCCCAAGGGGAGGTCTCTGAAATGGCCGCTTTGGGAACGTCTGTCTTTTACGGTTGTGGATAAGCGGTGAAATAAGCCCCCATCTCCCGTAGCGCTCCCAGGCTTATTAGGATGAGGAAATTCCTGCCTAATAAATTTTGGTCAGACTAGTTGTCTGCTCTCAAACCCTGTCTCCTGATAAGATGTTATCAATGACGATGCGTGCCCAAAACTTCATTAGCGATTTTAATTTCACCCCGGTCCTGTGATCTCACCCTGCCTCCATTTGCCTTGTGATATTTTATTACCTTGTGAAGCATGTGATCTCTGTGACCCACACACTATTCGTGCACTCCCTCCCCTTTTGAAAATCACTAATAAAAACTTGCTGGTTTTGCGGCTTGAGGGGCATCACAGAACCTGCCAACATGTGATGTCTCCCCCTGACAACCAGCTTTAAAATTTCTCTCTTTTGTACTATTTCCCTTTATTTCTCAGACCGGCCGATACTTAAGGAAAATAGAAAAGGACCCACGTCAAATATTGGGGGCTGAATTTCCCCCGATACTGGAGAAATGTGGCTGCAGGTCACATTCCTGCTTTTATTGTTATTCTCTAAACTGAGATATTAATGCTAACTTACATTTATATTTTATTCCAAAATCCTGGGCCACTATCAAAATTATAATCCTAAAATTTAGCAGAAAAATTTCAGTATAAAGTTTGGGGGTAGAGGACAATGTATTTATATTAAAATAACTTCAAAATTTGCTAGTAGTGGCAAATTAGCTCACTCAATATAAAACTAATTACTACCTGCCAGTTAAACTAATACAATGTGGATTTTAAGAAAAAAAAGAATACTTGCTAGTCTTCAGAAAACTAAACCTAATGTTTGGCATGTTCACTGTACAAACTTCCAATGATACCATGTAACACTAATGGAAAATGCATCAGGCTTAGAAACATCAATTCAACCAAAATTATTCTGCTACATGATTTCAATTCTCAAATTAACTTCCCCTGAAATAAACTGATAGTAATATAAGAATTAGAAGCAAAAAAATGTGTTTGGCTTAATATGTGGCAACATTTCCAACCTGAGAACACAATTATTTGTGTGTAGAAAAATACTGCCTGTCTTGAGAAGCTATTTTCAATGAGTAATGTCAAACAGCTTAGCACAGAGATAATTAATTCTGGATGATTTGAGATTACTTCTCCCGTATTTACAGAGCTAGTGTTCATATTAAATTTTTAGACCAGTACTTTGCAGTATCAATCTGATGAAGTGTGGAAAATAAACTTCCCTATTAAGTGTTCATTATTTGCTTCTGCTGTTTTATTATCATTTATTGTAATCCAAGGCTATATATTCCTTGCTTTCTCTATTGTACTTTTGGGGAAAAGCACTTAAAATCACTGTATCAATATCAGCCTGTTTCTGGACAAATGTATTTGCCTTATTACAGTCTTCACAGATGCTAATGCATTATGTTGGCTTTTCATTTCTGCAAGGTGAGTCAGACTTTCTAAAGTCCGTATCAGGCCATCATCAATACTGGTTTGGCCCTAATCACACACACTACTGGCTTATCTATAATAACTGTGTGTAAACACTCTTTTGTTTTTCTATGGGAACTGAACATACTGGTACAATGGGTCTACAGTAAACAGAGTAAAAAGACTAATAAGGAGAGGACCTCAGAGATCATATAGCCTATCCTCTCTGGGACAAGGGAAGTACATTTGGCTGAAATACAATAATCTTGTTTTTAAAATCTCTCAACAGATAAACAGTCTCTTCTTCTATCTAGTCTGATAATAAAAAATAGAAATAAAGAGACCAAAGTAATCATTTTTTATCTATTCATTCATCTAACCATTTATTTTAAATTTATGATTTATTTACTTATTTAGCAGATGATATGACCATCTATCTGGAAAATCCAAGGAAAATAACCACAAAACAAGGTTATAATTAATAAAAGTTTGAAAAGTGCTTGGTTACATTACATTTTAGAATAGCTTTCTATAGATCAATTATTGGTTATATGTAATACAACCAACATATAGAATATATACAACCAATTAGAAGAAGGCCCACTTACAAAAGCTAAAGAAGAGTATCAAATACCCAGGAATGACCTTAAGTCCCCCATTTTCCAAATACAATAGGGCACGTGAGAGAAGCTTGCAAAGTAAGAGACCACATGAAGTCATGACAGGCACAGAGAAGAGTCAGGAACACCAGACTCCTATAAATGCCACCTCCCCAATGCCAGCTGCATATGCTCACTCAAGCTGCTGTGATGCTCCCTACCCACCAGCAAACAATCCAAGGAACCTCTATATGAGAGATTTCTGTTTTGGTTGTTGAGAGTTTAAAACAGTTACAAGCTAACAGCTTAAAAAATGAAACAGCTATCCCATCCTGGTTCCATACCCCTGACCCCATGAGTATAGAAAGGCTGTAACTAAAAACCAGCAGACAGGCCCTGGCTGCTGCTCCCCAATGGCTTCTTCACCTTCTCCACTGAGAAATTCATGACAGCCTGTTGCCAGGTCCACGTGTGTGCGCGCGTGTGTGTGTGTGTGTGTGTGTGTGTGTGTGTGTGTGTGTGTGGTGTTCTGGTTAGCAGATGTTGAGCAGCCATCTGGGCATGCAGGAGCCTCAGTCAATGACTGAGTAATTTCCCCTCCTCAAACCCTAACCAACCCCAGTTCCCTTTAAGCTGGGGATTCTCTCTAGCTCAGTTCAAATCAGAAAGTTGTTCTAGGTTGCTGATATTAAGACACTCCTTGAGCAAGAGCAGTGTGGTTTCCACTGTCCACATCTTTTATACATCATAGTTCCATTTGTTCCCAGGGTGACTGTAGGGAATCCAGGCTGGAGTGAGTTTGCCCCCAGCCTCTTTCCTATGACAAACCAGTGGGAGCCATCATTGAAAACATACACTCTCATTCCTTACTCCTATTCAGGTATGGTCTAGGCTGGATTCCGATGCCCTGAGAGGTCCTCAGTTCCAAGCCACCATACCACTAAGGCCCCAAGAACACCACCAGTGTTCGTGGGCAGCCTCAGGTGGGTGGAGTGGGGGATGGGGCTGCTATCATGAGGAAAAGCTGGCCATGAGCATGAGATTCCCCCACTGCGGCCTGCAGCTGCCTCCCTGTGCTCCCCACAAATACCAGCTGCACTCTGGTCGGGTGGCTCACTCTTCCATCTCCTTTAGGGCTCTGCTCAACATCTCCTTTCAGTGAGGCATTCCCTGACCACACTACTTGAAATAGCAATTCCCCATAACCTACTCCTGCTCCCCCATCTCTGATTTATTTTCTCCATAGCAGTATCCATACCTGATATATTAAGTACTTAACCTCATCTGATTCATTCCATTACACTGTAAGTTCCTCAAGGATGCAATTTTTGTCTGTTTTATTTGCGGCTCTATACCTAATATGTAAAAGTGCCTGGCCTATGGAGACACTCAAACTTTTTTGTTGGATGGTGTTTAAAAAAAAAAAAAAAGCTGGACACTGGTTAAAGGCAGTAAAGACAGATTTTACCTAGTACAACTGCAGTGAGAGAAAGAGACTCAGTATAGAACTGAGCTCAACTCCGATTCAGGTAGAGGTGACTGGATGTTTTAAAGGGAGCATAAGGAAGTAGGGAGGAGAAATGAGAATGTGTGGGGGCTCAAGCAGGCTCAAGGACATAGAACACTGCAGCAATCAGGCAAGGGGGCTTGCCAATGAGACTAGGCCATCTGTGACTGCTAAATGGCACTTGTCAAAGTTAGGCTCCTACCCATCTACAGAGACTAGAGGACAGAGCCCTATCCTCCCTGATGATTACACTTCAAAGGAATGGCTCACAGACACTGAGGAAGACACTCCAGGTGATAGGAGATACACATATATCTCAAAGGCACAGAGAAAGAATTACAATTGTAAGTTTTTAATAAACGATCTAACAAAATGAAAGTCAGGGGCCTATTATCATTTGTGTGGGCTAGAACAAAAGATAAATTCTTTGGGGCAGCCTTGAGCTTTTCTAGGTAGGAATGCAAGTGAGGCTGGGTGATCCCAGACACATGGCCTTAGGCTGCTAGACGCCATGTTATATGGTTTGGCTGTGTCCCCACCCAAATGTCATCATGAATTATAATTCCCATAATCCCCATGTGTCCTGAGAGGGACTAGGTGGGAGGTAATTTAATCATGGGGGAATTACCCTCATGTTGTTCTCGAGACAGTAAGTTCTCATGAGATCTGCTGGTTTTATACGGTGTTTTTCCCCCTTTTGCTCATTTTTCTCTCCTGCTGCCATGTGAAGAAGGACGTGTTTGCTTCCCCTTCCACTATGATTCTATGTTTCCTGAGGCCTCCCCAGCCATGCTGAACTATATGAGTCAATTAAACCTCTTTCCTTTATATATTACCCAGTCTTGGGTATGTCTTTATCAGCAAGGTGAGAACAGGCTAATACACCATGTTACAGTGTTTTCAAATCCGTTGGAGGGTGGGAGCACAGACAAAATTGTTTGTGTTGAAAGCTGCAGTTCTTACAGGCCAAGGTTGAGGCCCAGTTGAGAAGAGGGCTCAGGGGAGCCTGACTAAAGTTTGGTCAAAAAGAGAGTCTCTGTGGATGGGTGGGTGGATGGTAGATAGATGACTGATGGATGGGTAATTGATAGGCGAGGTATACCGGTTGGTGGGAAGGGTCAAGATGATAAGATCTAAAGGCATCCAAATTCACATAGGAAGTGGAAATCATTTCAGAGAAAAGGGGAAACTCCTTGACTCTTTTCAACAACTCGTTTCAAACATGTGTGTGGTAGATATTATAAGCCTCCCACTTGCTCATAAAAACTGCTAATGGGAACAAGCTGATACTCATCTAGTCCTTCCAAACCTGCATTTGTTTCCTGTAGGATATTTTCGAGGAATGACTTTGTTTGCTTACTGTTGAAAATTCGTATGAGACCAATCCTGAGCTTAACAGAAGGATCTCCTATGGAGCGGATGCTATCTGTTCCTATTAACATTTTATTAATGAAGCATCTTTCAATAGGTTTTTTTCCTTCCTTTCCCCTTGGCATCCTGCCTCTGAGAGGAGGAAGAGCTTTAATCCACTTTCCTCCCTTCCCCAACCCGTTTCCACTCTTCTCCACCTCCAGCTCACACACTGATCCAAAACAATCCCATGTGTGTGCGATCACGAGGCAAAGAGCTAGTTCTCCAGGTATGCGCCTGATTTCAGTGGCTCTATACAGCCCTAGGTTATAGCAGTTTGCATTTTCTCAGCAAGTCAACTATGATATTGTACAGATTTTTTTTATCTTTTCAGATGACAAAAATTAAACTAAGAATAGGCAATTTTATAAGTTAATACTTGAACACAAGTTTGAAGACAGGGATAGATTCAGGGTCTGTGGAATCTTGGGTTTATATAACTGGGGGGTGGGAATATAGAAAGAGTACTCTCCTTATTTAAAAAAAAAAAAAAATCCAAAAGTACAAATACAAACTCAGGGATGACCACATGAACACACTGCCAGTGCCCCTCCCAGAGGGCTCCAAAGAAGCCTCTGTGACGGAGGGACCTGAGGCTTAGATTCATTAGCTCCCCAGTCGATCTGCCTCTGCTGGAGATAGAAAGGACTAGAGAGGTTTCTGCCACAGCATTCAAATCTCTAGAAAATCGCTAAGCATAACAGTCTTCTATTACATCAATCCCCCAGACGCTATTCTTACCTCTCTTTCACAAACCACCATCCCTGCTGTTCCCTCCAATTTGGCAACAGCAATTCATTATAAAAGTGCATATGCCGGAGTGGGTTTCGGCATCCTCCTGGATTTTGGCTTTAACAGTCTAGTTCCGTGTCAATTATGTAATAGCCCAAACAGGGAGTTTAATGGAGTACCAAAAGCACAGTCATAGCTCTTACATAAGCCTTCATAAACCATCCATAAGATCTGCTCCTAGATTTGGATATTTGGGATTACATAAGGTAGACAGAAAACACTGACTCAGAGGCCAGGTTTCTTTCTGACCTTAAAAACAATAAAAACTTTTTGCACTTAATTTACTAGTTTATAGTAAAAGTTTTTAATTTGATATGGAAAATAATCTTCCCTATGACTTACTTTACCGTGTAAACATAAAGGAATATCCTGCCACTACTACTCAACTTTCATTGGTACTTCTGCAAATGAAATATATTACTTAAGATTCCCATAATTATTCTACATGGAATTATGGGTCCCTAATAAACATCAACTACTCTTCGCAGGAAAATCAAGAAAGAGCATTTAGACAAAACACAAAAGTCTACATGCTGTAATTCTCTGATGTGTCCCCTTTCCAATACCATTTTTTTCTTCCCATGTTTCTAACAACGTATTTTTGACTTACCTTAAACCACTGTAGCAACACCATAGGCTACAGAAAGTGACAATACAATGCTCCACAATGGGTCTCACCCCTGGCTACACGTTAGAATCACCAGGAAAGCTTTTTAACATTACAGGTATCAAGGTATCAGCCCAGACCAATTAGAACAGAATACTGGGTGGAGGAGGGACAAGGGCTGTTCCCAGCCATCAGTATATCTGATGTTTTCTACTTTGGTATTTTTACCTGAAAAAAATAGCCATAAATGTGAGTACTGGTTTTGGGGCCTGGGGAAAGGGAAGGGAAAGAGAGACACATCTTTAATAACTGGCAACTCACAATTATTAAGTTTCCATCAGAGATAAAAATAAAATCATTCAATAGTTTGAAAACTAGAAAGTATATATGTAGGATCTATTTATCAATAAGTAGTCAAAGAATTCTCACCAATTCATAATAGACTTTACAAAACCAATTTTTTAATGCTTTACAATTATACCTAATGACTTTTTTTAATATAGGGTCCTATATTATCTTAAAAGGGTACCTCAAGCTAAGACCACTGCTTATCTCCAAGTAAACTAAAAGCATGACACTCTCTTCTTAGGTGCTCTGGTAATCACACATAACTTTACCAATGAGCAAATTTTTTTAAAGCATTTATATAACAGAGAGTACAGGCGCCTTTGGTATCCTGCCAAGAGTACTTCTTTCCGTGTTTGTATTTAAAATAGAATGGTAGTAACATCACTTGTGTGCCTGTAATTCCTTCTGTGCACAGGCACAGAATGAAAAAAAAATGGATGTAGCAAGCCGCTTCACTGCTTTACCATTATAAAGCTTGAAGGAAATAACACACTCATACTAAATTAAGACGAAGACTCAGACCAAATTATCCAAAGCTGGGGGTGGGTAGGGGAGAACTCGCCTTAACTAACCTACCAACGCCTCTAAAGCAGTGGGTGTTGAACCTGGCAGCAAGCGAAGGTGCCAAAAGAGCTGCAGTCCCTCAGCCAGAGCAGGTGATGTGGGCAGGAAGCATCAGCGCTCTGGAGACGAGAAGCCGAACCAGCCCGGCGCTGCCCCGAGCCCGGCTGCGCGCTCCCCAACTCCGCTCACCTGTCTCCGGCGGGTCCAGAGGGCGGGCAGCAGAGCCAGCCGACCCCACCGGACCGCGCAGCAGAGGATTCGCTCACCTGGGTCAAAAAGAGCCAAGAAAGATGTAATGTCCAAGAGGCCACCACTGCCCTCACGGAGACGCTCATCTCGGGCCAGGTTCCGCCACGCTGCTTCCTCCTCCTCTCCAGCTCGAGTTTTCTATTTACCGACAGGTCTGTACTCCGCTAAGCGGTCAAGGGTTTCCGCAGAAGGGGGGAGATAAACTTGCCCTGAGAGCCGGCGGCGGCGGCGCAGGTGAAGCGCGAGGGGCGCCCCCGCACCTGGAGCCGCCGGCGCTCGCTATCACCTCTGTCCGCCCACGCCCGCGCCGCGGCTGCGCTCCGCTCCGCGCCCCCGCACTCACCTCGGCGCAGGCACCGCCCAGGCCGCCGCCCCCGCTCGAGCGCAGGGGAGCAGCCGGGGACCGGAGCCGCCCGCACGACGCCCAGGCGCTCCCGGCTCCGCCGCGGCCGCGGCTGCTCCTCCAACCGCCTCGCCTGGACAAAGAGAAGCCGCGGGGCCGGCGGCCGCCCAGTCCAACCTTCGCAGCGCGCCACGCAGCCAGCGCGCCTCGCCCGCGAGGTGCCGTCCGTGGTGACAGTGGCCGGGCGGCGAGCGGGCCCGAGCGGTAGGCGGCGCGGGGCAGCTGATGCGCGCACCCCCTCCCGGCCGCCCGGAGACGCACTCGCCGAGACCCAGGCGCCTCCTCCCGGCCCGCGCTCCGCGCCCCGCGTCGCAGCTCCGCAGCCGGGAGCTGTAGCGCCCTCTGCCGACGGCCCCTGCGCCCGCTCCTGCGCGCGCGCCTGCCCGCCCCAGCTCCAGCTCCAGCTCCAGCCCCAGCCCCAGCCCCAGCCCCAGCCCCAGCCCCAGCCCCAGCCCCAGCCCCAGCCCCAGCCCCAGCCCCAGCTCCAGCTCCAGACCCAGACCCAGACCCAGATCCAGCCTCCGCAGGCGGCGGGCGCGGCTGGTCACCGTGGTGCCCTAGCATCGGGAGACCCCAGGAGAAAGGAGTAAAAATGAGTTGGCCGTTCCAGGGCAGGCCTCCAGGAATGGGTTCCGCTGTTTTCCGCTCAGAACAGAAGAGGGAGCCGCTTCGAATTAGGCGCAGCAGGAGGCATTGGGGTTCAGCATTGGGAAGAACTTTGGAGGACGCTAGGGTGCCTGATTCACAGGAGCCCAAAGCCAGTCTCTGAAAAGATTTGCGCAAAAGGCAGGCGTTTCTTTCTAGAAGCAAGCTTATTTCTATGTTTAATGAGCACCAAATGTGCCTCCCCACTGTCCGAGGGGTTCCAGCGAGCCTTGACTGCTCTTATGGTAAATAGATTAATTAATGATTTCTCAAAGACCTTTTTCCAGTCCTACCTGAAATGCTCAGACTCCCCTACGCGGTGCACCTGGAGGTTTGAAAAGGCAAGCGAAACCAGAGGACTTCTGCAGACTGATTCAAACAGCAATGGAATAAAGATTTACCATTATAAAGATGAAACGATGTTGCTGGTCTTTGCACTATTTAGGTTGGCGTTTTTTGTTTTTAGGGGATGTCTTTCCAAACCACTGTGTTAAGCAATACTTTATGCCAGTTAATTTTTTTTTTAACCAACTGGACTACTTGGTGAAGGGAAATCATGAAATGGCACTTTTTTTTTCCAGACCACTGTCTTTAAAAATTATTCCAGAAGCTCTCCCTTGTCCCCTGGAAGAATCTAGGGCAAATTTCATAGCTTTTCCTGTCACTTTCAGGTGTTCATAAACAGTCAGATTTGCTGATATTAAAAAGTCCAGCCCAATCCAAATCAAAACTTTAATCGCAATCCATTCAAGCCTTCCCCACTCGCCTCCCACCACCCACCAGACCCCAACCTGACCCAAGCTCAGAAGCCTGCAAGGAGGAGGAAAACGACCTTCGCTTCCTGCTTCTGTGTTCTCCCCAGCTAGCTCTGTGAAGACAGGTTCCACCGCGGGGCACGGAGGCTCACGCCTGTAATCCCAGCACTTTGGGAGGCTGAGGCGGGTGGATTACTTGAGGTCAGGAGTTCGAGACCAGCCTGGCCAACATGGTGAAACCCTGTCTCTACTAAAAATACAAAAATTAGCTGGGTGTGGTGGCGTGCACCTGCAATTCCAGCTCCTCAGGAGAATCGCTTGAACCTGGGAGGCGGAAGTTGCAATGAGCCAAGATCATGCCACTGCACTCCAACTGGGCGACAGAGCAAGCCTCTGTCAAAAAAAGAAGCCGGATGCGGTGGCTCACGCCTATAATCCCAGCACTTTGGGAGGCCGAGGTGGATGAATCACGAGGTCAAGAGATCGAGACCATCCTGGCCAACGTGGTGAAACCCCGTCTCTACGAAAAATACAAAAAGTTTAGCTGGACATGGTGCCACATGCCTCTAGGCTCCTCTACTCGGAGGCTGAGGCAGGAGAATCGCTTGAACCCGGGAGGTGGAGGTTGCAGTTCACGGAGATTGCTCCACTGCACTCCAGCCTGGCGACAGAGCGAGATCCGTTTCAAAAAAAAAAAACACTGCTTTCTCAAGTTAGGCAGGGTGGGGTTCTGACCCTGCAACTTCAGCCTCAGCTTCACTGGTGGTCAACCTCACTCAGGCCCTCTGCAAGGCACCATGCCCTGGCAGTCAGTCCCAGCTACCTTCCACCACGTGCGTGCTGACCCACGGACACCAACTGGCATTTGGCCCATCACGCTATAGAAGTGCAGGCCACTGTCACTGCAGTTCTCTTTTCTTCTTCTCTGGTCACAGGTAACTCTGACCGGCCTCTTTCCTTGAAGCTTCTCAGCCATCTCTGGGTTCATGCATGTCCCCACACTCCAGATGACACATGCCAGGCTCTCCAAGTAGTTCTTTGGAAGCATGCCTTTCTTTGCATGAAGTGGGTGGGTCCTCCTTCTCCCTGTCAGCACCATGTCGTTCTCATCTTCTCCCTTGATTGCTCTCTCCTTTCCTTCAATTTGGTCTGAAGGTGGCAGAAACCCAACTTAGCAAATCCTACAAAGATGGTCCAATACCTCCATTTATGTGGATTTATGTGTGGGGATACCTGTCTGTGTGGTGGCATGGAGGGAGGTGATCCCCTGAGATCTTGGAAGCTTGAGCAACTGACAGCCTTCAGCTGTCACACATTTGGATCCACCACAGAGCTCATACCAAGGTCACACATTCCCCAGCTGTTTCCAGCTCACAACTGAAAATGGTGAGAGCACTAGAGCTATGCCCTTTCTGCCTCTAGTGGGCAGTCTTTGCTCTAGAATTCCTACCACCCTACCAGGGCTTTCTCAGAATATGCTGCAGTCTGGAGCTCTTCCTACCCAATCTTCTTCCCTTCCCTCTCTCCATTCACAAGTGTCAGACCTGTATTGCAGTCAGAAGGCACTCCTCACCTGCATGCCAGGCTCCTTCTCCCTCATGCACTATCCTGCACAGGTGTTTTCTTTAAAATATTTTGGCACATCTAATCCTATCTTGACATCTGCTTTTCAGAGGTCCCAAACTGTCATAGTTATCTATTGGCCCACCTAGCAGCATTCCAATATAAGTCTTCTTTTAACAGTTGGTTATGCTGTATTTAGAAACTGTGAAAAGAACGATGGGAAAATCATGGAGCCAACCTGAGTGTCAATCAACAGTTGACTGGATAAAGAAGATGTGGTCCATATATTAATGCATCATGGAATATTATGCAGCCATCAAAAAGAATGAAATCATGTCTCTTGCAGTGACGTGGGCTGGAGCTGGAGGCCATTATCCTAAGTGAAGTAATTCAGAAACAGAAAACCAAGTACCACGCATTCTCACTTATAAGTGGGAGCTAAGCAATGAGTACACATGGACATAAAGATGGAAATAATAGACACTGGGGTCACCAAAAGAGGGGAGGGTGGGCAGGGGGCGAGAGCTGAAAAATTACCTATGGGGTACAGTGTTCACTGTTTGGGTAATGGGTACACTAGAAGCCCAATCTCCAGTATGCTCATGTAACAAACAAGCACATGTACCCCCTGAATCTAAAATAAAATTAATTTTTTTGAGATGGCGTTTCACTCTGTCACCCAGGCTGGAGTGCAGTGGCACAATCTCAGCTCACCACAACCTCCACCTCCCAGGTTCAAGTTATTATCCTGCCTCCGCCTCCCAAGTAGCTGGGATTACAGGTGCATGCCACCATATCCAGGCTAATTTTTGTATTTTTAGTTGAGATGGGTTTTCACCATGTTGGCAAGGCTGTTCTCGAACTCCTGACCTCAAGTGATCCGCCCGCCTCAGCCTCCCAAAGTACTGGGATTACAGGCATGAACCACTGCGCCCAGCCAAATTAAATTAAAAAAAAAAAAAAGCTGTGAAAGGAAGAGTAGAATGTTCTCTTGAATTAAAATATATATATATATATATATATATATATATATATGTATGATCAGCAAGTATCGTAGTGTATCAAGTATCATAGTGTAGATTCCTTCCCAAAGCAGAGACTGGTAGAATGACTTGGATACAGATAGTTAATTTTTATTGTTTTTTGTTTGTGTGTTTGTTTTTTGAGGCGGAGTCTTGCTCTGTTGCCCAGACTGAAGTGCAGTGGCGCAATATCGGCTCACTGCAAACTTCACCTCCCGGGTTCAAGTGATTCTCCTTCCTCAGCCTCCTGAGTAGCTGGGATTACAGGTGCCCACCACCATGCCCGGCTAATATTTGTATTTTTAGTAGAGATGGGGTTTCACCACGTTGGCCAGAATGGTCTCGAACTCCTCACCTTGTGATCCACACACCTCAGCCTCTCAATCCTGCTGGGATTACGGGTGTGAGCCACCATGCCCAGCTAGATAGTTTATTTTTGAAGGTGATCTCAGGAAGCAGGAATGATGAAATTGAGATGTTAAGACAGAGAAGTATGAAAGGCAACTTAAAAGTATATTCTCAAGGCCACTGTTATATGTAACAGGCACACAAGGACATAATACCACTTGGATCTCTGAGGAGCTTACGATGGTCATTTCAAAGACACAGGGCCGAGCATTTACCCTCTGGGCTCCTGTTCTCCATTGATTGGAATTGCCTGTGGAGCTTTAACTCCCAAAGGCGCCTAGTGCTTTAGAAAAGGCTCTAGGCAGAGAATCAGAGTGACCCATAGCCACATCCTTGAGATAAGACATTGTCAACTCACAGGGAGCACCCATCAGAACTATGGCTGAGAGGGAGCCAAGGAGATGTGCAGGGCAGCACAGGTGTCTGCTGGAGCCTTTTCCCAGGGCCTTACTAGACTGAGGAGCATGTGGGTAGAACAGAGGCATCTGCCTTGTGAAATTCCAAAATGATGAAATGCCAGTGGGAAAAGCCTGAGGAAGAAAGAATAGAGTGGCGTTTGCAAGTCATGAATAACACTTGGGTAGCCAACTGACTTACCAGAGAGCAAGCTAGGTATTAGGGGTCAGGGCCTCTGGGAAGGGATGGGAGCCAGGATTGGACAGAGGGAGAGTTTGAACCATGATTCAAGTCCAACAAAGCCGCTGTCCTAACCACAAGAAGCCCTGGAGCACATACAGAGTGGTGTGCTGAGCCTGCTCCTACCAGCTCCTGAGCATCACTTGTTAAATTTTTGTGAATCGGTTGTTAAAACAGCCATTATTAAAGATTAAATTATATAAACCTACAATTACATTTATTTATTGAAAACAAAGTGAATACTCAAAACTCATCCTTCCCTAATTACTACATGAGCAGTAAAGTACACTGTTGAGGTTTTTTCGTTTTTCTTTTTTTAATTGAGACCGGGTCTTGCTATATTGCTCAGTCTGCTCCCGAACTCCTGATCTCAAGCGATCCTCCCACCTGTGCCTCCCAAAGTACTGGGATTACAGGTGTAAGCCACCTCCCCCTGGCCAGTGCTGAGTTTATTTACCACTGGCATAGCTGTACGATGGAAATACTATGTGGTAGTGTACTATTTTGCATCTATTCCCAACTTCACGTTTAGTGATACTACTTTGGTAGCTTGAAATCATCTATGGAGGATGTATTTTCACCACAGAAATTAGCAAACACTACAAATCAGGATGTTTTCCTTAAAGGAGCCCGTTATTAAACATTTACATGCCCACTGCTACATGTAGGACTCATTCAGAATTGTCCCAGGGTGGGCTGAATGGTTAAGGTCTCTATGTCTCTACCAGATCCACCATTGGCTATGGACTTTCCAGGGAAGGTGTATTCTTGGGCGAGGGGGCTCTCTGCAGGTGAGGCAAACACAAGGAGTAGATGGCCCAAGACAATCTGCTCACAGCATTGCCAAGAGCTGAGGCGAGTCCTTCCTTTAAGGGACAGTTCTGTGTCCTTCACAACTAGCATGGAGTTGTTTATATATATATATATCGTCATTGCAGTGCTCTCTTCATAGTATTTTCTTACTCGTTTTAAATACCTGCTACTTCTATAGTTATAGCCATTTTTTTCCAACATTGTTTAGATGTGACTTTTTTCTTAATATTTGTTTTCTTAATTCATTAAGCCTGAAGTTTGTCTCCTTTTTGTCTTTTTAAAGAACCAGCTTTTGACTTTGTTGACCCTACTGTATTTTCTTTACAAGTTTACTAATTTCTGTTCTGATTATTATTTTTTCCTTTATTCTATGTTCTTTGGGCTTATTCTATTCTTTTTCTCACTTCCAAAATGAAAACTTAGCTCATGATTTTTCAATCTTTTTTTGCACATATATATTTCCCATCTTTTTTTGCACATATATATTTCCCACACATTTTTAGCTACAGTACTTTCAATATCATTAAATTATAAAGTTCTTAATTTCTGTTGTGATTTCTTCTTTGACCCATAAATTATTTTAGAAGTGTGTTAATTTCTAAATGCATGAGGCTTTTTTAGATATCTTTTTGCTATTTTTAATTTAATTTAATTGTGGCCAGAAAACATGGTCTGTTTGATACAAATTCTTTGAAATAGATATACACTTGCTTTGCGGCCTACTCAAAAATACTGCACATTCTTGAGAAGAATGTGTATCTTCTAATTTAGGTGTAGGGCTCTACATTGGACTTTTTAGATTGAGCTTTTTAATTTTTTTCATCCAAGTAGTCTATCTTTTCTGAGTTTGTCTTCATGAGCTATCAATTACTGAGAGTATTACAATCCCCCACTGTGATGCTGAATTTGTTAATTTCTCTTTGCAATCCTGTGAGCTGCTGCTTTGTATATGTATTGAAGCTACGTTACTAGAGACAAATAAGTTTTGAAATGCTATATATTCTTGGTAAAATATATTTTATAATTATGAAGTGACTCTTTCCTTAAAACTGTTTACCTTAAAATATATTTTCTTCTCCTGTAAGCATTTCTACAGAAGCTTCCTTTTGGTAAATAAGAGGTATATATCTTTTTCCATCATTTTACCTTTCTGTGCTTTCTTACGTATGTTCCTTGTAAGCTTGCAATATCTGGTTATTTTTATTCAGTCTGACGACATTTATCTTTTAACTTGTGAATCTGCCCCATTTAAAACATTTCAACTACTTATATAATAGAACCTATTTCTGCCATACAATTTTGTGCTTTCTATTGGTCCTGCTTTTCAATGCATCTTTTCTTCTTTTCTACCTTCCTTGGATTGACTAAGGGAAACTTTCCATTGTTTTTTATTTTCTGTTTTAAAAATTATACACTATATTTTTTTCTCCCAGTAGTTATATTTAAACTTGTAACATGTAGTAACTGGAAATTCTAATGTTTTTTCTTTTTTGAGACGGAGTTTCGCTCTTGTTGCCCGGGGCTAGAGTGCAATGGTGCGATCTCGGCTCACCACAACCTCCACCTCACAGGTTCAAGCAATTCTCCTGCCTCAGCCTCCTGAGTAGCTGGGATTACAGGCATGCACCACCACACCTGGCTAATTTTGTATTTTTAGTAGACGGGGTTTCTCCATGTTGGTCAGGCTGGTCTCAAACTCCCGACCTCGGGTGATCCACCTGCCTCGGTCTCCCAAAGTGCTGGGATTACAGGCGTGAGCCACTGAGCCCAGCCAAATTCTAATTTTTTTACGTCTTGTGTCTCCCCCCCAAAAAAAAAAAAACTTTTGAGCACTTATACACCAATGATTCTCCACCTGTTCTACATTATATCAGGAAATATTTTAGTGGGGTTCTTTTACCTTGAGAATTAGGCTATTTTATAGTGAGTGTTACTATTTTATAGTGAGTGTTTTCTCATAATTCCTTCTTAAATCATAGATCTTCCTTCTGGGATCAGTTTCCCTCTTTTTGGAAGTGCATCATCAAAAATTCCTTTGTGAATGTTTATTGGTTAGAAATACTCTCCAGTTTGTATTTCTAAAAATGTCTTTATTTCATTTTCATTTTTGCATGATAGTTTTCCACTTTTACAATTCTAAGTTAACAATTACTTTTCTTTCAGCTTTTAGAAAATGTTTTCCCATTGTCTTCAGACTTCAGGTGATGCTGCTGGGAAGTCAGCTACCAATCCAATTATGCCATTGGAAGTGATCTATCTCTTCTATGTTTGCTTATAAGATTTTCCCATTGTCTTGGTTATTTCAAAGTTTGCCTCTTTGTGTCTATGTGTGGATTTATTTTTCTTTCTTTTGCTCATGGTTTATTGTGCTTCCTACATCTAAGAATTGTCTTTTATCAATTTTGGAAAACTCTCTAATACTATCTTCTAATATTGATTTTCCCCATTGTATGTTTTTGCAATTCCAATTAAATGCACGTTGTACTTTCTTATTCTATTCCATGTCCCTTAATCAATTTTTCTTATTTTCCTTTTTTTCTCTCTGTTCCCTTCTGTCTCCCACTGTCTTAGTCTCTCATTCTCTCTTTCTCTCTACATTCTGGATAACTTCTTCACATCTTTATTCCATTTCACTAATTGTTTTTTCTTGAGACAGAATCTCCCTCTGTCACCCAGGCTGGAGTGCAGTGACTCCGTCTCGGCTCACTGCAACCTCTGCCTCCCAGGTTCAACCAATCCTCCCACTTCAGCCTCCCAATTAGGTGGGATTACAGGCCTGCACCAGCACACCCAGCTAATTTTTGGATTTTTAGTAGAGAAGGGATTTCGCCATGTTGGTCAGGTTGGTCTCGAACTCCTGACCTCAAGTGATCTACCCACCTCAGCCTCCCAAAGTCCTTGGATTACAGGTGTGAGCCACTGCGCCCAGCCCATTTCACTAATTTTTAAATCTGTAATGCCTAATCATCAGTTTACCCCATTTTAAACTTGTCTTGACATTCGTTTTAGTTCTTTTTCATTTCTTATAGTTTCTTTTTTCATTTCAGTCAGTTCTTTTTCAAATATGCCTGTCCATTTTATAATCTCTTTTTTTCTCATATTTTGAAACTGGTGTTTAATTTTAGCGAACATGTTGGGATTTTTTTTTTTAATTTTTACATTTGATTAGTCTAATACCTGAAGCCCTCAAGGGTCTAATAATATTATTTGCTTTTTGGTTTTTGTTTGTTTGTTTTTGTTTTTGTTTTTGTTTGAGACGGAGTCTCGCTCTATCACCCAGGCTGGAGTGCAGTGGCACTATCTCGGCTCACTGCAAGCTCCGCCTCCCAGGTTCACGCCATTTTCCTGCCTCAGCCTCCCGAGTAGCTGGGACTACAGGTGCCTGCCACCATGCCCAGAGAATTTTTTTTGTATTTTGTTTAGTAGAGATGGGGTTTCACCTTGTTAGCCAGGATGGTCTCGATCTCCTGACCTCGTGATCCGCCTGCCTCAGCCTCCCAAAGTACTGGGATTACAGGCATGCGCCACCGCGTCCGGCCTGCCTTTTGTTTTAATCAGCTCAGGCTGATATAATAAAATATCATAAACTCAATGGCTTATAAACAACAGAAACATATGTCTCACAGCTCTGGAAGCTATAAACCTAAGATCAGGGTGCCAGCATGGTCAGGTTCTGGTGAGGGTTCTCTTCAGCTTTGCAGGTGGCTAAAGCCTTTTCTTATATCCTCAAATGGTGAAAAAATAGTGATCTAGTTCTCATGTCTCTTCCTATAAGGGCACAAATCCCATTTATGAAAGGTACACTTTCATGACCTTATTACCTCCCAAAGGCCTTATTTCCAAATGCCATCACCTTGGATGTTATATGTCAACATATAAATTTTGGAAGAGCACATTCAATGTACATGTTAGTCTGTTCTCACACTGCTATAAAGAAATACCAGAGACTGGGTATTTTATGAGAAAAGAGGTTTAACTGGCTCATAGTTCTGCAGGCTGTAAAGGAAATGCGGTGGCTTCTGCTTCTGGGGAGGCCTCAGGAAGCTTCCAATCATGGTGGAAAGCAAAGGGGAGCAGGCATCTCACATGGTAGGAGCAGAAGCAAGAGAGGTATGGGGGGAGGTGCTACATGCTTTTAAACAACCAGATCTTGTGAGAACTCACCCACTATCATGAGAACAACACCAAGAGGATGGTGCTGAGCCATACATGAAAAATCCACCCCCATGATCCACCTCCCACCAGGCCCCACCTCCAACACTGGGGATTACAATTTCACTTGAGATTTGGATGGGGACACAGATCCAAAGCCAGTCTCCCCAAATCTCATGTCTTTCTCACATTGCAAAATACAATCATCCCTTCTCAACTGTCCTTCAAAGTCTTAACTCATTCCAGCATTAACTCAAAAGTCCAACGTCTCATTTGAGACAAGACAAGTCCCTTCCACCTATGAGCCTGTGAAGTCAAAAACAAATTAGTTACTTCCAAGATGCAATAAGGGTACAAGGGTTGAGTAAATATTCCCATTCCAAAAAGGAGAACTCTGACAAAAGAAAGGGGCTATAGGCCCCATGCAAGTCTGAAACCCAGCAGGACAGTCACTAAATCTTAAAGCTCCAAAATAATCTCCTTGACTCCATGTTTCACACCCAGTGCACACTGGTATGAGAGGTGGGCTCCCAGGGCCTTGGGCAGCTCTGCCCTTGTGTCTTTGCAGGGTTCAACCCCCATGGCTGCTCTCATGGGCTGGCGTTGAGCACCTGTGGCTTTTCCAGGTGCGGGGTGGAAGCACTTGATGGATCAACTATTCTAGGGTCTAGTGGATGGTGGTCCTCTTCTCACAACTCCACTAGGCAATGTCCCAGTGGGGACTCTCTGTGGGGCTCCTACCCCACATTTCCCCTTCCCACTGCCCTAATAGAGGTTCTCCATGAGGGCTCCACCCCTGCATTAGGCTTCTCTCTGGACATCCAAGCTTTTCCATACATTCTCTTAAATCTAGGCAGAAGCTCCAAACTTCCACTCTTGCATTCCGTGCACCCACAGACTTAACACCACATGGAAGTCACCAAGGCTCATGGCTTGCACCCTCTGAAGCAATGGCGCAAGCTTCACTTGGGCCCCTCTGAGCCACAACTGGAGTTAGAGCTAGAGTGCCTGGGATATGGGGAGCAGTGTCCTGAGACTGCACACAGTAGCAGGCTGCACAGGGTAGCACGTCCCTGGGCCTGGCACACTAAACCATTCTCTTGTCCCAGGCCTTTGGGCCTGTGATGGGAGAGGCTGCCACAAGGTCTCTGAAATGTGAGGTCTCAAAAGGCCTCTTTGAGGCCTTTTCCCCTTTGTCTTGGCTATTGGCACTTGCCTTTTTAGTCTCGCAAATTTCTCTAGCAAGTGCTTGCTCCACAGACTGCTTGGATTCATCCCCTGAAAATGGGCTTTTCTTTTCTCTATATGGTCAGTCTGCAAACTTTCCAAACTTTTATGCTCTGCTTCCCCTTTAAATATAAGTTCCAACCTTAGATCATTTATTTGCTCATGCATATGAGCATAGGCTGTTAGAAGCAGCCAGGACAAATATTGAATACTTTACTGCTTAGAAATTTCTTCCCCCAGAAAGCTAAATCATCACTCTCCAGGTCGAGGTTTTACAGATCCCTATGTCAGGGGCACAATGCAGCCAAGTTCACAGCTAAGACAACAAAACTGACCTTTGCTATGGTTCCCAATAAGTTCCTCGTTTTTATGTGACACCTCCTCATCCTGGCCTTCTCTGTCCATATTTCTATCAGCATTTCGATCACTGCCATTTAGCCAGTCTCTAGGAAGTTTCCCTCATCTTCCTGTTTTCTTCTGAGCCCTCCAAACTCTTCCAACCTCTGCCTGTTACCCAATTCCAAAGTCACTTCCACATGTTCAGGTGTCTTTATAGTAATGCCCTACTCCTTGGTTCCAATTTTCTGTGTTAGTCCATTCTTGCATTACTATAAAGAAATACCTGAGACTGGGTAATTTATGAGAAAAGAGATTTCACTGGCTCATGGTTCTGCAGGCTATACAGCAACCATAGCAGCTTCTGCCTCTGGGGAAGCTTCAAGAAGCAGGGCAGAAGGCAAAGGGGGAGAAAAGCATCTCACATGGCCAGAGCAATAGCAAGAAAGAGAGCGGGGAAGTGCTACGCACTTTTAAATAACCAGCTCTTGTGAGAACTCACTCACTATCATGAGAGCAGCACCAAAGGAATGGTGCTAAACCATTCATGAAGGATCCACCCCCATGATCCAATCACCTCCCACCCAGCCCCACTTCCAACATTGGGGATTCGACATGAGATTTGATGGGACACAGATCTACACCATATCAATTTGTAACACTTTTTCCACTGACTCTCACACTGTGGGATATTTCCTAATATATTTGCAATTGTTTATTTAGAGATCATTTTTTTTTCCTGGACTCCTTTTACTGATGGGTTGGTCTTTTTATAATCCACACTTTTACTGATGATGCAGCCCTTAAAGGCTTTATGCAGAGATTTTTAGCTCCGACATCTCCCATTGTAGAAACCAAAGATCTAATCTTCTACCCAGAAAACATCAAAACCCTAGTTTATAGGTCATCTATTTATTGAGTACTGTACCCACTTACTTACCACTCTGGCCTCATCTTTCTCTTTTTCTTTTAGTGCCTGGCTTACTTTCTTGTGAATTTAGCTATGCATTTAAATGTGTCATTATGGCCTGAGTTCTCCTAAATGCAGACCATGAGACAAAATCTTATGTTCAGGTAATTTATTTGGGAAATGATCCCAGGGAACAGCAAAAAGACATGAGTGAAGGGGGGAAAAACAATATTAAAATTCATTATCGAGTTAGCCACTGCTCCAGATGACTTATGCTTGATCTTGCTGGGCTCTTATAAAATGCATCACAGATACATCTCCTTGCGTTGCTCATATCTCTTGTGCTTCCTACTAAACTCAATTCATAAAATAGTTCCATTCTCAGTGGCAGCCAGCAGTAATCTCTAAAAAGACTTAATACCAGTGGGTTAGAGGACCAAGCTACAGCCTCTTCTGTTGTGCCTGGTGCCTAGAAGGTAACTGATAATGAACATTTTCCTCCTCTATTTTCCATTCCAGATTTTCTTTACCTCTGCCAAGACTTTGGCCAGGCTAGGTTACTTGTCAGGTGGGGCTTGGCCCCTTAGTGGCCTTGTCTCTGTTTAGCCATGACCTCTTCAATTGCCCATTCATTGCTGTTGCTGGTCATGGAAGCACTCTCCTGCATTCTGGCATACTCCTGCCCACCTTGTGCAGCAACAATTGTAGCTCCTCACGATAACCAGGATCAACATCTCCTGCCAGAATAATAACTACTTTCTTTGCCTGCTGGTCTGTTGGCATGGGAAGCTCAAAGTGACCAGATGGTAGTTGTACCTTCAAGTTCTTTGGAACTATTGCAGTGATCAGAGCCTCTAATCCAGCAAAGTCCAAGGTTTCAGAGGAAGCACAAATTATGAATGGGTCACTGGGAGTATTGATGAGAGGACCTACTCCTTCTTCTGTTCTGTGGTTCTTGGACCAATATATTTTAGCTATTGACCACACAGCACCACATTAGCCAATAGGTTAGCACACATACCTGAGAAGGTTTTGCCACAAAATATATGTATATACGTGTGTGGGCATGCAGGTTTGTGAGTGTATGTATAAGCTTCTTATTCCTGGAGGAGGGTCTGTATTTTTCTGCTCAGGCCGAGCTGAAAGCCGACATTGGGTACCAGCATGGAGGCAATGGTGGGACCATGTGGGCAGATCTTGAAAAGCACAACACCACATCATGGGGCATATGCCTTGGGCGACATTTACACAGGAAATCAAGCAAGTGGAGTTTTCTCTCCTCTAGCAAGAGGGAATGACCTGCTTCTACCAGCCCAGATGTTCAAGGAAATCTAGGGATTCAAAATACTCAGGCTTGTCAGCCCTAACATCCCTATCCAAGACCTCAGGACCTTCTTGTCTTGTATCAGAGCCCTGATTCTGACACGGGAGACCAGTTGAGGCTGTGCCATCAGTCTCCTGGGAAGCTCTGCCACAATCCTTATAATTATTTTCCCCAAACTGTTACATTTTAAACATATTTCAAATCTCAATGCTTTCATTTCCATTTTTGCCTCAGTCTAATCCATCAGATGAGAGAATCTTAATAATTTTGGTGCCACTGTGTACCAGGATTATCACTCTCAATGTATGCTAGCAATGGAGTCCTTATTGCTGTCTGACTGGAAAGTGATCCAGCCAAAATCCCATCCTGAGGGGCTGTTTTCCAGAGCTACTTCTAGAACTGTCTTAGCACAGGTTGCCCTAAAAGCAGAGAACAAGGGGGTGTAAGAGGAAGTTCATGTTCAAGTAGATTACTGGGTAAATGATCCCAAAAAGCAGCTATATAGAAGGCAGTTGTAGAACATGGAAGGAGGTCATGTAAAATATTGGATGCTTTATTGAGTTGGCCACTCAGAAGGTGAATGGCATCGGATCTTTCCAGGTCCTTTGAAAGAACATGTTATAAAACGCATCTCAGAGCGCCTCTGCCTGGTGGCGGCACCGTCTGAAACATAAGGAGCGCCCTCTGGTGGCCACACCGCCTGGGAAGTGAGGAGCGCCTCTGCCCAGCCGCTGTGCAACCCTCCAGGTGTGAAGTGGCAGCCTTGTGTGTGATCTTTCTGCCCTCCTCAAGTTTGCATTTTCCACAGTAAAGTTTACTTTTAAATTAAAAGATTTAAATTGGGGAAGATTAAAAAAATGCGTCTCAGAAATATCCTTCTGGGAGATGAAAGGGGACACTCTTTTAGCCACTGGCTTCCATTTTCTATTGGTCAAGGGCGGTGCAGGAGTTTTAACTCACCCACTCAGCTAGAGTGTGCATGTGTGAGAGATGAGAAGTGTCTACAGGTACCCCATGCCATGATGCCAGAGATTCTTCAGGGAGGAAAGCGAGAGATCCACAGGCCATAATCAAGGTGAGGGTACTGCCTGGTTACACTGGCATGAGGCTGGTCTAAGCCTCTTGAAATTGGTTGCTGCAACAGCAGCTGGAACAAACAGTGGGACCAAGGGAATTTGCAGAGATCTCACAAGCAGCATCCATCACAGCTATTCATTGGATATTTTATAGTATTTTAAAGTATTTAAGTCAGGAGTTTTGTTTTTTTTTTTTTCCTAGAATATGCAGTCTCTCTAAATCTGGAAGGAGAATAACCACACTAGTCTCTGTGCATGTGTCTATGGAGTTGGCTTGAGAAGTCTCATGGTGGGATGGGAAAAGCACCAAATATGTCAAAGCCAGAAGATATTTTTTTCTGGTCTGACATCGGCTATATAACCTGAGCAGGTTACTTAGCTTCTGTGAGGCACAGTTTCTCCATCAAAAAGGAAGGGGAATAAGAAAAACTGTGTTACCTCCCTTGTAGGACAGGAATCAAAGATGTAATAAATACAAGTGTGTTTTATAAACTGAAAAATGCCATACATATATAATTTATGATAATTATAAACATTAAGGCATATTCTTGGTGACCTGGCTGTCCTCTGCACTCCCAGAACAAAACCCACACTGAGACTTGGGCTGTTGATAAGAAAAAAATTGACATGAGATGGATGCTTTCGAGGAGAGAGAAAAAAGTAACCAGATGTGATGGTATTCTTTACAATGAAGCAGACATGTTCCAGTCATATAAAATGTGACCAGAAGCAAGGTAAATGGAACCCTTGTGCACTGTGATGTGAATATGAGATGGTACAGCCACTGAAGAAAACAGTGTGGAGGCTCCCCAGAAAACTAAAGACAGAACTACCATATGCTCCAGCAATTTTACTTCTCGGTATATTCCCAAAAGAATGGAAAGCAGGGACTCAAACAGATATACACACACCCATGTTAATAGTAGCATTATTTACACCAGCCAAAAGGGAGAAGCAACGAAGTGTCTGCTGATGGGTGAATGGATAAACCAAATATGATCTATCCCTACAATGGAATATTATTCAGCCAAAAAAAAATCCTGATACATGCCACAACATGGATGAACCATGAGGACATTATGCTGAATGAAATAAGCCAGTCACAAAAAGACAAATACTGTACAATTCCACTCATACAAGGTACCTAGACTAGTCAAGTTGATGGAGACAAGAAGTCGGATGGTGGTTGCCAGGGGGTGGGGGCAGGGGGAATGTGGAGTTGATGTTTAATGGGTACAAAGTTTTAGTTTCACAAAATGGAAAGAGTTCTGGAGGTGGATAGTGGTGATTGTTGCACAACAATGTAAATGTACTTAACACTGTTTAAAAATTGTTACGGTGGTAAATTTTATGTGTATTTTACCATAATTTTTAGAAACGTAACCAGGGATTGAAATAATATAGAAGGCAAAGGGGCGATTTTCACAAGAGCACCCACGGCATCAAGGATCAATGGGATCTTTGTCTTCCTAGGCGTTTTGTCCTGGATCTGCGTAAGGCTGGGGGTGTGTGTGCAGGCATCTCCATCCAGTGATGGGGAGCCATACCTCCCCATTTCAAACACACTGCCCAGCTCCTGGGTACGTGTGCCCCATAAGTCCTGCTCCACATACAGAGGCTCAGGACCACCCAGCTTCTCCTCATCCTTCCGCTGCTGCTTTGCCACCACCAACCTGGTTCCAGGGAGAATGGTAATCCTTTCATCCTGAGCAGGGAAAATGGAACAGAACAACCAAAGGCCCAAAGGCAGACCACTCTATCTTCTGGCCGTGTTGCTTAGAGCCAGCCTTAACTGTCTTTCCTCCCTTAGCAGGGTTCATGACACATTGCCTGCAGTTACTAAATACCATCAACACCGCCTCCTCCAATGTAGATTACATAGTTGGTTACCGTTCTTGAAAATGGCCTATGATTTACTTTTGGCTTTAATATTCAAGAGCTGAAGGACTTCTTTTTGTTCTTCTAAAATTTGGTTACAATTTGGAGTACTATAGCTAACACCCTAAAGAAAAAAAAAGGCATAAACTGCGTTGGCTGTTTTTGTCTCAATAATGCACACTCCTTTTGTAAGTTTGCCTTGAAAGTCTGTTTTTACTGAGATTTGAGGTTGCTCTGCTTTTTGTTTTCTAGTGGCAAAAATTATGGGAAATGAAACAAAATCATAAATTCTGTCCCTAGACCTGTGGTAAATTCCCCCAGGCAATTATGTTTGCCATGGCGAAAACATTAGTAAAATAAAATGCCTGCAACCCTCTTTGTGCTATTTAAATTTCAAATGCATTATGAGTCCCTTGGGAATATGACATTAATTTAGGGCTATAACTAAAATTCTGTATTTTAAAAAACATGTTATTTGCTTCCCTTTGCTTTTTTTATATACTTAATAGTGGATTAAACTTTAGTTATTATGGCAAAGCCTATTGGAAAGTGTACACATGGATTTTACCACAGAATTTGCCGTAGAGCACACAAAGAATCCTTTTCAGGAAACCTGATCTATTCAAACTAGTTTTTCTAATGTTTCCCTACCTGTTATTTACGTTAAAGTATCTAAAGACCTCATCACAGAAGACCTTGCAAGAGGCTTTCTTAGCAGAATGACAATCCCCTAGCATTTTACCTATGATCTCAAAAAGGCATTTCTCTGCCAAGTAGTAAATATTAACCCCCAAAATCTGAATATGATTGTAAAATTGCAGAATGCTGGTACACACATTACTTATATTCCTTTGAGCCTCCCATATTTTGGCCAGTTTGGCCCAAGAAAGTCCTTTTCTTTTTTTTACCTAGGCATTCATTTCTCAACAGGTGTTCACTGATCATCTACTTTGTGCCAGCACAGTATGACAGCAGTAAACACATCACACATAGTCTCTGTACTTAGGAAATTCACATCCTAGGCAATTTCAGATTGTGCAAGGACCATGGAAAAATAAATAAGATTCTATGATAAAAACTTGGAAGGGTTGAGTATGTACTTTGGCTGTGAGTCTCCAGCACTGTCTTCCAGGCAGAGGGAAGGAAAGTGACAAGTTCCTGACGTGAAAAAGAACTCACTAATTGTATCTTTTTTTAACTACAGGTTTTTTAAAGCCTTTATTTCCTCACAATTGAATTATTGGGATACAGAAGTTAACATACTTATGGCTATATATAATAGATTGTATATCCATACATATATGTATGTGCATATCATGCACATATACACATACACACCCGTGTGTGTGTGTGTAAAGAGAGAGATTCAACTAAAAAGACTGCACCAATTTGTACTCCTAACATCAATGTACAAGAAAGCCTATTGTTTCACCTTTATTTTAATCTCCTTTTAAAAGTCTTGCAAATCTGATCAATAAAAATCATATCAAATTTCTTTTATCATTCATATTTTTAATATAACATTGAAAAATACAGAGAAATTTATGTAACATATATGTAAGTTATAAAACAAAATAACACATGAACTCATGACCCAAGCCAAGGCCTGCATCCCTTAATGGGCTCCTCCTCTATCCCATTCCCTTCGCCTCCTCCTCATGCCACCCCCCAACATAACCTTCATCCTGAATTTTAGGTGGATTCTTTCTGTCTTTTAAAATAATTGTATCATATATGTATGGATAACTGAATAATATCTTGTGATGTTTCTTTTTAGCTTTATAAAAACTGTATCATCCTTAATAAGGTTCTGCAACTTGCAATTTTTACTCAATATAATGTTTCTAAGAGTCATCTATGTTGTAGCACACAATTGATGTCAACTCATTTTCTCTGCTATACAATAATCCATCATTTCCCTGATGGGTTGTTTCTCGTTTTGGTCAATATGAATCCATATGAACATCTCATAAAAGTCGCTTTGTGTATCAAAAAGTATTCAAAATAATGCCAAACATTTTTCTAATGTGGCTGCACAATGTCCCGTCTCTCCAGCAATATAGATTTCCCATTTGTTCTCATCCTCTTCAAAACTTTATATGGTAAGAGTTGTTAAATTTTGGCAATCTAGTGGGTATAAAATATCTAACTGTGGTTCTACTTGGTATTTCCTTGATTACTAGTGAGACACAGCATCTCTTCTTATGGTTATATGCCATACATATTTTCTGTTTTGTGAAATACCAGTTCATTTCTTGTGCCTATTTTTCAATTGTGTGGTCATATATTACAGATTTATAGATCATTGCGTATGCACTATACTAATCCTTTGTTGGTGATATGTATTAAAATATGTTCTCCTGAGTGTGGCTTGACTTTAATTTTCTTTATGTCTTTTTTTTTTTTTTTTTTGAGACGGAGTCTCACTCTGTCACCCAGGCTGGAGTCCAGTGGTGCGATCTTGGCTCACTGCAACCTCGCCTCCCAGGTTCAAGCGATTCTTCTGCCTCAGCCTCCTGAGTAGCTGGGATTACAGGTGCATGTCACCATGCCCGGCTAATTTTTGTGTTTTTAGTAGAGACACGGCTTCACCATGTTGGTCAGGCTGGTCTTGAACTCCTAACCTTGTGATCCACTTGCCTCTGCCTCCCAAAGTGCTGGGATTACAGGCATGAGCCACCGTGCCCAGCCTATGTCATTTTTTAAGAAGTCTTCAAAATATAATACATATGAAAGCCCTAAAATTAATCCTATTTCTAATTGGAAAATGTTTAAATTGAAAACTCATTAAGATTATACAAGTAGTTGCCGTTTTAACTGACATGTTTGTTTTCATTTTTTTCTTTCTTTTTTTTTTTTTCTTTAGACAGGGTCTTGCTCTGTTACCCAGGCTGGAGTGCAGTGGAATAATCACAGCTCACTGTAGCCTTGAACTCCTGAGCTCAAGTGATCCTCTCACTTCAGCCTCCAGTGTAACCAGCAGACTTCATGCCCAGCTAATTTATTATTATTATTATTATTTTGTAGAGACAGTGTCTCACTTTGTTGCCCAGGCTGGTCTTGAACTCCTGGGGTCAAGTGATCCTCCTGCCTCAGCTTCCCAAAGTGTTGGGATTACAGGCATGAGCTGCTGCACCTGGCTTAAGTTTTTAATTAAATTAGCATGCCAATTTTTTTTTTTTTTTTTTGGTGACGGAGTCTGGCTCTGTCGCCCAGGCTGGAGTGCAGTGGCTCAGTCTTGGCTCACTGCAACCTCTGCCTCCCGGGTTCACGCCATTCTCCTGCCTCAGCCTCCGGAGTAGCTGGGACTACAGGTGCCTGCCACCACGCCGGGCTAATTTTTTTATATTTTTAGTAGAGACGGGGTTTCACCATGTTAGCCAGGATGGTCTCAATCTCCTGACCTCGTGATCTGCCCGCCTCAGCCTCCCAAAGTGCAACTATTCCAATTACATTGTGTTTAACCAAGTTGAAATTAAGCTTTCATTTGCTGCCCAATTTCTCTAGAGAATCTAAATTTACTAGAACCTCATAGTAATTCACATCTCTGTTACTTATTAGCCAAAATAATGAAGCTGCTTTCAAAAAAATTTACTATTTCCAGTTTCTAGATTATCTTATGAAATCTCTTGCCTATACAATCTGGAATGGAAGAATATACACTTCGTTGTTAAAAGAACTAGAAACATGTCATGCAAATGGCTTCTCCATATTGAAGGTATGCTGGCATGGGTGTGTCCTGCAGGGGAGCCTTCCCCCATTCTCCCAGGTGGAATCTGTTGCTCTTCCTTCTGTAGTCCCGTAGCTGTGTGTGTGTAGAACTTGCATTGCAATGTACTTTTGTTTACATGTTTGTTCGTCCCCTTTGGCTGACCTCATGCCTTATTTATTTCCAGTTGTCTAGTACCTATCTTGGTCCTTATCACATAGGAGATGCTCAATAAATATTGGCTGATTGATCAACTCATTGGATGGTTACACTGGTTGATGTTAAAGTGGGTGGCCTATTTGCTTAGCTTCTGTTCTCCAGAACAGTTAGACCAAGATCAATATATAATCCACTTCAACTGTTGTTGACATGGTCATTCTTTTTTTTTTTTTTTTTTCTGAGAGAGAGTCTTGCTCTGTAGCCCAGGCTGAAGTGCAGTGGTGTGATCTTGGCTCACTGCAACCTCCACCTCCCAGGTTCAAGTGATTCTCCTTCCTTAGCCTCCCGAGTAGCTGGAATTACAGGCACCCACCACCACACTCGGCTGACTTTTGTGTTTTTAGTAGAGACGGGGTTTCGCCCTGTTGCCCAGGCTGGTCTTGAACTCCTGGGCTCAAGCAATCCGCCTGCCTTGGCCTCCCAAAGTGCTGGGATTACAGGCGTGAGTCACCACTCCTGGCCAAAATGGTCATTCTTTTATATCTCTCAATCTAGATAATTTTTGGAGGACCCAAACACCACATAGGAGATAAGAAAGGGGGAATTTTAAAGGATCATCCCCACTTCCTAAAGCTAAGTTATTCTAGCAATATAATAAATTGGATTAGGGTAGGAAACATGGAGTCCAAGTCCAGCTCTTCCCCTGAACACCTGCTTAGGGCTTTAGTTCTCTACAAAACTAACCAGGGTTAGAATCATTCATTAGGCAACCACACTGCACAGTGGAAAAACAGGGGTTTTTGGAGTCAGGTGGATCTGGCATTGAGGGCAAAATATCAGTTTCTAGCTTAACAACCTAGGGCACATTATTTAAATTCACTGATTATCAGTTTTCTACGGGAAATACAATACCTGCCTTGCAATGTTGCTAAATGAGACAAAATGTATGAAGCGCATGCCACTGTGCTTAGCACACAGTAGAGTCTAGACAGGGACTTCCGTTGTGTAAATCACACTCCTGTGCTTATACACAGAGGAAGCTCATCTTTCATCATTTTTTTTTAGGCAGGGTCTCCCTGTGTTGCCCAGGCTGCAGTGCAGTGGCACAATCACAGCTCACTGCAGCCTTAATCTCAGTGGGCTCAGGTGATCCTCCCACTCACCCTCCTGAGTAGCTGGGACTACAGGCACACACTACCATGCCCAGCTAATTTTTGTATTTTTTTTGTAGAGATGGAGTTTCACCATGTTTCCCAGGCTGGTCTCAAACTCCAGAGGTTCAAGTCATCCACTTGCCTCAGCCTCCCAAAATGCTGGGATCACAGGCATGAGCCACTGCCTGGCCATCTTTCAGTTTTTACTTATGCTTTACAATTTCTCTCTCTCTCTCTCTCTCTCTCACACACACACATACACACACACACACACACACACACACACACACACAGAGTGAAATAGGGAAAAGACAGCAAAAGTCCACCAGGTTTAACAGAGTATTTTCCTATGGTTTTGGTACCATCATTGCCAGAAAAGAAAGGTTATCATAGAGTCCGTGATTTAATGGTTAAATATAAAATTCTTTATGCCTTAAAATCATTAAAGTACTATTTCTCAGGTAATTCTCCCTATGTCCAATAAAATTAAAAGTCACGACATGTTGAGAACTTGGAAATGGGAGTGATTACATTTTTTTTTTTTTTTTTTGAGACAGAGTCTCACTCTGTCGACAAGGCTGGAGTGCAGTGGTGCTGTCTTGGCTCACTGCAAGCTCCGCCTCCCGGGTTCATGCCATTCTCCTCCCTCAGCCTCCCGAGTAGCTGGGACTACAGGCGCCCGCCACCACGCCTGGCTAATTTTTTTGTATTTTTAGTAGAGACGGTGTTTCACCGTGTTAGCCAGGATGGTCTCGATCTCCTGACCTCGTGATCCGCCCGCCTCAGCCTCCCAAAGTGTTGGGATTACAGGCGTGAGCCACCGCACCCGGCCTGATTACATTATTTAAGCCCTGAACAAAAGTGCCATTAAGGTGTAGGCCCATTCCAATAACTTTTAAAGATTATGAAGAATACTTCACACACAGTAAGCAAGGTTATATGATGGCACAATTCAACAGTGGAACCAACTGCTCAACATGTTGTGTTTCTGCTGTACTTTACATGGTAGATCTGGATACTAAAGTTTGTGACTGCTTGGTTTTAAGCAAAAGTCACCTGCCTACAAGGTAATTCACTTTAGAACTGGCTATTCAAATCTGCAGCAGCCTTCAAAAGTGCAGATGGAGAAAACTGATGCTCAAACCATTGTCTCAAATTGGGTTTTGAAACTGGAATTGGGAGCATTTTCTTCACAGATTTTGAGGTAGAGCTAATTCCTGGTTTGCCCAGCAGAGGGCAACAGCCCCCACGGGAAAGTGCAAGAGTGTTCACCCGCTTTAAAAGCCATCTTCCCAGCTACTCGGGAGGCTGAGGCAGGAGAATGGCGTGAACCCGGGAGGCGGAGCTTGCAGTGAGCCGAGATCGCGCCACTGCGCTCTAGCCTGGGCGACAGAGGGAGACTCCGTCTCAAAAAAAAAAAAAAAAAAGCCAACTTCACCGGAGGTCCACGGAGAGAAAGCGGCAGCCAAGGGGTGGGTGACACCATTCCTTGTCAAGATCACCCAGGGACAAGCATAAAATGGAAATCCGGGTCCCTTGTTAAAAAAGAGGAAAAAAGCATTTCTTCTGCAGTCTCTCTCACTTGACCTGTCCAGGTGTTTTGTTTGCTATTTAATGTCACACTCCCTCAGGCACAGAGATGCTGGCAGGCTGGGTGCAGACCCTTAGGGCACCAGGGGCCCGCCCTGTGGTTAGGCGTGCAGAGGGTCATGCCTGGCCCTCCCCACCCTGCCCTGCCCGTCTGGTGGAGGGCGGCAGGGGCACCGTGTCGGACCTCTCAGGATGAAGGGCAGCAGCAGTTCTGAGCAGGAGCAGGAGCAGGAACAGGTGACCCAGACCCAAGTCCAGGAGGTGGGGAGGAGGCAGGAGGCAGGACCGCACACGAGCCGAGCCTCCAAGCCCTGGGGAACAAGCCCCATTGTCCCGGACTTCACTTACAGAACAAAAGGAAGGATAACTGTGTTGAGAATTTCAAGATGGTGTCCATGGAGCCTTGAAGCCCAAGTGGGGGGGCCCCCTAAGAGCTTGGGGCCCTGCCGGCGTACATCGCCACACACCTGTCCAGAGGGTTGGTTACTCTCTGAGCCTAACCAACGCCAACCAGCTGGTACACCTAAGCCCAGACTGTGCTGTCACCTACCTGCTTTCTAGTTCCTGGAAGAAAAGGGGTTGTTATACCCCGGGATGCTCACTACCATCAGGAACAGAATCTCCTCTCTGCTTGCTGGCTCTGGCTACATTGATCTCCACCACGTTCCTGGAACACCCAGGCTTGCTCTCCCATAGGGCCCTTAACTGTGTGCTTCCCTGGACTGCTCCTTCCCAGAGACTATGAGGACCCCTCCTTCCCTTCATTCAGATCAGGGAGGCTTTCTCCAGCTAAAATAGCAACCCCCTCCAGGCACATCTCACCCTTTAACCAGCTTTATTTTTCCTCATATCGCATATCATCTGTTCCTGATGTCTTGTGTATTTATTTGATTGCTTTTGGTCTATCTGCTCTGACTGGACAGTCTGGCCAGGCACCTTGGCTCATGCCTGTAATCCCAGCATTTTGGGAGGCCAAGGCAAGAGGATCGCTTGAGGCCAGGAGTTCCAGATCAGCCTGGTCAACATAGCAAGATCTTGTCTCTACAAAAATACTACTACTACTACTAATAGACTGTCCATGGGAGCAGGATTTGTGGGGGAGTTTTTTTGTTCATGACTATCTGCAGCTCCTAGAACAACTGCTAGTATGTGTAAACACTCAAATGTTGAAGTGAGAATAAATGTCTTGATAACCTACTGGCTGATGGCAAGGTGCCTACTAATGAGACCAAGGAAGAACCAGGACAGGGCTTGCTATCAAGCAGGACTTAAGTAAGTCACTGAGTGGCTGGTATAGGAAAGAACTCTTTACTTGTTTGCAGATTTGCCCTAATAAAGAATGCCAGCTTCACATAATATCTTTATATTTTCCCATCTCCTAATCTGTGATATTTTTTATAACACCCTTAGAGAGTGACTTAATCATGCCCTTTACAGGTAAAATACAGAAAGCCCAGAGAAGTAAAGATCTTACAGAACGTCACACAGCTCATAGTGGCAGAGCCAAAACTACAAGACCGGAGGCTCTTTTGAGTTTTATCCTGTGCTGTTTTCAGAGATCATTCTTTTCTGAACATGTGGTCTGCAACCTGAGCTTATAGTTTTATATTCAAGGTCAGGAGGCAGCAGAGGAGACCTACTGTCTCTAGCAACTCTACTTAGTGGCCCAGGACCTTGGGAGTTTACTCAGCTTGTTTGCAGAGATCAGTCCGCTTTGCTTTGGTTTCAGTTCAGGGTTAGCATATCAATAATTCTTTATTAATAAGGCCAAGCATATAATGTTTCTTAGCAGTTGCATATCGAATATGGAGAGAAAACATAGGGAGTGTACTATGTATTGTGAAACATTGCACCAGACAAGCATAGTCTAAGCCATGTGATTCTAAGCATTTGCTTCCTAAATGATCGTTGATCTCTGGCCGCTGAGGAGTTCATTGTCTATCTGTGAACAAGTCACTTGTTCCAGCCCATTACCGCAGCTAATTAGCCACAACTACATTTCACGTAAGGGTTGCCTTTGTGTTGAACTTTAATATTCAGCAGGAGAATAGACACTGCATCCCTTTAATTGTGTTTTCCTAATTAAATTCCAAATTCTAATTGTTTCTTCCTCTTGAAATGAAGATCTTAGATTTTATCGTCAAGTTCCTATGCTCAAGTTTTATTTTAACTGTTTTTAAAACCTTGCCACAACTAAGTAACCAAATAGACTTTGCACCACAGATAACTTTTGGATACATGATTATCTAATAGTAGATGTATAATGATTACAAAAGGGACAAGAATAATACACTTCAGGGTCACTAGACAAAATGAAATGTATCCTCTCCTTGTCATGAACCACTGTTTCTCATTTCCTAATCTCTAAAATGGAAGAAATTCCATCTGACTTTTATTGACTTAAAAAGAGATTAAGAAGATTAATTTAACACTGTTAGAAAAAACAAAAATATTATAGTATACATTTTGGCAAGCAAAAGTACCATGTTAATAATATTATTATTTACAACATAGTTGCTTTATAACAGATTGGTAAAAATGATAGGATTTGTAGAACACAGAATTTTGAAACTAGGATAGACTCCAAAGGCGATCTGGTTCAAATTCATTTTACAGAAGCATAAACAAAAATTCAGAAATAACAAATCTTCAGTTTGAAATACCTATTTTAAAGTAATTTCTACAATGAAGTCTTTGACATAATAAAATTCTATAATAAATTAAATTTAAAGAGGGAATGAAGCTTACTATTTAACTTATTTAGAATACATGACAATAGTGAGACAGCTAATATTTCTTTCAGAGGCTCCAAAGTATTTAAAGCAGTTTCTTTACTCTTCATAGATGAAGTTTTCCAGATCCTTCTGATTACCTGATTACCCTTGATATATTTCCATTTACCAATGTCTTTCTCAAAATTACTAAACTTAAATTCTCAATTCTATTCTCACCACTTTAGGGAACTATGGGTTTATCACCTTTTGCTTGCTTGAAACCCAGGTGAATTTAATTAATGCAAACCAAATCACACCCATTTTTGGAACACCTGCAAAAACTAAAACCCCTAAGCCTCTTCTAAGTAAACTGCCTTAAAATCAGGGGACATCTGTCCTTTTTGACTGCTCAGTATCCATTTCTTCTTCTGCAACTGAGAAACAGTTTGGCTTTGGAGAATTACCACTCTCTCCACTGGAGATGGAGATGGAGAAACTGCTCATGCACATGGTATGTCTTACCCTGGCCAAGAGTCGGTTAAGTGACTGAAGCCAGACCAACCAACTGCTCACTCTTTCTCTTTCTGGCATCCTGACCCAGAAGGAGGTACTAGTAGGAGCTCATTGATTCCAGTGCGGTCCTAAAAAGAAAGTCAGTCACTTCTAGTTTCCTAGATGCTCAAAGTTATTCTGGTTTTGGAACTTCCAAATCTTGGTTCTTCAGCCTTTTCTTTGATTCTGTGAACAACTCTGTATCCTCCCAGTAAAATCCTTCTTTTGCCTTTTGTTAAAGTCAGTTTCTGTTGTTATTAAGTAAAATCTATACCTGGTACAACTGGCCTGATATTTTCTGGTGTATTTGTTTTCTTGTCTGTTTTCTGCCTCTCACCCTTTTCTATCAGGAAAGGAATCTTGTCTGCCCTGTTTGTTGCTGGAACTCCAGAATCAAGAATTGTGTCTGTAACATGGGCAGTTCTCAAGAAATATATGTTGAAAGAATGACTGACACCCAATTCCCTAAATAATACGGTTGTCTTCTGGGCCCAGTGGCTCATGCCTACAATCCCAACACTCAGAGCCTGAGGAGGGGGATTGCCTGAGCCCAGGAGTTCAAGACCAGCCTGGGTAACAAGTCAAGACCCTGACTCTATGAAAAAAAAAATTAAATAATAGTAATAATAATCCAGTTGTCAATGCCAAGTACCTAGGGATGATAAAATAAATAAATAAGATTTCTTAATCTATTCATTTAAGAACACAAACTCAGAAAAGGGGGAAAAGTCTTACAGAGGTATTTAAAATCATCCTCATTAACTAAGTGCAAGTAATATTTCCTGCCAAATTAGCCTCAAAGTTGAGCAGGTGGGCCATGGGTGGAGAGGCCCTTGTGACAGAGCTGATGGTTCAGCTCATTCTTCCTCAGAGCAAGTAAGTCTCTGGGGAGGGGATATAGCTGCTGTGGTCACAGTAATGCCTTCCACACCACTCACCTCCCAGTCCAGCAAGCCAGGGACAAAAGTAACTGAGTGGAAATGATCCATATAAATATGACTTTGCATTTCTGTACCTGCTATCAAATCCAGAGTGGATTTAATGTGGACCTAAAACTAATCTCCATTAAAAGGAATGAAGATAAACAATAAGGAGGAGAAGAGTTGTGCTGATAGGATGCTCATGACCAGTGTTTGCTGACAACAGATAACTGGGTGAATACTGAAGACATAAGAACAATAAGATGCGCACAGACTCTTCCCCTTCTCCCTCATATGAGATAAACAAAATGTTAATTATTGGGGCTATGGAGGCCTTAGTAAACTGCAGAGATGATCTTGAGTAAAGACTTGTATTACAGAAGAAGTGCCAGTTGTGTCTTACATCACAAGCCCCAACAGAGATGCTCATTAATAATAGCTGATGGGAAGTGACCATCTACTGCATATCAGGCATGGGCTCTGCTAAGTGATTTGCACACATTTTCTTATGTGATTGTACAGTCCCCCGGGACAGGTAATACTTTGGTCTTCCATTTAACCAATTAGGAAGGTGAGGCTTAGAGGGTTAGGCAACTTGCTGAAGGCCATACAGCTGGCAAGATTTCCACTGGATAACAAGAGATGCTCACCTGCAGAGAGAATTCCCTAAAAGGGGAAACTTGAGAGCTGATGGGACTGCTGGAAAAGATCCCTTCACGACTGACAAGCGGCCACCTGAACTTTTCAGTGTTGCTGCAATGGGTGGGTCTTTCTCTGGCCTCCCTGAGCTGCTCGCCTTCCCCACCTCACCACAGGTAATGCTTTCTCTCTCTTTCTCTCCTTTCCCATTCCTATCTTTTCTGTTACTCAGGGCGACTGTCTTGCCCAGAGACCACATGGTGAAACTCCTGGTAGGAGGTCCCTGAAACAAACGAAAAAAACTGGATGAAGTTTCCCTCTCTTCTTGTTTTATGTCCTTGGGAGCTTGACCTGGTGCATTCGTGGTTAAGTCATAGCCTTCGTTCAGATTTACTGGTTTCACCTGGGAGTTAACCTTTGGTAAAGTTTAAAAATCAGAAATATTGGCAGTTTGGCATGGTTAAAATTGGGTAATAAGAGATCTAAAAACTTTTTTTTTCTTTAAAGAGCGCGATGGTTAAAAGTCAACTTAATTAAAAGTGGATCGAGCCCTCTCAAAATCTAAGGTTCTGTTCTGTTTTGCACTGCATTAACTGATGGTTTTGACTTTTGGGGGTATCAGAAATTACTTCGCATTATGAGAGAGCTTTGGAGTCTAATAACTATGTAGGAAATATAGTTTTGGGGATAGCTAATGGCAGTTATGGGGGGATACTCGGCTCTTTGCATGTTTGGATCAGAGAACATGCAAAGAACATGTTGGATCTTGGTCACCTGGAAGGTATGGAAAGGTCTCCACCCCCCCCACCCCCACTGAGAGATAAGACTCCCATGGGGGATGGGCTAATCACAGAATGGGCTGATGGGCTTTGGGTTGCTTTGCAATGAAATGCACGGTCAAATCATGGGATTGTTGTTCTGTAGCATTTCTCTTTGAGGGATCCAGGATTCGGTATTAAAATGGAACCCTTAATTTTGGGGCTCTGTTTTCGCATTCCAGTTGTGCCTGCTAATTAGACCATAGAAACTGCATGCTTTCCTGGCCCTGTTCCTCCAAGGGCTCCACCCTGAAGCCAGTAATCCAATTAAGAAACTGGCAAATGAAAAATCTTACAAGCACTGGATCTTCTGTCTGTGTATTTATGTGTGTTGTGTGTGTAGTATGAAAGAGCTTTGATTAATTGGTTTAAAAATAATAAGTGCTTAAATCAAATATTTTGTCAGAAAAGTAAAAAGTGTAATGCCTTTTAGTTCATGTGACTTAAGTAATCTTTGGGAAATAAGAAAAGTTTTACATGCAGAGTGTATAAGGGAAGCGAAATGTGTTTTTGGTAAAAGATTATAACATGCCATGGGAATGTGGATTTTTTTTTCTTTTGCCTAGATTAAAGGGTTAAAGAATTGTTTTAAGTTAGATAAGATAAAGCTGAAGGTTTGAGCACATTGTGGAACGTTTGTGAAAAATTAATCCTGTAAAATAAATTCTGTGTGTGAACATACAGGCTAAAGTTAAAGGGGTATTATTCAGCTTTTCCATAAATTGAACATTGGAATAAAAGCACAATGGGTTTTTCATAGAGCACTGATCTTCTCTTTCACAAAAATTTGTAAAGGGGTACAAAAGGTTTATGGTGTGTTACCTTATGGTCAAACCAATTAAGATTGGATAGATTTGTCTATAAGGTTTTATTAAGAACTGGTTTTGAAATCAATAGCACACTAATGCAAGGATGAGATTTGGCTTTCTCTCTTGAACAAGATTTTCATGTAATATCAAAAAAAAAGAAAGATTTTTGTTTGCCTTTTGAATAAACTGTAGAAAAAAGAAGGGAAAGAAAAGAGACATAAAACTTGAAAGCTGTCTTCCCTCTATTAATGACTAAAGTTTTTTGCCTTTGAAAAAATTTTAAGTCATCGTTTTGGCTAAATGAATGACTTACGGTAACCTGAAATTCTACTTTAAAATATAAAGCATTTAAACATTTGAGATTTGACAAACTTTCCAAAATCAAATTATAAATTATGTCTTTGGGGGATCTGGCAAGATGGCTGAATAGGAACAGCTCTGGTCTGCAGCTCCCAGCAAGACCAACACAGAAGGCGGGTGATTTCTGCATTTCCAACTGAGGTACCCAGTTCATCTCATTGGGACTGGTTAGGCAGTGGGTGCAGCCCATAGAGGGCGAGCAGAAGCAGGGTGGGGCATTGCCTCACCCGGAAAGTGCAAGGATGGGGGACTCCCTTTCCCAGCCAAGGGAAGTTGTGAGGGACTGTGTTATCCAGCCAGATACTATGCTTCTCCCATGATATTTGCAATCTGCAGACCAGGAGATTCCCTTGTGTGCCTATACCACCAGGGCCCTGAGTTTCAAGCACAAAACTGGGCGGCTGTTCAGGCAGACACCGAGCTGGCTGCAGGAGTTTTCTTTTTCGTACCCCAGTGGTGCCTGGAACCCCAGCAAGACAGAACCATTCACTCCCCTGGAAAGGGGGCTGAAGCCAGGGAGCCAACTGGTCTCGTTTGGCGGGTCCCACCCCCACGGAGCCCAGCAAGCTAAGAACCACTGGCTTGAAATTCTTGCTGCCAGAACAGTAGTCTGAAGTCAACCTGAGACAATTGAGCATGGTGGGGAGAGGGACGTCCACAATTACTGAGACTTGAGTAGGTGGTTTTCCCCTCACAGTGTTAAGGACTGGGTGGAACTCAACACAGCACAGCAAAGCAGCTGTGGCCAGACTTCCTCTCTAGATTCCTCTTCACTGGGAAGGGCATCTCTGAAAGAAAGGCAGCAGCCCCAGTCAGGAGCTTATAGATAAAACTCCCATCTCCCTGGGACAGAGTACCTGGGGGAAGGGGTGGCTGTGGGCGCAACTTCACCAGACTTAAACATTTCTGCCTGCTGGCTCTGAAGAGAGCAGTGGATCCTGACAAAGAGGGTTCTCCAAGCACAGTGCTCGAGCTCTGCTAAGGGACAGACTGCCTCCTTAAGTGGGTCCCTGACCCCTGTGCCTCCTGACTGGGAGAGACCTCCCAACATGGGTCGACAGACACCTCATACAGGAGAGCTCAGGCTCGCATCTGGCAGGTGCCTCTGGGACAAAGCTTCCAGGGGCAGAAGTAGGTAGCAATCTTTGCTGTTCTGCAGCCTCCGCTGGTGATACCCAGGCAAATAGGTTCTGGAGTGGACCTCTAGCAAACTCCAGCAGACCTGCAGCAGAGGGGTCTGACTGTTAGAAGGAAAACTAACAAACAGAAAGCAATAACATCAACATCAACAAAAAGGACCTCCACACACAGAAAACCCATCCAAAGGTCATCAGCCTCAAAGACCAAACGTAGATAAATCCACGAAGATGAGGAAAAAACAGCACAAAAATGCTGAAAATTCCAAAAACCAGAATGCCTCTTCTCCTCCAAATGATTGCAACTCCTCTCCAGCAAAGGCACAAAACTGGAGAGAGAATGAATTTGATGAACTGATGGAAGTAGGCTTCAGAAAGTGGGTAATAACAAACTCCTCTGAGCTAAAGGAGAATGTTCTAACCCAATGCAAGGAAGCTAAGAATCTTAAAAAAGGTTAGATGAATTGCTAACCAAAATAACCAGTTTAGAGAAGAACATAAATGACCTGACGAAGCTGCAAAACAGAGCATGAGAACTTCGTGAAGCATACACAAATATCAGTAGTCAAATCAAGTGGAAAAAAGGATATCAGATTGAAGATCAGCTTGATGAAATAAAGCATGAAGACAAGATTAGAGAAAAAATTGCAAAGGAATGAACAAAGCCTCCAAGAAATACGGGACTATGTAAACAGATCAAATTTATGTTTGATTGGTTTACCTGAAAGTAACAGAGAGAATGGAACCAAGTTGGAAAACACTCTTCAGGATATTATCCACAAAAACTTCCCCAACCTAGCAAGACAGACCAACATTCAACTTCAGGAAATACAGAGAACACCACTAAGATACTCCTCGAGAAGAGCATCCCCAAGACACATAATTGTCAGATTCACCAAGATTGAAATGAAGAAAAAAATGTTAAGGGCAGCCAGAAAGAAAGATCGGGTTATGCACAAAGGGAAGCCCATCAGACTAACGGTGGATCTCTCTGCTGAAACCCTACAAGCCAGAAGAGAGTGGAGGCCAATATTCAACATTCTTTTTTTTTTTTTTTTTTTTTTTTTTTGAGACAGAGTCTCGCTGTGTCACCAGGCTGGACTGCAGTGACACAATCTCGGCTCATTGCAACCTCCACCTCCCAGGTTCAAGCGATTCTTCTGCCTCAGCCTCTCACGTAGCTGGGACTACAGGTGCATGCCACCACGCCCAGCTTATTTTTGTATTTTTAGTAGAAATGGGGTTTCACCATCCTGGCCAGGATACCCTTGATCTCTTGACCTCATGATCCACCCACCTCAACCTCACAAAGTGCTGGGATTAAGGTGTGAGCCATCACGCCCAGCCTCAACATTCTTAAAGAAAAGAATTTTCAACCCAGAATTTCATATCCAGCCAAACTAAGCTTCATAAGCAAAGGAGAAGTAAAATCCTTTACAGACAAGTAAATGCAGAGAGATTTTGTCACCACCAGGCCTGCCTTACCAGAGCTCCTGAAGGAAGCACTAAATGTGGGGGGAAAAAACTGGTACCAGCCACTGCAAAAACATACCAAATTGCAAAGACCATTGACATCATAAAGAAACTGCATCAACTAATGGTCAAAATAACCAACTAGCATCATAATGACAGGATCATATTCACAAATAACAATGTTAACCTTAAATGTAAACAGGCTAAATGCCCCCAATTAAAAGATACAGACTGGCAAATTAAATAGAGTCAAGACCCATCAGTGTGCTGTATTCAGGAGACCCATCTCAGGTGCGAAGACACATATAGGCTCAAAATAAAGGGATGGAGGAATATTTGCCAAGTAAATGGAAAGCAAAAGAAAAAAAGCAGGCATTGGGCTGGGCACAGTGGCTCATGCCTATAATCCCAGCACTTTGGGATGCCAAGGCAGGCAGATCACAAGGTCAGGAGATCGAGACCATCCAGGCAAACACAGAGAAACCCCATCTCTACTAAAAATACAAAAAATTAGCCAGGCGTGGTGGCACGCACCTGTAGTTCCAGCTACTTGGGAGGCTGAGGCAGGAGAATCGCTTGAACCTGGGAGGCAGAGGTTGTAGTGAGCCGAGATCGCACCACTGCACTCCAGTCTAGGCGACAGAGTAAGACTGTCTCAAAAAAAAAAAAAAAAAAAGCAGGGGTTGCAATCCTAGTCTCTGATAAAATACTTTAAACCAACAAAGATCAAAAAAGACAAAAGAGACAAAGAAGTGCATTGCATAATGGTAAAGGGATCAATGCAACAAGAAGAGCTAACTGTCCTAAATATATATGCACCCAATACAGCAGGACCCAGATTCATAAAACAAGTTCTTAGAGACCTGCAAAGAGATTTAGACTTCCACACAGTAATAGTGGGAAACTTTAACACCCCACTGTCAACAAGACAGATCAATGAGACAGAAAATTAACAGGGATATTCAGAACTTGAACTCAGCTCTGGACCAAGTGGACCTAACAGACATCTACAGAACTCTCCACCCCAAATCAACAGAATATACATTCTTCTCAGCACCACATCACTCTTATTATAAAATCGACCACATAATTGGAACTAAAACACTCATCAGCAAATGCAAAAGAATGGAAATCCTAACAGTCTCTCAGACCACAGTGCAATCAAATTAGAACTCAGGATTAAGAAACTGACTCAAAACTTTGCAACTACATGGAAACTGAACAACCTGCTCCTGAATGACTACTTGGTAAATAATGAAATTAAGGCAGACATAAATAAGTTCTTTGAAACCAATGAGAACAAAGACACAACATACCAGAATCTCTGGGACACAGCTAAAGCAGTGTTTAGAGGGAAATTTATAGCACTAAATGCCCACATCAGAAAGCGGGAAAGATCTAAAATTGACACCCTAACATCACAATTCAAATAACTAGAGAAGCAAGAGCAAACAAATTCAAAAACTAGCAGAAGACAAGAAATAACTAAGCTCAGAGCAGAACTGAAGGAAATAGAGACATAAAAAACCCTTCAAAAAACCAATGAATCCAGGAGCTGATTTTTTTAAAAGATCAACAAAATAGATAGACTGCTAGCCAGACTAATAAAGAAGAAAAGAAAGAAGAATCAAATAGACACAATAAAAAATGATACAGGGGATATCACCACTGATCCCACAGAAATACAAACTACCATTAGAGAACACTATAAACACCTCTACGCAAATAAACTAGAAATTCTAAAAGAAATGGGCACATTTCTGGACACATACACCCTCCCAAGACTAAACCAGGAAGAAGTCAAATCCCTGAATAGACCAATAACAAGTTCTGAAATTGAGGCAGTAATTAATAGCCTACCAACCGAAAAAAAAAAAAAAAAAAAACCCAGGACCAGATGGATTCACAGTTGAATTCTACCAGAGGCAAAAAGAGGAGCTGGTACCATTCCTTCTGAAACTATTCCAAACAATAGAAAAAGAGGGACTCCTCCCTAACTCATTTTATGAGGCCAGCATCATCCTAATACCAAAACCTGGCAGAGACACAACAAAAAAAGAAAATTTCAGGCCAATATCCATGATGAACATCGATGCAAAAATCCTCAGTAAAATACTGGCAAACCAAATCCAGCAGCACATCAGAAAGCTTATCCATCACAATCAAGTCGGCTTCATCCCTAGGATGCAAGTCTGGTTCAACATACATAAATCAATAAACATAATCCATCACATAAACACAACCAATGACAAAAACCACGTGATTATCTCAATAGATGCAGAAAAGGCCTTTGATAAAATTCAACACCCTTCATGCTAAAAACTCTCAATAAACTAGGTATTGATGGAATGTATCTCAAAATAAGAAGAGTTATTTACGACAAGCCCACAGCCAATACCGTACTGAATGGGAAAAGCTGGAAGCATTTGGCTGGCAAGATAGCCGAATAGGAACAGCTGCGGTCTGCAGCTCCCAGCGAGATCGACACAGAAGGCAGGTGATTTCTGCATTTCCAACTGAGGTACGCGGTTCATCTCACTGGGACTGGTTGGACAGCAGGTGCAGCCCATGGAGGGCAAGCCGAAGCAGGGTGGGGCATTGCCTCACTCGGGAAGTGAAGCGGTCAGGGAATTTTCTCCCCTACCCAAGGGAAGCCATGAGGGACTGAGCCAGAGGAACCATGCATTCTGCCCCAGATACTGCACTTTTCCAGTGGTCTTCGTAACCTGCAGACCAGGAGATTCCCTCTGGTGCCTACCCCACCAGGGCCCTGGGTTTCAAGCACAATACTGGGAGGCCATCTGGGCAGACATCAAACTAGCTTCAGGGTTTTCTTTTTGCCATACCCCAGTGGTGCCTGGAACTCCAGAGAGACAGAACTGTTCACTCCCCTGGAAAGGGGTGCTGAAGCCAGGGAGCCAAGTGATGCGGCTTGGCAGGTCCCACCCCCACAGAGCCCAGCAAACTAAGATCCACTGGCTTGAAATTCTTGCTCCCAGTGGAGCAGCAGTCTGAGATCCACCTGGGATGCTCGAGCTTGGTGTGGGGAGGGGTGTCCGCCATTGCTGAGGCTTGAGTAGGCGGTTTTACCCTCACAGTGTAAACAAAGCCATTGGGAAGTTTGAACTGGGCCGAGCTCACTGCTGCTCAGCAAGGCCACTGTGGCCAGACTGCTAGACTTCTCCTCTCTGGACAGGGCATCTCTGAAAAAAAGGCAGCAGCCCCAGTGAGGGACTTACAGATAAAACCCCCATCTCCCTGGGACAGAGCACCTGAGGGAAGGGGTGGCTGTGGGCACAGCTTCAGCAGACTTAAACGTCCCTGCATGATGGCTCTGAAGAGGGCAGCGGACCTCCCAGCACAGCGTTCGAGCTCTGCTAATGGTCAGACTGCCTCCTCAAGTGGGTCCCTGGCCCCCGTGTATCCTGAATGGGAGACACCTCCCAGTAGGGGCCGACAGACACCTCATACAGGAGAGCTCAGGCTGGCATCTGGCAGGTGCCCCTCTGGGATGGAGCTTCCAGAGGAAAGAACAGGCAGCAATCTTTGCTGTTCTACAGCCTCTGCTGGTGATACCCAGGAAAACAGGGTCTGGAGTGGACCTCCAGCAAACTCCAGCAGACCTGCAGCAGAGGGACCTGACTGTTAGAAGAAAAACTAACAAACAGAAAGGAATAGCACAACCACTCAAAGACCCCATTCAAAGGTAACCAACATCAAAGACCAAAGTAGATGAATCCACAAAGATGTTGAGAAACCAGAGCAAAAAGGCTGAAAATTCCAAAAATCAGAATGCCTCTTCTCCTCCAAAAGATCACAACTCCCCAGCAACGGAACAAAACTGGATGGAGAATGAGTTTGAAGAATTTACAGAAGTAGGCTTCAGAAGGTGGGTAATAACAAACTACTCCGAGCTAAAGGAGCGTGATCTAACCCAATGCAAGGGAGCTAACAACCTTGAAAAAAGGTTAGATGAATTGCTAACTAGAAAACCAGTTTAGAGAAGAACATAAATGACCTGATGGAGCTGAAAAACACAGTATGAGAACTTCGTGAAGCATACACAAGTATAAATAGCCGAATTGATCAAGTGGAAAAAAAGGATGTCGGAGATTGAAGATCAACTTAATGAAATAAAGCGAGATTGAAATAAAGATTAGAGAAAAAAGAATAAGAAGGAATGAACAAAACCTCCAAGAAATATGGGACTATGTGAAAAGACCAAATCTACATTTGATAGGTGTACCTGAAAATGACAGGGAGAATGGAACCAAGTTGGAAAACACTCTTCAGGATATTATCCAGGAGAACTTCCCCAACCTAGCAAGACAGGACAACGTTCAAATACAGGGAATACAGAGAACACCACAGAGATATTCCTCAAGAGAGCAACCCCAAGACACATAATCATCAGATTCACCAAGGTTGAAATGAAGGAAAAAATATTAAGGGCAGCCAGAGAGAAAGGTCAGGTTACCCACAAAGGGAAACCCATCAGACTAACAGCAGATCTTTCTGCAGAAACCCTACAAGCCAGAAGAGAGTGGGGACCAATATCCAACATTCTTAAAGGAAATAATTTTCAACCCAGAATTTCATATCCAGCCAAATTAAGCTTCATAAGCGAAGGAGAAATAAAATCCTTTACAGACAAGCAAATGCTAAGAGATTTTATCACCACCAGGCCTGCCTTACAAGAGCTCCTGAAGGAAGCACTAAACATGGGAAGAAAACCTAGAGGAGATGGATAAATTCCTGGAAATATACAACCTTCCTAGATTAAACCAGGAAGAAATTAAAACTCTGAATAGACCAGTAATAAGCGGCAAGATTGAAATGGTAATTTAAAAAGAAAGTGCCAACAAGAAAAATTCCAGGACCAGACAAGTTCACAGTTGAATTCTGTGAGACATTCAAAGAAGAATTGTACCAATCTATTGAGACTATTTCAAAAAATAGAGAAAGAGGCAATCCTCCCTACATCATTCTATGAAGCCAGTATCACCCTAATACTAAAACCAGAAAGGCGCATCACAAAAAAGAAAAATTACACACCAATATCCTTGATGAACATGGTTGCAAAAATCCTCAACAAATTACTAGCTAATGGAATCCAACAGCATACAAAAAAGATAATCTACCATGATCAAGTGGGTTTCATACTAGGGATGCAAGATGGTGTAACATACGCAAGTCAGTAAATGTGATACACCACATAAACAGGATTAAAAACAAAAATAACATGATCATCTCAATAGACACAGAAAAAGCATTTGACAAAATCCAGCATCCCTCAGCAAAATCAGCATAGAAAGGACATACTTTAAGATAATAAAAGCCATCTATGACAATCCCACAGCCAACATTACACTGAATGGGGAAAAGCTGAAAGCATTCCCTCTGAGAACTGGAACAAGTCAAGGATGCCCACTTTCACCACTTCTATTCAATGTAGTACTGGAAGTCCTAGCCAGAGCAATTAGACAAGAGAAAGAAATAAAGGGCATCCAAATCAGTAAAGAGTAAGTCAAACTGTTGCTGTTCACCATTGATATAATGGTATACCTAGAAAACCTTAAAGCCTCATCCTAAAAGCTCCTAGAACTGATAAATGAATTCAGCAAACTGACAAATGAATTCAGGATACAAACTCAATATACATAAATCAGTATCACTGCTATACACCAACAGCAACCAAGCTGAGAATCAAATCAAGAACTCAAGCCCTTTTACAATAGCTGCAAAACAAACAAACAAACAAACAAAAAGCACTCAGGAGTATATTACACCTAACCAAGGAAGTGAAAGACCCCTACAAAGAAAACTGCAAAATATTGCTGAAAAAAATCACAGATGACACAAACAAATGGAAACACATGCCATGCTCATGGATGGGTAGAATCAATATTGTGAAAATGACCACACTGCTAAAAGCAGTCTACAAATTCAATGCAATTCCCATCAAAATACCACCATCATTCTTCACAGAACTAGAAAAAACAATTCTAAAATTCATATAGAACCAAAAAAGAGTTCTCATAGCCAAAGCAAGGCTAAGCAAAAGAGCACATCTGGAGGCATCACATTACCTGACTTCAAACTATATTATAAGGCTATAGTCACCAAAACAGCATGGTGCTGGTATGAAAATAGGCTCCTAGACCAATGGAACAGAATAGAGAACCCAGAAATAAAGCCATATACCTAGAGCAAACTGATCTTCAACAATGCAAACAAAAACGTAAAGTGGAGAAAGGACACCCTATTTAACAGATGGTGCTGGGATAATTGGCAAGCCACATGCAGAGGAATGAAACAGGATCCTCATCTCTCACCTTATATAAAAATCAACTCAAGATGGATCAAAGACTTAAATCTAAGACCTGAAACCATAAAAATTCTAGAAGATAACATCGGAAAAACCCTTCTAGACACTGGCTTAGGCAAAGATTTTATGACCACGAACCCAAAAGGAAATGCAATAAAACCAGAGATAAATAGCTGGGACTTAATTAAACTAAAAGCTTCTGCACAGTAAAAGCAATAATCAGCAGATAAACAGACAACCCACAGAGTGGGAGAAAATCTTCACAAACTATCCATCTGACAAAGGAATAATATCCAGAATCTATGAGGAACTCAAACAAATTAGCAAGAAAAAAACAAATAATCCCATTCAAAAAGTGGGCTAAAGACATAAATAGACAATTTGTAATTCTCAAATATACAAATAGCCAACAAACATAAGAAAAAATGCTCATCATCACTAATCATCAGGGAGATGCAAATAAAAACCATAATGTGATACCACATTACTCCTGCAAGAATGGCCATAATAAAAAAAAAATAGATGTTGGTATGGGTGTGGTGAAAAGGAAACACTGGTATACTGCTGGTGGGAATGTAAACTAGTACAAACCACTATGGAAAACAGTGTGGAGACTCCTTAAAGAACTAAAAGTAGAACTACCATTTGATCCAGCAATGCCACTACTCGGTACCTGCCCAGAGGAAAAAAGTCATTATATGAAAAAGATACTTGCACACACACGTTTATAGCAGCAGAAATAGCAATTGCAAAACTATGGCATCAGCCCAAATGCCCATCAACGTACGAGTGGATAAAGAAAATTTGGTACAAACGTACTATGGAATACTAAATGGCCTTAAAAATGAATGAAATAATGGCATTCGCAGCAACCTGGATGAAGTTGGAGACCATTATTCTAAGTGAAGTAACTCAGGAATGGAAAACTAAACATCGTATGCTCTCACTCATAAGTGGGAGCTAAGCTATGAGGATGCAAAGGCATAAGAATGATTCAATGCACTTTGGGGACTTGGGGGAATGGATGGGAGGTGAGAGAGGGATGAAAGACTACACATTGGGTGCAGGGTACACTGATGGGGTAAAGGGTGCACCAAAACCTCAGAAATCACAACTAAATAACTTACACGTGTAACCAAACATCACCTTTTCCCCAAAAGACTACTGAAATAATTCTTAAAAATAAATTAAGCAAAAGGAGAGAAATGACATTAATGTTCAGAGATAGACAATCTATTCATGGATATACGAAGGCTGGAAATTATAGGAAATCCACATAAAATCAACATTGCCAGTCCTAAAACAAAACTTGATGACTCCATTTTCTTAAGAGCAAAATTGCAAAAAGTGACATTAACATCCATCCTAGAAGAATGAAACACACCTCACCTTTACTGATATGAGTAAATGATTTGTTTTTCCTTGAAAGAGCATCCAAGTGTATTGTGTTCATTTTCACACTGATCAAAGACAGCACTCTTCTGTCAACAGGCATCTGCAGTTTTCAGGACCTAGCAGAAATTCTATCTTCTACCTTTAAAGGTCAGGCACAAAAGTAGAGGCAGCTGCTGGGCCCCTCTGCCCAGAGCCAAGTGACTGGGACCATCAGTGGGAAGGACGGAGGCTTGAGCTTCCCTGGTCTCCCAGATCGTCTGGGTGCTGCCCTCCCCGCTGCAGCTGCGCCCTGTGACGTCCCCGATTCCACAAGGTGCCGTCCTGGCCCGTGCGGGACCCTATGGCCAGAGGGTGCCCAACGCGCGATGTTTTGCGCGCTTTGTAGCGTCCTGAGGCCAGCGGTCACCAAGCTCAGCACACTTGGCCCTGGTGGCAGACTTCGGAAACTTCTGGAAGCCGAATTTCTAACAGAAGGTCCCGACCATTGCACTGCTGTCATGGGCAACTACCTGAGCTGGTTCCTGGGCTGGCCCCGGGCCAGGGTGCTGCCCCGAGCCCAGAAGCACCGGTCCCTGCCGTCCAGGCCGGTCCTCCGCTCCCAGGTCCAGGACTGCTGCAAAGTTGTCTACGTCCATGGGAAGCTCGGGGTCCACACCCGGCCCCTCCCCACCGCTCCTCTCGATTGGGACTATGCCCGCACCCGGAGAGAGATGGTCCCAGAGGCCTGGAGGTGCTTTCCCAACAGGCCACCACTCCTAAGCCTCACTGGGCCAGACTTTTCCGAGGCTCACCTGGCCTACATGAAGCGGTGGTTTTGGAAGGCCCAGCACCCCCGGCCCGTCCGCAGCCTGGTGACCGTGAAAATCACCCCGCCGGAGCACAGAGGGGAGCCTGTATAAGCGCCACCTCCCACCAGGCCCCAGATCCCTGTGCCAGGGAGACCATGCTGAAGGCCCTCAGCCAGTGCAACAAGGGAAAAAGGAAATTCGACGAGCCACTCTGGTTTGAGGTCCCAGACACCAAGCAGAGCCCGTCACCCAGGCTATCAGCTTTCAAGCCCATCAGGAGACATGGAGAGGTCCCCGCCTTTGTGTCCAGGCCTGGGCCACTCAGAAGAAGCCTCCACTCTCCAGCAACAGTGTCTTCCAGGAGAAGCAGCCTTCCCTCAGCCTGCCGCCTGCCCTACTGCAGGAAGTACCCCGGCCACAGCCCAGTCGCAGAGCCACCGCGGGAGCTCTAGGAGTAGGTGCAGCAATGTCTCGGTGTCTTGGGCCTTCCTACACACCAAGGAGCCGCCCAGGGGAGACCATGCACCTCTGAGCACACCCAGCCTGCAGCCGGGCTCAGAGTCAGGGCCCTGCCACCTTCTCCTGAGCCTCCAGACTGCTTCATCCTATTGACCCTTGTTTTACCCCTACAGGAGCCACTGACCCCACCAGGGCACTTCCCACTGCCTCAGCTGACTGCTCTGCCAGCCCCAGCCCCGCATCTCCTTAGCCTGCGGAGCCCACAATGAAGAGACCATGTTGCTCTCAAAACCCTTACCTTTCCCCTGCCCGCCCACTTCTGCCTTCTCCCTGGGAACAGGAGGCAGGCATATCCTCCACTTTCACAGTTTGCATAAATATTTATTCTTCTTTTAAATAATAGTGTCTTTATTATTTTAAAGAAATAGAAATGAGTTGCATATCCTTAAGCAAGAAAAGAAAGAAAAATTCAAGGCACACCTCACACTATATACAAAAACTAACGCAAGTAGATCATAAACTTAAATGTAAAACCTAGAAATTTATATCTTTTAGAAAAAAAGAAAGGAAAAACTTTTGTGACTTTGGGTTATGCAA